>NW_027207256.1:364232-728464 GCF_963455315.2 Globicephala melas
GTACGTGTGAGGGCGTGGGTTAGTGTCAGTGTACGGGTTAGGATTAGGGGACGGGTGAGGGTCAGGCTTCGGGGAAGGGTTAGGGTTAGGGTTCGGGCTAGGGTTAGGGTTAGGGGACGGGGACGGTTTAGGGTCCAGGTGAGGGTACGACAACGATTTAGGGGGAGCGTACGTGTGAGGGCGCGGGTTAGTGTCAGCGTACGGGTTAGGATTAGGGGACGGGTGAGGGTCAGGCTTCGGGGAAGGTTTAGGGTTAGGGTTCGGGCTAGGGTTAGGGTTAGGGTACGGGGACGGTTTAGGGTCCAGGTGAGGGTACGACAACGCTTTAGGGGGAGCGTACGTGTGAGGGCGCGGTTTAGTGTCAGCGTACGGGGTAGGATTAGGGGACGGGTGAGGGTCAGGCTTCGGGGAAGGGTTAGGGTTAGGGTTCGGGCTAGGGTTAGGGTTAGGGGACGGGGACGGTTTAGGGTCCAGGTGAGGGTACGACAACGCTTTAGGGGGAGCGTACGTGTGAGGGCGCGTGTTAGTCTCAGCGTACGGTTTAGGATTAGGGGACGGGTGAGGGTCAGGCTTCGGGGAAGGGTTAGGGTTAGGGTTCGGGCTAGGTTTAGGGTTAGGGGACGGGGACGGTTTAGGGTCCAGGTGAGGGTACGACCACGCATTAGGGGGAGCGTACGTGTGAGGGCGCGGATTAGCGTCAGCGTACGGGTTAGGATTAGGGGACGGGTGAGGGTCAGGCTTCGGGGAAGGGTTAGGGTTAGGGTTCGGGCTAGGGTTAGGGTTAGGGGACGGGGACGGTTTAGGGTCCAGGTGAGGGTACGACATCGCTTTAGGGGGAGCGTACGTGTGAGGGTGCGGGTTAGTGTCAGCGTACGGGTTTTGATTAGGGGACGGGTGAGGGTCAGGCTTCGGGGAAGGGTTAGGGTTAGGGTTCGGGCTAGGGTTAGGGTTAGGGGACGGAGACGGTTTAGGGTCCAGGTGAGGGTACGACAACGCTTTAGGGGGAGCGTACGTTTGAGGGCGCGGGTTAGTGTCAGTGTACGGGTTAGGATTAGGGGACGGGTGAGGGTCAGGCTTCGGGGAAGGCTTAGGGTTAGGGTTCGGGCTAGGGTTAGGGTTAGGGGACGGGGACGGTTTAGGGTCCAGGTGAGGGTACGACAACGCTTTAGTTGGAGCGTACGTGTGAGGGCGCGGGTTAGTCTCAGCGTACGGGTTAGGATTAGGGGACGGGTGAGGGTCAGGGTTCGGGGAAGGGTTAGGTTTAGGGTTCGGGCTAGGGTTAGGGTTAGGGGACGGGGACGGTTTAGGGTCCAGGTGAGGGTACGACAACGCTTTAGGGGGAGCGTACGTGTGAGGGCGCGTGTTAGTATCAGCGTACGGGTTAGGATTAGGGGACGGGTGAGGGTCAGGCTTCGGGGAAGGGTTAGGGTTAGGGTTCGGGCTAGGGTTAGGGTTAGGGGACGGTGACGGTTTAGGGTCCAGGTGAGGGTATGACAACGCTTTAGGGAGAGCGTACGTGTGAGGGCGCGGGTTAGTGTCAGCGTACGGGTTAGGAGTAGGGGACGGGTGAGGGTCAGGCTTCGGGGAAGCTTTAGGGTTAGGGTTCGGGCTAGGGTTAGGGTTAGGGGACGGGGACGGTTTAGGGTCCAGGTGAGGGTACGACAACGCTTTAGGGGGAGCGTACGTGTGAGGGCGCGGGTTAGTCTCAGCGTACGGGTTAGGATTAGGGGACGGGTGAGGGTCAGGGTTCGGGGAAGGGTTAGGGTTAGGGTTCGGGCTAGGGTTAGCGTTAGGGGACGGGGACGGTTTAGGGTCCAGGTGAGGGTACGACAACGCTTTAGGAGGAGCGTACGTGTGAGGGCGCGGTTTAGCGTCAGCGTACGGGTTAGGATTAGGGGACGGGTGAGGGTCAGGCTTCGGGGAAGGGTTAGGGTTAGGGTTCGGGCTAGGGTTAGGGTTAGGGGACGGGGACGGTTTAGGGTCCAGGTGAGTGTACGACAACGCTTTAGGGGGAGCGTACGTGTGAGGGCGCGGGTTAGTGTCAGCGTACGGGTTAGGATTAGGGGACGGGTGAGGGTCAGGCTTCGGGGAAGGGTTAGGGTTAGGGTTCGGGCTAGGGTTAGGGTTAGGGGACGGGGACGGTTTCGGGTCCAGGTGAGGGTACGACAACGCTTTAGGGGGAGCGTACGTGTGAGGGCGCGGGTTAGTGTCAGCGTACGGGTTAGGATTAGGGGACGGGTGAGGGTCAGGCTTCGGGGAAGGGTTAGGGTTAGGGTTCGGGCTAGGGTTAGTGTTAGGGGACGGGGACGGTTTAGGGTCCAGGTGAGGGTACGACAACGCTTTAGGGGGAGCGTACGTGTGAGGGCGCGGGTTAGTGTCAGCGTACGGGTTAGGATTAGGGGACGGGTGAGGGTCAGGCTTCGGGGAAGGGTTAGGGTTAGGGTGCGGGCTAGGGTTAGGGTTAGGGGACGGGGACGGTTTAGGGTCCAGGTGAGTGTACGACAACGCTTTAGGGGGAGCGTACGTGTGAGGGCGCTGGTTAGTGTCAGCGTACGGGTTAGGATTAGGGGACGGGTGAGGGTCAGGCTTCGGGGAAGGGTTAGGGTTAGGGTTCGGGCTAGGGTTAGGGTTAGGGGACGGGGACGGTTTAGGGTCCAGGTGAGTGTACGACAACGCTTTAGGGGGAGCGTACGTGTCAGGGCGCGGGTTAGCGTCAGCGTACGGATTAGGATTAGGGGACGGGTGAGGGTCAGGCTTCGGGGAAGGGTTAGGGTTAGGGTTCGGGCTAGGGTTAGGGTTAGGGGACGGGGACGGTTTGGGGTCAAGGTGAGGGTACGACAACGCTTTAGGGGGAGCGTACGTGTGAGGGCGCGGGTTAGTGTCAGCGTACGGGTTAGGATTAGGGGACGGGTGAGGGTCAGGCTTCGGGGAAGGGTTAGGGTTAGGGTTCGGGCTAGGGTTAGGGTTAGGGGACGGGGACGGTTTAGGGTCCAGGTGAGGGTACGACAACGCTTTAGGGGGAGCGTACGTGTGGGGGCGCGGGTTAGCGTCAGCGTACGGGTTAGGATTAGGGGACGGGTGAGGGTCAGGCTTCGGGGAAGGGTTAGGGTTAGGGTTCAGGCTAGGGTTAGGGTTAGGGGACGGGGAAGGTTTAGGGTCCAGGTGAGGGTACGACAACGCTTTAGGGGGAGCATACGTGTGAGGGCGTGGGTTAGCGTCAGCGTACGGATTAGGATTAGGGGACGGGTGAGGTTCAGGCTTCGGGGAAGGGTTAGGGTTAGGGTTCGGGCTAGGGTTAGGGTTAGGGGACGGGGACGGTTTAGGGTCCAGGTGAGGGTACGACAGCGCTTTGGGGGAGCGTACGTGTGAGGGCGCGGATTAGTCTCAGCGTACGGGCTAGGATTAGGGGACGGGTGAGGGTCAGGCTTCGGGGAAGGGTTAGGGTTAGGGTTCGGGCTAGGGTTAGGGTTAGGGGACGAGGACGGTTTAGGGTCCAGGTGAGGGTACGACAACGCTTTAGGGGGAGCGTACGTGTGAGGGCGCGGGTTAGTGTCAGCGTACGGGTTAGGATTAGGGGACGGGTGAGGGTCAGGCTTCGGGGAAGGGTTAGGGTTAGGGTTCGGGCTAGGGTTAGGGTTAGGGGACGGGGACGGTTTAGGGTCCAGGTGAGGGTACGACAACGCTTTAGGGGGAGCCTACGTGTGAGGGCGCGGGTTAGTGTCAGCGTACGGTTTAGGATTAGGGTCGGGTGAGGGTCAGGCTTCGGGGAAGTGTTAGGGTTAGGGTTCGGGCTAGGGTTAGGGGTAGGGGACGGGGACGGTTTAGGGTCCAGGTGAGGGTACGACAACGCTTTAGGGGGAGCGTACGTGTGAGGGCGCGGGTTAGCGTCAGCGTACGGGCTAGGATTAGGGGACGGGTGAGGGTCAGGCTTCGGGGAAGGGTTAGGGTTAGGCTTCGAGCTAGGGTTAGGGTTAGGGGACGGGGACGGTTTAGGGTCCAGGTGAGGGTACGACAACGCTTTAGGGGGCGCGTACGTTTGAGGGCGCGGATTAGTTTCAGCGTACGGGCTAGGATTAGGGGAAGGGTGAGGGTCAGGCTTCGGGGAAGGGTTAGGGTTAGGGTTCGGGCTAGGGTTAAGGTTAGGGGACGGGGACGATTTAGGGTCCAGGTGAGCTTACGACAACGCTTTAGGGGGAGCGTACGTGTGAGGCCGCGGGTTAGCGTCAGCGTACGGTTTAGGATTAGGTGACGGGTGAGGGTCAGGCTTCGGGGAAGAGTTAGGGTTAGGGTGCGGGCTAGGGTTAGGGTTAGGGGACGGGGACGGTTTAGGGTCCAGGTGAGGGTACGACAACGCTTTAGGGGGAGCGTACGTGTGAGGGCGCGGGTTAGTGTCAGCGTACGGGTTAGGATTAGGGGTCGGGTGAGGGTCAGGCTTCGGGGAAGGGTTAGGGTTAGGGTTCGGGGTAGGGTTAGGGTTAGGGGACGGGGACGGTTTCGGGTCCAGGTGAGGGTACGACAACGCTTTAGGGGGAGCGTACGTGTGAGGGCGCGGGTTAGTGTCAGCGTACGGGTTAGGATTAGGGGACGGGTGAGGGTCAGCCTTCGGGGAAAGGTTAGGGTTAGGGTGCGGGCTAGGGTTAGGGTTAGGGGACGGGGACGGTTTAGGGTCCAGGTGAGTGTACGACAACGCTTTAGGGGGAGCGTACGTGTGAGGGCGCGGGTTAGTGTCAGCGTACGGGTTAGGATTAGGGGACGGGTGAGGGTCAGGCTTCGGGGAAGGGTTAGGGTTAGGGTTCGGGCTAGGGTTAGGGTTAGGGGACGGGGACGGTTTCTGGTCCAGGTGAGGGTACGACAACGCTTTAGGGGGAACGTACTTGTGAGGGCGCGGGTTAGTGTCAGCGTACGGGTTAGGAATAGGGGACGGGTGAGGGTCAGGCTTCGGGGAAGGGTTAGGGTTAGGGTTCGGGCTAGGGTTAGTGTTTGGGGACGGGGACGGTTTAGGGTCCAGGTGAGGGTACGACAACGCTTTAGGGGGAGCGTACGTGTGAGGGCGCGGGTTAGTGTCAGCGTACGGGTTAGGATTAGGGGACGGGTGAGGGTCAGGCTTCGGGGAAGGGTTAGGGTTAGGGTGCGGGCTAGGGTTAGGGTTAGGGGACGGGGACGGTTTAGGGTCCAGGTGAGTGTACGACAACGCTTTAGGGGGAGCGTACGTGTGAGGGCGCTGGTTAGTGTCAGCGTACGGGTTAGGATTAGGAGACGGGTGAGGGTCAGGCTTCGGGGAAGGGTTAGGGTTAGGGTTCGGGCTAGGGTTAGGGTTAGGGGACGGGGACGGTTTAGGGTCCAGGTGAGGGTACGACAACGCTTTAGGGGGAGCGTACGTGTCAGGGCGCGGGTTAGCGTCAGCGTACGGATTAGGATTAGGGGACGGGTGAGGGTCAGGCTTCGGGGAAGGGTTAGGGTTAGGGTTCGGGCTAGGGTTAGGGTTAGGGGACGGGGACGGTTTAGGGTCAAGGTGAGGGTACGACAACGCTTTAGGGGGAGCGTACGTGTGAGGGCGCGGGTTAGTGTCAGCGTACGGGTTAGGATTAGGGGACGGGTGAGGGTCAGGCTTCGGGGAAGGGTTAGGGTTAGGGTTCGGGCTAGGGTTAGGGTTAGGGGACGGGGACGGTTTAGGGTCCAGGTGAGGGTACGACAACGCTTTAGGGGGAGCGTACGTGTGAGGGCGCGGGTTAGTGTCAGCGTACGGGTTAGGATTAGGGGACGGGTGAGGGTCAGGCTTCGGGGAAGGGTTAGTGTTAGGGTTCGAGCTAGGGTTAGGGTTAGGGGACGGGGACGGTTTAGGGTCCAGGTGAGGGTACGACAACGCTTTAGGGGGAGCGTACGTGTGAGGGCGCGGTTTAGCGTCAGCGTACGGGTTAGGATTAGGGGACGGGTGAGGGTCAGGCTTCGGGGAAGGGTTAGGGTTACGGTTCGGGCTAGGGTTAGGGTTAGGGGACGGGGACGGTTTAGGGTCCAGGTGAGGGTACGACAACGCTTTAGGGGGAGCGTACGTGTGAGGGCGCGGGTTAGCGTCAGCGTACGGGTTAGGATTAGGGGACGGGTGAGGCTCAGGCTTCGGGGAAGGGTTAGGGTTAGGGTTCGGGCTAGGGTTAGGGTTAGGGGACGGGGAAGGTTTAGAGTCCAGGTGAGGGTACGACAACGCTTTAGGGGGAGCGTACGTGTGAGGGCGCGGGTTAGTGTCAGCGTACGGGTTAGGATTAGGGGACGGGTGAGGGTCAGGCTTCGGGGAAGGGTTAGGGTTAGGGTTCGGGCTAGGGTTAGGGTTAGGGGACGGGGACGGTTTCTGGTCCAGGTGAGGGTACGACAACGCTTTAGGGGGAGCGTACTTGTGAGGGCGCGGGTTAGTGTCAGCGTACGGGTTAGGAATAGGGGACGGGTGAGGGTCAGGCTTCGGGGAAGGGTTAGGGTTAGGGTTCGGGCTAGGGTTAGTGTTTGGGGACGGGGACGGTTTAGGGTCCAGGTGAGGGTACGACAACGCTTTAGGGGGAGCGTACGTGTGAGGGCGCGGGTTAGTGTCAGCGTACGGGTTAGGATTAGGGGACGGGTGAGGGTCAGGCTTCGGGGAAGGGTTAGGGTTAGGGTGCGGGCTAGGGTTAGGGTTAGGGGACGGGGACGGTTTAGGGTCCAGGTGAGTGTACGACAACGCTTTAGGGGGAGCGTACGTGTGAGGGCGCTGGTTAGTGTCAGCGTACGGGTTAGGATTAGGAGACGGGTGAGGGTCAGGCTTCGGGGAAGGGTTAGGGTTAGGGTTCGGGCTAGGGTTAGGGTTAGGGGACGGGGACGGTTTAGGGTCCAGGTGAGGGTACGACAACGCTTTAGGGGGAGCGTACGTGTCAGGGCGCGGGTTAGCGTCAGCGTACGGATTAGGATTAGGGGACGGGTGAGGGTCAGGCTTCGGGGAAGGGTTAGGGTTAGGGTTCGGGCTAGGGTTAGGGTTAGGGGACGGGGACGGTTTAGGGTCCAGGTGAGGGTACGACAACGCTTTAGGGGGAGCGTACGTGTGAGGGCGCGGGTTAGCGTCAGCGTACGGGTTAGGATTAGGGGACGGGTGAGGGTCAGGCTTCGGGGAAGGGTTAGGGTTAGGGTTCGGGCTAGGGTTAGGGGTAGGGGACGGGGACGGTTTAGGGTTCAGGTGAGGGTACGACAACGCTTTAGGGGGAGCGTACGTGTGAGGGCGCGGGTTAGCGTCAGCGTACGGGTTAGGATTAGGGGACGGGTGAGGGTCAGGCTTTGGGGAAGGGTTAGGGTTAGGGTTCGGGCTAGGGTTAGGGTTAGGGGACGGGGACGGTTTAGGGTCCAGGTGAGGGTACGACAACACTTTAGGGGGAGCGTACGTGTGAGGGCGCGGGTTAGTGTCTGCATACGGGTTAGGATTAGGGGACTGGTGAGTGTCAGGCTTCGGGGAAGGGTTAGGGTTAGGGTTCGGGCTAGGTTTAGGGTTAGGGGACGGGGACGGTTTAGGGTCCAGGTGAGGGTACGACAACGCTTTAGGGGGAGCGTACGTGTGAGGGCGTGTGTTAGCGTCAGCGTACGGGTTAGGATTAGGGGATGGGTGAGGGTCAGGCTTCGGGGAAGGGTTAGGGTTAGGGTTCGGGGTAGGGTTAGGGTTAGGGGACGGGGACGGTTTCGGGTCCAGGTGAGGGTACGACAACGCTTTAGGGGGAGCGTACGTGTGAGGGCGCGGGTTAGTGTCAGCGTACGGGTTAGGAATAGGGGACGGGTGAGGGTCAGGCTTCGGGGAAGTGTTAGGGTTAGGGTTCGGGCTAGGGTTAGGGTTAGGGGACGGGGACGGTTTAGGGTCCAGGTGAGGGTACGACAACGCTTTAGGGGGAGCGTACGTGTGAGGGCGCGGGTTAGTGTCAGCGTACGGGTTAGGATTAGGGGACGGGTGAGGGTCAGGCTTCGGGGAAGGGTTAGGGTTAGGGTGCGGGCTAGGGTTAGGGTTAGGGGACGGGGACGGTTTAGGGTCCAGGTGAGTGTACGACAACGCTTTAGGGGGAGCGTACGTGTGAGGGCACGGGTTAGTGTCAGCGTACGGGTTAGGATTAGGGGACGGGTGAGGGTCAGGCTTCGGGGAAGGGTTAGGGTTAGGGTGCGGGCTAGGGTTAGTGTTAGGGGACGGGGACGGTTTAGGGTCCAGGTGAGTGTACGACAACGCTTTAGGGGGAGCGTACGTGTGAGGGCACGGGTTAGTGTCAGCGTACGGGTTAGGATTAGGGGACGGGTGAGGGTCAGGCTTCGGGGAAGGGTTAGGGTTAGGGTTCGGGCTAGGGTTAGGGTTAGGGGACGGGGACGGTTTAGGGTCCAGGTGAGGGTACGACAACGCTTTAGGGGGAGCGTACGTGTCAGGGCGCGGGTTAGCGTCAGCGTACGGTTTAGGATTAGAGGCCGGGTGAGGGTCAGGCTTCGGGGAACGGTTAGGGTTAGGGTTCGGGCTAGGGTTAGGGTTAGGGGACGGGGACGGTTTAGGGTCCAGGTGAGGGTACGACAACGCTTTAGGGGGAGCGTACGTGTGAGGGCGCGGGTTAGTGTCAGCGTACGGGTTAGGATTAGGGGACGGGTGAGGGTCAGGCTTCGGGGAAGGGTTAGGGTTAGGGTTCGGGCTAGGGTTAGGGTTAGGGGACGGGGACGGTTTAGGGTCCAGGTGAGGGTACGACAACGCTTTAGGGGGAGCGTACGTGTGAGGGCGCGGGTTAGTATCAGCGTACGGGTTAGGATTAGGGGACGGGTGAGGGTCAGGCTTCGGGGAAGGGTTAGGGTTAGGGTTCGGGCTAGGGTTAGGGTTAGGGGACGGGGACGGTTTAGGGTCCAGGTGAGGGTACGACAACGCTTTAGGGGGAGCGTACGTGTGAGGGCGCGGGTTAGCGTCAGCGTACGGGTTAGGATTAGGGGACGGGTGAGGGTCAGGCTTCGGGGAAGGGTTAGGGTTAGGGTTCGGGCTAGGGTTAGGTTTAGGGGACGGGGACGGTTTAGGGTCCAGGTGAGGGTACGACAGCGCTTTGGGGGAGCGTACATGTGAGGGCGCGGGTTAGTGTCAGCGTACGGTTTAGGATTAGGGGACGGGTGAGGGTCAGGCTTCGGGGAAGGGTTAGGGTTAGGGTTCGGGCTAGGGTTAGGGTTAGGGGACGGGGACGGTTTAGGGTCCAGGTGAGGGTACGACAACGCTTTAGGGGGAGCGTACGTGTGAGGGCGTGGGTTAGTGTCAGTGTACGGGTTAGGATTAGGGGACGGGTGAGGGTCAGGCTTCGGGGAAGGGTTAGGTTTAGGGTTCGGGCTAGGGTTAGGGTTAGGGGACAGGGACGGTTTAGTGTCCAGGTGAGGGTACGACAACGCTTTAGGGGGAGCGTACGTGTGAGGGCGCGGGTTAGTGTCAGCGTACGGGTTAGGATTAGGGGACGGGTGAGGGTCAGGCTTCGGGGAAGGGTTAGGGTTAGGGTTCGGGCTAGGGTTAGGGTTAGGGGACGGGGACGGTTTAGGGTCCAGGTGAGGGTACGACAACGCTTTAGGGGGAGCGTACGTGTGAGGGCGCGGGTTAGTGTCAGCGTACGGGTTAGGATTAGGGGACGGGTGAGGGTCAGGCTTCGGGGAAGGGTTAGGGTTAGGGTTCGGGCTAGGGTTAGGGGTAGGGGACGGGGACGGTTTAGGGTCCAGGTGAGGGTACGACAACGCTTTAGGGGGAGTGTACGTGTGAGGGCGCGGGTTAGCGTCAGCGTACGGGTTAGGATTAGGGGACGGGTGAGGGTCAGGCTTCGGGGAAGGGTTAGGGTTAGGGTTCGGTCTAGGGTTAGGGTTAGGGGACGGGGACGGTTTAGGGTCCAGGTGAGGGTACGACAACGCTTTAGGGGGCGCGTACGTTTGAGGGCGTGGATTAGTCTCAGCGTACGGGCTAGGATTAGGGGACGGGTGAGGGTCAGGTTTCGGGGAAGGGTTAGGGTTAGGGTTCGGGCTAGGGTTAAGGTTAGGGGACGGGGACGATTTAGGGTCCAGGTGAGGGTACGACAACGCTTTAGGGGGAGCGTACGTGTGAGGCCGCGGGTTAGCGTCAGCGTACGGGTTAGGATTAGGGGACGGGTGAGGGTCAGGCTTCGGGGAATGGTTAGGGTTAGGGTGCGGGCTAGGGTTAGGGTTAGGGGACGGGGACGGTTTAGGGTCCAGGTGAGGGTACGACAACGCTTTAGGGGGAGCGTACGTGTGAGGGCACGGGTTAGTGTCAGCGTACGGGTTAGGATTAGGGGACGGGTGAGGGTCAGGCTTCGGGGAAGAGTTAGGGTTAGGGTTCGGGCTAGGGTTAGGGTTAGGGGACGGGGACGGTTTAGGGTCCAGGTGAGGGTACGACAACGCTTTAGGGGGAGCGTACGTGTCAGGGCGCGGGTTAGCGTCAGCGTACGGATTAGGATTAGAGGCCGGGTGAGGGTCAGGCTTCGGGGAACGGTTAGGGTTAGGGTTCGGGCTAGGGTTAGGGTTAGGGGACGGGGACGGTTTAGGGTCCAGGTGAGGGTACGACAACGCTTTAGGGGGAGCGTACGTGTGAGGGCGCGGGTTAGTGTCAGCGTACGGGTTAGGATTAGGGGACGGGTGAGGGTCAGGCTTCGGGGAAGGGTTAGGGTTAGGGTGCGGGCTAGGGTTAGGGTTAGGGGACGGGGACGGTTTAGGGTCCAGGTGAGGGTACGACAACGCTTTAGGGGGAGCGTACGTGTGAGGGCGCGGGTTAGTGTCAGCGTACGGGTTAGGATTAGGGGACGGGTGAGGGTCAGGCTTCGGGGAAGGTTTAGGGTTAGGGTTCGGGCTAGGGTTAGGGTTAGGGGACGGGGATGGTTTAGGGTCCAGGTGAGGGTACGACAACGCTTTAGGGGGAGCGTACGTGTCAGGGCGCGGGTAAGCGTCAGCGTACGGATTAGGATTAGGGGACGGGTGAGGGTCAGGCTTCGGGGAAGGGTTAGGGTTAGGGTTCGGGCTAGGGTTAGGGTTAGGGGACGGGGACGGTTTAGGGTCCAGGTGAGGGTACGACAACGCTTTAGGGGGAGCATACGTGTGAGGGCGCGGGTTAGCCTCAGCGTACGGGTTAGGATTAGGGGACGGGTGAGGGTCAGGCTTCGGGGAAGGGTTAGGGTTAGGGTTCGGGCTAGGGTTAGGGTTAGGTGACGGGGACGGTTTAGGGTCCAGGTGAGGGTACGACAACGCTTTAGGGGGCGCGTACGTTTGAGGGCGCGGATTAGTCTCAGCGTACGGGCTAGGATTAGGGGACGGGTGAGGGTCAGGCTTCGGGGAAGGGTTAGGGTTAGGGTTCGGGGTAGGGTTAGGGTTAGGGGACGGGGACGATTTAGGGTCCAGGTGAGGGTACGACAACGCTTTAGGGGGAGCGTACGTGTGAGGCCGCGGGTTAGCGTCAGCGTACGGTTTAGGATTATGGGACGGGTGAGGGTCAGGCTTCGGGGAAGGGATAGGGTTAGGGTTCGGGCTAGGGTTAGGTTTAGGGGACGGGGACGGTTTAGGGTCCAGGTGAGGGTACGACAGCGCTTTGGGGGAGCGTACGTGTGAGGGCGCGGGTTAGCGTCAGCGTACGGGTTAGGATTAGGGGACGGGTGAGGGTCAGGCTTCGGGGAAGGGTTAGGGTTAGGGTTCGGGCTAGGGTTAGGGTTAGGGGACGGGGAAGGTTTAGGGTCCAGGTGAGGGTACGACAACGCTTTAGGGGGAGCGTACGTGTGAGGGCGCGGGTTAGCGTCAGCGTACGGGTTAGGATTAGGGGACGGGTGAGGCTCAGGCTTCGGGGAAGGGTTAGGGTTAGGGTTCGGGCTAGGGTTAGGGTTAGGGGACGGGGAAGGTTTAGAGTCCAGGTGAGGGTACGACAACGCTTTAGGGGGAGCATACGTGTGAGGGCGCGGGTTAGCGTCAGCGTACGGATTAGGATTAGGGGACGGGTGAGGTTCAGGCTTCGGGGAAGGGTTAGGGTTAGGGTTCGGGCTAGGGTTAGGGTTAGGGGACGGGGACGGTTTAGGGTCCAGGTGAGGGTACGACAACGCTTTAGGGAGAGCGTACGTGTGAGGGCGCGGTTTAGCGTCAGCGTACGGGTTAGGATTAGGGGACGGGTGAGGGTCAGGCTTCGGGGAAGGGTTAGGGTTAGGGTTCGGGCTAGGGTTAGGGTTAGGGGACGGGGACGGTTTAGGGTCCAGGTGAGGGTACGACAACGTTTTAGGGGGAGCGTACCTGTGAGGGCGCGGGTTAGTGTCAGCGTACGTGTTAGGATTAGGGGACGGGTGAGGGTCAGGCTTCGGGGAAGGGTTAGGGTTAGGGTTCGGGCTAGGGTTAGGGTTAGGGGACGGGGACGCTTTAGGGTCCAGGTGAGGGTACGACAACACTTTAGGGGGAGCGTACGTGTGAGGGCGTGGGTTAGTGTCAGCGTACGGGTTAGGATTAGGGGACGGGTGAGGATCAGGCTTCGGGGAATGGTTAGGTTTAGGGTTCGGGCTAGGGTTAGGGTTAGGGGACGGGGACGGTTTAGGGTCCAGGTGAGGGTACGACAACGCTTTAGGGGGAGCGTACGTGTGAGGGCGCGGGTTAGTGTCAGCGTACGGGTTAGGATTAGGGGACGGGTGAGGGTCAGGCTTCGGGGAAGGGTTAGGGTTAGGGTTCGGGCTAGGGTTAGGGTTAGGGGACGGGGACGGTTTAGGGTCCAGGTGAGGGTACGACAACGCTTTAGGGGGAGCGTACGTGTGAGGGCGCGGGTTAGCGTCAGCGTACGGGTTAGGATTAGGGGACGGGTGAGGGTCAGGCTTCGGGGAAGGGTTAGGGTTAGGGTTCGGGCTAGGGTTAGGGTTAGGGGACGGGGAAGGTTTAGGGTCCAGGTGAGGGTACGACAACGCTTTAGGGGGAGCGTACGTGTGAGGGCGCGGGTTAGCGTCAGCGTACGTGTTAGGATTAGGGGACGGGTGAGGGTCAGGCTTCGGGGAAGGGTTAGGGTTAGGGTTCGGGCTAGGGTTAGGGTTAGGGGACGGGGACGGTTTAGGGTCCAGGTGAGGGTACGACAACGCTTTAGGGGGAGCGTACGTGTGAGGGCGTGGGTTAGTGTCAGTGTACGGGTTAGGATTAGGGGACGGGTGAGGGTCAGGCTTCGGGGAAGGGTTAGGGTTAGGGTTCGGGCTAGGGTTAGGGTTAGGGGACGGGGACGGTTTAGGGTCCAGGTGAGGGTACGACAACGATTTAGGGGGAGCGTACGTGTGAGGGCGCGGGTTAGTGTCAGCGTACGGGTTAGGATTAGGGGACGGGTGAGGGTCAGGCTTCGGGGAAGGTTTAGGGTTAGGGTTCGGGCTAGGGTTAGGGTTAGGGTACGGGGACGGTTTAGGGTCCAGGTGAGGGTACGACAACGCTTTAGGGGGAGCGTACGTGTGAGGGCGCGGTTTAGTGTCAGCGTACGGGGTAGGATTAGGGGACGGGTGAGGGTCAGGCTTCGGGGAAGGGTTAGGGTTAGGGTTCGGGCTAGGGTTAGGGTTAGGGGACGGGGACGGTTTAGGGTCCAGGTGAGGGTACGACAACGCTTTAGGGGGAGCGTACGTGTGAGGGCGCGTGTTAGTCTCAGCGTACGGTTTAGGATTAGGGGACGGGTGAGGGTCAGGCTTCGGGGAAGGGTTAGGGTTAGGGTTCGGGCTAGGTTTAGGGTTAGGGGACGGGGACGGTTTAGGGTCCAGGTGAGGGTACGACCACGCATTAGGGGGAGCGTACGTGTGAGGGCGCGGATTAGCGTCAGCGTACGGGTTAGGATTAGGGGACGGGTGAGGGTCAGGCTTCGGGGAAGGGTTAGGGTTAGGGTTCGGGCTAGGGTTAGGGTTAGGGGACGGGGACGGTTTAGGGTCCAGGTGAGGGTACGACATCGCTTTAGGGGGAGCGTACGTGTGAGGGTGCGGGTTAGTGTCAGCGTACGGGTTTTGATTAGGGGACGGGTGAGGGTCAGGCTTCGGGGAAGGGTTAGGGTTAGGGTTCGGGCTAGGGTTAGGGTTAGGGGACGGAGACGGTTTAGGGTCCAGGTGAGGGTACGACAACGCTTTAGGGGGAGCGTACGTTTGAGGGCGCGGGTTAGTGTCAGTGTACGGGTTAGGATTAGGGGACGGGTGAGGGTCAGGCTTCGGGGAAGGCTTAGGGTTAGGGTTCGGGCTAGGGTTAGGGTTAGGGGACGGGGACGGTTTAGGGTCCAGGTGAGGGTACGACAACGCTTTAGTTGGAGCGTACGTGTGAGGGCGCGGGTTAGTCTCAGCGTACGGGTTAGGATTAGGGGACGGGTGAGGGTCAGGGTTCGGGGAAGGGTTAGGTTTAGGGTTCGGGCTAGGGTTAGGGTTAGGGGACGGGGACGGTTTAGGGTCCAGGTGAGGGTACGACAACGCTTTAGGGGGAGCGTACGTGTGAGGGCGCGTGTTAGTATCAGCGTACGGGTTAGGATTAGGGGACGGGTGAGGGTCAGGCTTCGGGGAAGGGTTAGGGTTAGGGTTCGGGCTAGGGTTAGGGTTAGGGGACGGTGACGGTTTAGGGTCCAGGTGAGGGTATGACAACGCTTTAGGGAGAGCGTACGTGTGAGGGCGCGGGTTAGTGTCAGCGTACGGGTTAGGAGTAGGGGACGGGTGAGGGTCAGGCTTCGGGGAAGCTTTAGGGTTAGGGTTCGGGCTAGGGTTAGGGTTAGGGGAAGGGGACGGTTTAGGGTCCAGGTGAGGGTACGACAACGCTTTAGGGGGAGCGTACGTGTGAGGGCGCGGGTTAGTCTCAGCGTACGGGTTAGGATTAGGGGACGGGTGAGGGTCAGGGTTCGGGGAAGGGTTAGGGTTAGGGTTCGGGCTAGGGTTAGCGTTAGGGGACGGGGACGGTTTAGGGTCCAGGTGAGGGTACGACAACGCTTTAGGAGGAGCGTACGTGTGAGGGCGCGGTTTAGCGTCAGCGTACGGGTTAGGATTAGGGGACGGGTGAGGGTCAGGCTTCGGGGAAGGGTTAGGGTTAGGGTTCGGGCTAGGGTTAGGGTTAGGGGACGGGGACGGTTTAGGGTCCAGCTGAGGGTACGACAACGCTTTAGGGGGAGCGTACGTTTGAGGGCGCGGGTTAGCGTCAGCGTACGGGTTAGGATTAGGGGACGGGTGAGGGTCAGGCTTCGGGGAAGGGTTAGGGTTAGGGTTCGGGCTAGGGTTAGGGTTAGGGGACGGGGAAGGTTTAGGGTCCAGGTGAGGGTACGACAACGCTTTAGGGGGAGCGTACGTGTGAGGGCGCGGGTTAGCGTCAGCGTACGGGTTAGGATTAGGGGACGGGTGAGGGTCAGGCTTCGGGGAAGGGTTAGGGTTAGGGTTCGGGCTAGGGTTAGGGTTAGGGGACGGGGACGGTTTAGGGTCCAGGTGAGGGTACGACAACGCTTTAGGGGGAGCGTACGTGTGAGGGCGCTGGTTAGTGTCAGTGTACGGGTTAGGATTAGGGGACGGGTGAGGGTCAGGCTTCGGGGAAGGGTTAGGGTTAGGGTTCGGGCTAGGGTTAGGGTTAGGGGACGGGGACGGTTTAGGGTCCAGGTGAGGGTACGACAACGATTTAGGGGGAGCGTACGTGTGAGGGCGCGGGTTAGTGTCAGCGTACGGGTTAGGATTAGGGGACGGGTGAGGGTCAGGCTTCGGGGAAGGTTTAGGGTTAGGGTTCGGGCTAGGGTTAGGGTTAGGGGACGGGGACGGTTTAGGGTCCAGGTGAGGGTACGACAACGCTTTAGGGGGAGCGTACGTGTGAGGGCGCGGTTTAGTGTCAGCGTACGGGGTAGGATTAGGGGACGGGTGAGGGTCAGGCTTCGGGGAAGGGTTAGGGTTAGGGTTCGGCTAGGGTTAGGGTTAGGGGACGGGGACTGTTTAGGGTCCAGGTGAGGGTACGACAACGCTTTAGGGGGAGCGTACGTGTGAGGGCGCGTGTTAGTCTCAGCGTACGGTTTAGGATTAGGGGACGGGTGAGGGTCAGGCTTCGGGGAAGGGTTAGGGTTAGGGTTCGGGCTAGGTTTAGGGTTAGGGGACGGGGACGGTTTAGGGTCCAGGTGAGGGTACGACCACGCATTAGGGGGAGCGTACGTGTGAGGGCGCGGATTAGCGTCAACGTACGGGTTAGGATTAGGGGACGGGTGAGGGTCAGGCTTCGGGGAAGTGTTAGGGTTAGGGTTCGGGCTAGGGTTAGGGTTAGGGGACGGGGACGGTTTAGGGTCCAGGTGAGGGTACGACATCGCTTTAGGGGGAGCGTACGTGTGAGGGTGCGGGTTAGTGTCAGCGTACGGGTTTTGATTAGGGGACGGGTGAGGGTCAGGCTTCGGGGAAGGGTTAGGGTTAGGGTTCGGGCTAGGGTTAGGGTTAGGGGACGGAGACGGTTTAGGGTCCAGGTGAGGGTACGACAACGCTTTAGGGGGAGCGTACGTGTGAGGGCGCGGGTTAGTGTCAGTGTACGGGTTAGGATTAGGGGACGGGTGAGGGTCAGGCTTCGGGGAAGGGTTAGGGTTAGGGTTCGGGCTAGGGTTAGGGTTAGGGGACGGGGACGGTTTAGGGTCCAGGTGAGGGTACGACAACGCTTTAGGGGGAGCGTACGTGTGAGGGCGCGGGTTAGTGTCAGCGTACGGGTTAGGATTAGGGGACGGGTGAGGGTCAGGCTTCGGGGAAGGGTTAGGGTTAGGGTTCAGGCTAGGGTTAGGGTTAGGGGACGGGGACGGTTTAGGGTCCAGGTGAGGGTACGACAACGCCTTAGGGGGAGCGTACTTGTGAGGGCGTGGGTTAGTGTCAGTGTACGGGTTAGGAATAGGGGACGGGTGAGGGTCAGGCTTCGGGAAAGGGTTAGGGTTAGGGTTCGGGCTAGGGTTAGGGTTAGGGGACGGGGACGGTTTAGGGTCCAGGTGAGGGTATGACAACGCTTTAGGGGGAGCGTACGTGTGAGGGCGCGGGTTAGTGTCAGCGTACGGGTTAGGATTAGGGGACGGGTTAGGGTCAGGCTTCGGGGAAGGTTTAGGGTTAGGGTTCGGGCTAGGGTTAGGGTTAGGGGACGGGGACGGTTTAGGGTCCAGGTGAGGGTACGACAACGCTTTAGGGGGAGTGTACGTGTGAGGGCGCGGGTTAGTCTCAGCGTACGGGTTAGGATTAGGGGACTGGTGAGGGTCAGGATTCGGGGAAGGGTTAGGTTTAGGGTTCGGGCTAGGGTTAGGGTTAGGGGACGGGGACGGTTTAGGGTCCAGGTGAGGGTACGACAACGCTTTAGGGGGAGCGTACGTGTGAGGGCGCGTGTTAGTATCAGCGTACGGGTTAGGATTAGGGGACGGGTGAGGGTCAGGCTTCGGGGAAGGGTTAGGGTTAGGGTTCGGGCTAGGGTTAGGGTTAGGGGACGGTGACGGTTTAGGGTCCAGGTGAGGGTATGACAACGCTTTAGGGGGAGCGTACGTGTGAGGGCACGGGTTAGTGTCAGCGTACGGGTTAGGAGTAGGGGACGGGTGAGGGTCAGGCTTCGGGGAAGCTTTAGGGTTAGGGTTCGGGCTAGGGTTAGGGTTAGGGGACGGGGACGGTTTAGGGTCCAGGTGAGGGTACGACAACGCTTTAGGGGGAGCGTACGTGTGAGGGCGCGGGTTAGTCTCAGCGTACGGGTTAGGATTAGGGGACGGGTGAGGGTCAGGGTTCGGGGAAGGGTTAGGGTTAGGGTTCGGGCTAGGGTTAGCGTTAGGGGACGGGGACGGTTTAGGGTCCAGGTGAGGGTACGAAAACGCTTTAGGAGGAGCGTACGTGTGAGGGCGCGGTTTAGCGTCAGCGTACGGGTTAGGATTAGGGGACGGGTGAGGGTCAGGCTTCGGGGAAGGGTTAGGGTTAGGGTTCGGGCTAGGGTTAGGGTTAGGGGACGGGGACGGTTTAGGGTCCAGCTGAGGGTACGACAACGCTTTAGGGGGAGCGTACGTGTGAGGGCGCGGGTTAGCGTCAGCGTACGGGTTAGGATTAGGGGACGGGTGAGGGTCAGGCTTCGGGGAAGGGTTAGGGTTAGGGTTCGGGCTAGGGTTAGGGTTAGGGGACGGGGAAGGTTTAGGGTCCAGGTGAGGGTACGAAAACGCTTTAGGGGGAGCGTACGTGTGAGGGCGCGGGTTAGCGTCAGCGTACGGGTTAGGATTAGGGGACGGGTGAGGGTCAGGCTTCGGGGAAGGGTTAGGGTTAGGGTTCGGGCTAGGGTTAGGCTTAGGGGACGGGGACGGTTTAGGGTCCAGGTGAGGGTACGACAACGCTTTAGGGGGAGCGTACGTGTGAGGGCGTGGGTTAGTGTCAGTGTACGGGTTAGGATTAGGGGACGGGTGAGGGTCAGGCTTCGGGGAAGGGTTAGGGTTAGGGTTCGGGCTAGGGTTAGGGTTAGGGGACGGGGACGGTTTAGGGTCCAGGTGAGGGTACGACAACGGTTAAGGCGGAGTGTACGTGTGAGGGCGCGGATTAGCGTCAGCGTACGGGTTAGGATTAGGGGACGGGTGAGGGTCAGGCTTCGGGGAAGGGTTAGGGTTAGGGTTCGGGCTAGGGTTAGGGTTAGGGTACGGGGACGGTTTGGGTCCAGGTGAGGGTACGACAACGCTTTAGGGGGAGCGTACGTGTGAGGGTGCGGGTTAGTGTCAGCGTACGGGTTAGGATTAGGGGACGGGTGAGGGTCAGGCTTCGGGGAAGGGTTAGGATTAGGGTTCGGGCTAGGGTTAGGGTTAGGGGATGGGGACGGTTTAGGGTCCAGGTGAGGGTACGACAGTGCTTTAGGGGGAGCGTACGTGTGAGGGCGCGGGTTAGCGTAAGCGTACGGGTTAGGATTAGGGGACGGGTGAGGGTCAGGCTTCGGGGAAGGGTTAGGGTTAGGGTTCGGGCTAGGGTTAGGGTTAGGGGACGGGGACGGTTTAGGGTCGAGGGGAGGGTACGACAACGCTTTAGGGGGAGCGTACGTGTGAGGGCGCGGGTTAGTGTCAGCGTACGGGTTAGGATTAGGGGACGGGTGAGGGTCAGGCTTCGGGAAAGGGTTAGGGTTAGGGTTCGGGCTAGGGTTAGGGTTAGGGGACGGGGACGGTTTAGGGTCCAGGTGAGGGTACGACAACGCTTTAGGGGGAGCGTACGTGTGAGGGCGCGGGTTAGTTTCAGCGTACGGGTTAGGATTAGGGGACGGGTGAGGTTCAGGCTTCGGTGAAGGGTTAGGTTTAGGGTTCGGGCTAGGGTTAGGGGACGGGGACGGTTTAGGGTCCAGGTGAGGGTACGACAACGTTTTAGGGGGAGCGTAACTGTGAGGGCGCGGGTTAGTGTCAGCGTACGTGTTAGGATTAGGGGACGGGTGAGGGTCAGGCTTCGGGGAAGGGTTAGGGTTAGGGTTCGGGCTAGGGTTAGGGTTAGGGGACGGGGACGCTTTAGGGTCCAGGTGAGGGTACGACAACAATTTAGGGGGAGCGTACGTGTGAGGGCGCGGGTTAGTGTCAGCGTACGGGTTAGGATTAGGGGACGGGTGAGGTTCAGGCTTCGGGGAAGGGTTAGGTTTAGGGTTCGGGCTAGGGTTAGGGTTAGGGGCCGGGGACGGTTTAGGGTCCAGGTGAGGGTACGACAACACTTTAGGGGGAGCGTACGTGTGAGGGCGTGTGTTAGTCTCAGCGTACGGGTTAGGATTGGGGACGGGTGAGGGTCAGGGTTCGGGGAAGGGTTAGGGTTAGGGTTCGGGCTAGGGTTAGGGTTAGGGGACGGGGACGGTTTAGGGTCCAGGTGAGGGTACGACAACGCTTTAGGGGGAGCGTACGTGTGAGGGCGCGGGTTAGTGTCAGCGTATGGCTTAGGATTAGAGGACGGGTGAGGGTCAGGCTTCAGGGAAGGGTTAGGGTTAGGGTTCGGGCTAGGGTTAGGGTTAGGGGACGGGGACGGTTTAGGGTCCAGGTGAGGGTACGACAACACTTTAGGGGGAGCGTACGTGTGAGGGCGTGTGTTAGTCTCAGCGTACGGGTTAGCATTGGGGACGGGTGAGGGTCAGGGTTCGGGGAAGGGTTAGGGTTAGGGTTCGGGCTAGGGTTAGGGTTAGGGGACGGGGACGGTTTAGGGTCCAGGTGAGGGTACGACAACGCTTTAGGGGGAGCGTACGTGTGAGGGCGCGGGTTAGTGTCAGCGTACGGGTTAGGATTAGGGGACGGGTGAGGGTCAGGCTTCGGGGAAGGGTTAGGGTTAGGGTTCGGGCTAGGGTTAGGGTTAGGGGACGGGGACGGTTTAGGGTCCAGGTGAGGGTACGACAACGCTTTAGGGGGAGCGTACGTGTGAGGGCGTGGGTTAGCGTCAGCGTACGGGTTAGGGTTAGGGGACGGGTGAGGGTCAGGCTTCGGGGAAGGGTTAGGGTTAGGGTTCGGGCTAGGGTTAGGGTTAGGGGACGGGGAAGGTTTAGGGTCCAGGTGAGGGTACGACAACGCTTTATGGGGAGCGTACGTGTGAGGGCGCGGGTTAGCGTCAGCGTACGGGTTAGGATTAGGGGACGGGTGAGGGTCAGGCTTCGGGGAAGGGTTAGGGTTAGGGTTCGGGCTAGGGTTAGGGTTAGGGCTAGGGTTAGGGTTAGGGGACGGGGACGGTTTAGGGTCCAGGTGAGGGTACGACAACGCTTTAGGGGGAGCGTACGTGTGAGGCCGTGGGTTAGTGTCAGTGTACGGGTTAGGATTAGGGGACGGGTGAGGGTCAGGCTTCAGGGATGGGTTAGGGTTAGGGTTCGGGCTAGGGTTAGGGTTAGGGGACGGGGACGGTTTAGGGTCCAGGTGAGGGTACGACAACGCTTTAGGGGGAGCGTACGTGTGAGGGCGCGTGTTAGTGTCAGCGTACGGGTTAGGATTAGGGGATCGGTGAGTGTCTGGCTTTGGGGAAGGTTTAGGGTTAGGGTTCGGGCTAGGGTTAGGGTTAGGGGACGGGGACGGTTTAAGGTCCAGGTGAGGGTACGACAACGCTTTAGGGGGAGCGTACGTGTGAGGGCGCGGGTTAGTGTCAGCGTACGGGTTAGGATTAGGGGACGGGTGAGGGTCAGGCTTCGGGGAAGGGTTAGGGTTAGGGTTCGGGCTAGGGTTAGGGTTAGGGGACGGGGACGGTTTAGGGTCCAGGTGAGGGTACGACAACGCTTTAGGGGGAGCGTACGTGTGAGGGCGCGTGTTAGTCTCAGCGTACGGGTTAGGATTAGGGGACGGGTGAGGGTCAGGCTTCGGGGAAGGGTTAGGTTTAGGGTTCAGGTTAGGGTTAGGGTTAGGGGACGGGGACGGTTTAGGGTCCAGGTGAGGGTACCGCAGCGCTTTAGGGGGAGCGTACGTGTGAGGGCGCGGGTTAGCGTCAGCGTACGGGTTAGGATTAGGGGACGGGTGAGGGTCAGGCTTCGGGGAAGGGTTAGGGTTAGGGTTCGGGCTAGGGTTAGGGTTAGGGGACGGGGACGGTTTAGGGTCCAGGTGAGGGTACGACAACGCTTTAGGGGGAGCGTACGTGTGAGGGCGTGGGTTAGTGTCAGCGTACGGGTTAGGATTAGGGGACGGGTGAGGGTCAGGCTTCGGGGAAGGGTTAGGGTTAGGGTTCGGGCTAGGGTTAGGGTTAGGGGACGGGGACGGTTTAGGGTCCAGGTGAGGGTACGACAACGATTTAGGGGGAGCGTACGTGTGAGGGCGCGGGTTAGTGTCAGCGTACGGGTTAGGATTAGGGGACGGGTGAGGGTCAGGCTTCGGGGAAGGTTTAGGGTTAGGGTTCGGGCTAGGGTTAGGGTTAGGGGACAGGGACGGTTTAGGGTCCAGGTGAGGGTACGACAACGCTTTAGGGGGAGCGTACGTGTGAGGGCGCGGGTTAGTGTCAGCGTACGGGTTAGGATTAGGGGACGGGTGAGGGTCAGGCTTCGGGGAAGGGTTAGGGTTAGGGTTCGGGCTAGGGTTAGGGTTAGGGGACGGGGACGGTTTAGGGTCCAGGTGAGGGTACGACAACGCTTTAGGGGGAGCGTACGTGTGAGGGCGCGTGTTAGTCTCAGCGTACGGTTTAGGATTAGGGGACGGGTGAGGGTCAGGCTTCGGGGAAGGGTTAGGGTTAGGGTTCGGGCTAGGGTTAGGGTTAGGGGACGGGGACGGTTTAGGGTCCAGGTGAGGGTACGACCACGCTTTAGGGGGAGCGTACGTGTGAGGGCGCGGATTAGCGTCAGCGTACGGGTTAGGATTAAGGGACGGGTGAGGGTCAGGCTTCGGGGAAGGGTTAGGGTTAGGGTTCGGGCTAGGGTTAGGGTTAGGGGACGGGGACGGTTTAGGGTCCAGGTGAGGGTACGACATCGCTTTAGGGGGAGCGAACGTGTGAGGGCGCGGGTTAGTGTCAGCGTACGGGTTTTGATTAGGGGACGGGTGAGGGTCAGGCTTCGGGGAAGGGTTAGGGTTAGGGTTCGGGCTAGGGTTAGGGTTAGGGCTAGGGTTAGGGTTAGGGGACGGGGACGGTTTAGGGTCCAGGTGAGGGTACGACAACGCTTTAGGGGGAGCGTACGTGTGAGGGCGCGGGTTAGTGTCAGTGTACGGGTTAGGATTAGGGGACGGGTGAGGGTCAGGCTTCGGGGAAGGGTTAGGGTTAGGGTTCGGGCTAGGGTTAGGGTTAGGGGACGGGGACGGTTTAGGGTCCAGGTGAGGGTACGACAACGCTTTAGGGGGAGCGTACGTGTGAGGGCGCGAGTTAGTGTCAGCGTACGGGTTAGGATTAGGTGACGGGTGAGGGTCAGGCTTCGGGGAAGGGTTAGGGTTAGGGTTCGGGCTAGGGTTAGGGTTAGGGGACGGGGACGGTTTAGGGTCCAGGTGAGGGTACGACAGTGCTTTAGGGGGAGCGTACGTGTGAGGGCGTGGGTTAGCGTCAGCGTACGGGTTAGGATTAGGGGACGGGTGAGGGTCAGGCTTCGGGGAAGGGTTAGGTTTAGGGTTCGGGCTAGGGTTAGGGTTAGGGGACGGGGACGGTTTAGGGTCCAGGTGAGGGTACGACAACGCTTTAGGGGGAGCGTACGTGTGAGGGCGTGGGTTAGCGTCAGCGTACGGGTTAGGATTAGGGGACGGGTGAGGGTCAGGCTTCGGGGAAAGGTTAGGGTTAGGGTTCGGGCTAGGGTTAGGGTTAGGGGACGGGGAAGGTTTAGGGTCCAGGTGAGGGTACGACAACGCTTTATGGGGAGAGTACGTGTGAGGGCGCGGGTTAGCGTCAGCGTACGGGTTAGGATTAGGGGACGGGTGAGGGTCAGGCTTCGGGGAAGGGTTAGGGTTAGGGTTCGGGCTCGGGTTAGGGTTAGGGCTAGGGTTAGGGTTAGGGGACGGGGACGGTTTAGGGTCCAGGTGAGGGTACGACAACGCTTTAGGGGGAGCGTACGTGTGAGGGCGCGGGTTAGTGTCAGCGTACGGGTTAGCATTAAGGGATCGGTGAGTGTCAGGCTTTGGGGAAGGTTTAGGGTTAGGGTTCGGGCTAGGGTTAGGGTTAGGGGACGGGGACGGTTTAGGGTCCAGGTGAGGGTACGACAACGCTTTAGGGGGAGCGTACGTGTGAGGGCGCGGGTTAGTGTCAGCGTACGGGTTAGGATTAGGGGACGGGTGAGGGTCAGGCTTCGGGGAAGGGTTAGGGTTAGGGTTCGGGCTAGGGTTAGGGTTAGGGGACGGGGACGGTTTAGGGTCCAGGTGAGGGTACGACAACGCTTTAGGGGGAGCGTACGTGTGAGGGCGTGGGTTAGTGTCAGTGTACGGGTTAGGATTAGGGGACGGGTGAGGGTCAGGCTTCGGGGAAGGGTTAGGGTTAGGGTTCGGGCTAGGGTTAGGGTTAGGGGACGGGGACGGTTTAGGGTCCAGGTGAGGGTACCGCAGCGCTTTAGGGGGAGCGTACGTTTGAGGGCGCGGGTTAGTGTCAGCGTACGGGTTAGGATTAGGGGACGGGTGAGGGTCAGGCTTCGGGGAAGGTTTAGGGTTAGGGTTCGGGCTAGGGTTAGTGTTAGGGGACAGGGACGGTTTAGGGTCCAGGTGAGGGTACGACAACGCTTTAGGGGGAGCGTACGTGTGAGGGCGCGGGTTAGTGTCAGCGTACGGGTTAGGATTAGGGCACGGGTGAGGGTCAGGCTTCGGGGAAGGGATAGGGTTAGGGTTCGGGCTACGGTTAGGGTTAGGGGACGGGGACGGTTTAGGGTCCAGGTGAGGGTACGACAACGCTTTAGGGGGAGCGTACGTGTGAGGGCGCGTGTTAGTCTCAGCGTACGGTTTAGAATTAGGGGACGGGTGAGGGTCAGGCTTCGGGGAAGGGTTAGGGTTAGGGTTCGGGCTAGGGTTAGGGTTAGGGGACGGGGACGGTTTAGGGTCCAGGTGAGGGTACGACCACGCTTTAGGGGGAGCGTACGTGTGAGGGCGCGGATTAGCGTCAGCGTACGGGTTAGGATTTGGGGACGGGTGAGGGTCAGGCTTCGGGGAAGGGTTAGGGTTAGGGTTCGGGCTAGAGTTAGGGGACGGGGACGGTTTAGGGTCCAGGTGAGAGTACCGCAGCGCTTTAGGGGGAGCGTACGTGTGAGGGCGTGGGTTAGCGTCAGCGTACGGGTTAGGATTAGGGGACGGGTGAGGGTCAGGCTTCGGGGAAGGGTTAGGGTTTGGGTTCGAGCTAGGGTTAGGGTTAGGGGACGGGGAAGGTTTAGGGTCCAGGTGAGGGTACGAAAACGCTTTAGGGGGAGCGTACGTGTGAGGGCGCGGGTTAGCGTCAGCGTACGGGTTAGGATTAGGGGACGGGTGAGGGTCAGGCTTCGGGGAAGGGTTAGGGTTAGGGTTCGGGCTAGGGTTAGGGTTAGGGGACGGGGACGGTTTAGGGTCAAGGTGAGGGTACGACAATGCTTTAGGGGGAGCGTACGTGTGAGGGCGTGGGTTAGTGTCAGTGTACGGGTTAGGATTAGGGGACGGGTGAGGGTCAGGCTTCGGGGAAGGGTTAGGGTTAGGGTTCGGGCTAGGGTTAGGGTTAGGGGACGGGGACGGTTTAGGGTCCAGGTGAGGGTACGACAACGATTTAGGGGGAGCGTACGTGTGAGGGCGCGGGTTAGTGTCAGCGTACGGATTAGGATTAGGGGACGGGTGAGGGTCAGGCTTCAGGGAAGGTTTAGGGTTAGGGTTCGGGCTAGGGTTAGGGTTAGGGGACGGGGACGGTTTAGGGTCCAGGTGAGGGTACGACAACGCTTTAGGGGGAGCGTACGTGTGAGGGCGCGGGTTAGTGTCAGCGTACGGGTTAGGATTAGGGGACGGGTGAGGGTCAGGCTTCGGGGAAGGGTTAGGGTTAGGGTTCGGGCTAGGGTTAGGGTTAGGGGACGGGGACGGTTTAGGGTCCAGGTGAGGGTACGACAACGCTTTAGGGGGAGCGTACGTGTGAGGTCGCGGGTTAGACTCAGCGTACGGTTTAGGATTAGGGGACGGGTGAGGGTCAGGCTTCGGGGAAGGGTTAGGGTTAGGGTTCGGGCTAGGTTTAGGGTTAGGGGACGGGGACGGTTTAGGGTCCAGGTGAGGGTACGACCACGCATTAGGGGGAGCGTACGTGTGAGGGCGCGGATTAGCGTCAGCGTACGGGTTAGGATTAGGGGACGGGTGAGGGTCAGGCTTCGGGGAAGTGTTAGGGTTAGGGTTCGGGCTAGGGTTAGGGTTAGGGGACGGGGACGGTTTAGGGTCCAGGTGAGGGTACGACATCGCTTTAGGGGGAGCGTACGTGTGAGGGCGCGGGTTAGTGTCAGCGTACGGGTTTTGATTAGGGGACGGGTGAGGGTCAGGCTTCGGGGAAGGGTTAGGGTTAGGGTTCGGGCTAGGGTTAGGGTTAGGGGACGGGAACGGTTTAGGGTCCAGGTGAGGGTACCGCAGCGCTTTAGGGGGAGCGTACGTGTGAGGGCGCGGGTTAGTGTCAGCGTACGGGTTAGGATTAGGGGACGGGTGAGGGTCAGGCTTCGGGGAAGGTTTAGGGTTAGGGTTCGGGCTAGGGTTAGGGTTAGGGGACGGGGACGGTTTAGGGTCCAGGTGAGGGTACGACAACGCTTTAGGGGGAGCGTACGTGTGAGGGCGCGGGTTAGTGTCAGCGTACGGGTTAGGATTAGGGGACGGGTGAGGGTCAGGCTTCGGGGAAGGGTTAGGGTTAGGGTTCGGGCTAGGGTTAGGGTTAGGGGACGGGGACGGTTTAGGGTCCAGGTGAGGGTACGACAACGCTTTAGGGGGAGCGTACGTGTGAGGGCGCGGGTTAGCGTCAGCGTACGGGTTAGGATTAGGGGACGGGTGAGGGTCAGGCTTCGGGGAAGGGTTAGGGTTAGGGTTCGGGCTAGGGTTAGGGTTAGGGGACGGGGAAGGTTTAGGGTCCAGGTGAGGGTACGACAACGCTTTAGGGGGAGCGTACGTGTGAGGGCGCGGGTTAGCGTCAGCGTACGTGTTGGAATTAGGGGACGGGTGAGGGTCAGGCTTCGGGGAAGGGTTAGGGTTAGGGTTCGGGCTAGGGTTAGGGTTAGGGGACGGGGACGGTTTAGGGTCCAGGTGAGGGTACGACAACGCTTTAGGGGGAGCGTACGTGTGAGGGCGTGGGTTAGTGTCAGTGTACGGGTTAGGATTAGGGGACGGGTGAGGGTCAGGCTTCGGGGAAGGGTTAGGGTTAGGGTTCGGGCTAGGGTTAGGGGTAGGGGACGGGGACGGTTTAGGGTCCAGGTGAGGGTACGACAACGATTTAGGGGGAGCGTACGTGTGAGGGCGCGGGTTAGTGTCAGCGTACGGGTTAGGATTAGGGGACGGGTGAGGGTCAGGCTTCGGGGAAGGTTTAGGGTTAGGGTTCGGGCTAGGGTTAGGGTTAGGGGACGGGGACGGTTTAGGGTCCAGGTGAGGGTACGACAACGCTTTAGGGGGAGCGTACGTGTGAGGGCGCGGTTTAGTGTCAGCGTACTGGGTAGGATTAGGGGACGGGTGAGGGTCAGGCTTCGGGGAAGGGTTAGGGTTAGGGTTCGGGCTAGGGTTAGGGTTAGGGGACGGGGACGGTTTAGGGTCCAGGTGAGGGTACGACAACGCTTTAGGGGGAGCGTACGTGTGAGGGCGCGTGTTAGTCTCAGCGTACGGTTTAGGATTAGGGGACGGGTGAGGGTCAGGCTTCGGGGAAGGGTTAGGGTTAGGGTTCGGGCTAGGTTTAGGGTTAGGGGACGGGGACGGTTTAGGGTCCAGGTGAGGGTACGACCACGCATTAGGGGGAGCGTACGTGTGAGGGCGCGGATTAGCGTCAACGTACGGGTTAGGATTAGGGGACGGGTGAGGGTCAGGCTTCGGGGAAGGGTTAGGGTTAGGGTTCGGGCTAGGGTTAGGGTTAGGGGACGGGGACGGTTTAGGGTCCAGGTGAGGGTACGACAACGCCTTAGGGGGAGCGTACTTGTGAGGGCGTGGGTTAGTGTCAGTGTACGGGTTAGGAATAGGGGACGGGTGAGGGTCAGGCTTCGGGAAAGGGTTAGGGTTAGGGTTCGGGCTAGGGTTAGGGTTAGGGGACGGGGACGGTTTAGGGTCCAGGTGAGGGTATGACAACGCTTTAGGGGGAGCGTACGTGTGAGGGCGCGGGTTAGTGTCAGCGTACGGGTTAGGATTAGGGGACGGGTTAGGGTCAGGCTTCGGGGAAGGTTTAGGGTTAGGGTTCGGGCTAGGGTTAGGGTTAGGGTACGGGGACGGTTTAGGGTCCAGGTGAGGGTACGACAACGCTTTAGGGGGAGCGTACGTGTGAGGGCGCGGGTTAGTCTCAGCGTACGGGTTAGGATTAGGGGACGGGTGAGGGTCAGGATTCGGGGAAGGGTTAGGTATAGGGTTCGGGCTAGGGTTAGGGTTAGGGGACGGGGACGGTTTAGGGTCCAGGTGAGGGTACGACAACGCTTTAGGGGGAGCGTACGTGTGAGGGCGCGTGTTAGTATCAGCGTACGGGTTAGGATTAGGGGACGGGTGAGGGTCAGGCTTCGGGGAAGGGTTAGGGTTAGGGTTCGGGCTAGGGTTAGGGTTAGGGGACGGTGACGGTTTAGGGTCCAGGTGAGGGTATGACAACGCTTTAGGGGGAGCGTACGTGTGAGGGCACGGGTTAGTGTCAGCGTACGGGTTAGGAGTAGGGGACGGGTGAGGGTCAGGCTTCGGGGAAGCTTTAGGGTTAGGGTTCGGGCTAGGGTTAGGGTTAGGGGACGGGGACGGTTTAGGGTCCAGGTGAGGGTACGACAACGCTTTAGGGGGAGCGTACGTGTGAGGGCGCGGGTTAGTCTCAGCGTACGGGTTAGGATTAGGGGACGGGTGAGGGTCAGGGTTCGGGGAAGGGTTAGGGTTAGGGTTCGGGCTAGGGTTAGCGTTAGGGGACGGGGACGGTTTAGGGTCCAGGTGAGGGTACGACAACGCTTTAGGAGGAGCGTACGTGTGAGGGCGCGGTTTAGCGTCAGCGTACGGGTTAGGATTAGGGGACGGGTGAGGGTCAGGCTTCGGGGAAGGGTTAGGGTTAGGGTTCGGGCTAGGGTTAGGGTTAGGGGACGGGGACGGTTTAGGGTCCAGCTGAGGGTACGGCAACGCTTTAGGGGGAGCGTACGTGTGAGGGCGCGGGTTAGCGTCAGCGTACGGGTTAGGATTAGGGGACGGGTGAGGGTCAGGCTTCGGGGAAGGGTTAGGGTTAGGGTTCGGGCTAGGGTTAGGGTTAGGGGACGGGGAAGGTTTAGGGTCCAGGTGAGGGTACGAAAACGCTTTAGGGGGAGCGTACGTGTGAGGGCGCGGGTTAGCGTCAGCGTACGGGTTAGGATTAGGGGACGGGTGAGGGTCAGGCTTCGGGGAAGGGTTAGGGTTAGGGTTCGGGCTAGGGTTAGGGTTAGGGGACGGGGACGGTTTAGGGTCCAGGTGAGGGTGCGACAACGCTTTAGGGGGAGCGTACGTGTGAGGGCGTGGGTTAGTGTCAGTGTACGGGTTAGGATTAGGGGACGGGTGAGGGTCAGGCTTCGGGGAAGGGTTAGGGTTAGGGTTCGGGCTAGGGTTAGGGTTAGGGGACGGGGACGGTTTAGGGTCCAGGTGAGGGTACGACAACGATTTAGGGGGAGCGTACGTGTGAGGGCGCGGGTTAGTGTCAGCGTACGGGTTAGGATTAGGGGACGGGTGAGGGTCAGGCTTCGGGGAAGGTTTAGGGTTAGGGTTCGGGCTAGGGTTAGGGTTAGGGGACGGGGACGGTTTAGGGTCCAGGTGAGGGTACGACAACGCTTTAGGGGGAGCGTACGTGTGAGGGCGCGGGTTAGTGTCAGCGTACGGGTTAGGATTAGGGGACGGGTGAGGGTCAGGCTTCGGGGAAGGGTTAGGGTTAGGGTTCGGGCTAGGGTTAGGGTTAGGGGACGGGGACGGTTTAGGGTCCAGGTGAGGGTACGACAACGCTTTAGGGGGAGCGTACGTGTGAGGTCGCGGGTTAGACTCAGCGTACGGTTTAGGATTAGGGGACGGGTGAGGGTCAGGCTTCGGGGAAGGGTTAGGGTTAGGGTTCGGGCTAGGGTTAGGGTTAGTGGACGGGGACGGTTTAGGGTCCAGGTGAGGGTACGACATCGCTTTAGGGGGAGCGTACGTGTGAGGGCGCGGGTTAGTGTCAGCGTACGGGTTTTGATTAGGGGACGGGTGAGGGTCAGGCTTCGGGGAAGGGTTAGGGTTAGGGTTCGGGCTAGGGTTAGGGTTAGGGGACGGGGACGGTTTAGGGTCCAGGTGAGGGTACGACAACTCTTTAGGGAGAGCGTACGTGTGAGGGCGCGGGTTAGTGTCAGTGTACGGGTTAGGATTAGGGGACGGGTGAGGGTCAGGCTTCGGGGAAGGGTTAGGGTTAGGGTTCGGGCTAGGGTTAGGGTTAGGGGACGGGGACGGTTTAGGGTCCAGGTGAGGGTACGACAACGCTTTAGGGGGAGCGTACGTGTGAGGGCGCGGGTTAGTCTCAGCGTACGGGTTAGGATTAGGGGACGGGTGAGGGTCAGGCTTCGGGGAAGGGTTAGGGTTAGGGTTCGGGCTAGGGTTAGGGTTAGGGGACGGGGAGGGTTTAGGGTCCAGGTGAGGGTACGACAACGCTTTAGGGGGAGCGTACGTGTGAGGGCGCGTGTTAGTCTCAGCGTACGGGTTAGGATTAGGGGACGGGTGAGGGTCAGGCTTCGGGGAAGGGTTAGGGTTAGGGTTCGGGCTAGGGTTAGGGTTAGGGTACGGGGACGGTTTAGGGTCCAGGTGAGGGTACGACAACGCTTTAGGGGGAGCGTACGTGTGAGGGCACGAGTTAGTGTCAGCGTACGGGTTAGGATTAGGTGACGGGTGAGGGTCAGGCTTCGGGGAAGGGTTAGGGTTAGGGTTCGGGCTAGGGTTAGGGTTAGGGGACGGGGACGGTTTAGGGTCCAGGTGAGGGTACGACAGTGCTTTAGGGGGAGTGTACGTGTGAGGGCGTGGGTTAGCGTCAGCGTACGGGTTAGGATTAGGGGACGGGTGAGGGTCAGGCTTCGGGGAAGGGTTAGGTTTAGGGTTCGGGCTAGGGTTAGGGTTAGGGGACGGGGACGGTTTAGGGTCCAGGTGAGGGTACGACATCGCTTTAGGTGGAGCGTACGTGTGAGGGCGCGGGTTAGTGTCAGCGTACGGGTTAGGATTAGGGGACGGGTGAGGGTCAGGCTTCGGGGAAGGGTTAGGGTTAGGGTTCGGGCTAGGGTTAGGCTTAGGGGACGGGGACGGTTTAGGGTCCAGGTGAGGGTACGACAACGCTTTAGGGGGAGCGTAAGTGTGAGGGCGTGGGTTAGTGTCAGTGTACGGGTTAGGATTAGGGGACGGGTGAGGGTCAGGCTTCGGGGAAGGGTTAGGGTTAGGGTTCGGGCTAGGGTTAGGGTTAGGGGACGGGGACGGTTTAGGGTCCAGGTGAGGTTACGACAACGGTTAAGGCGGAGTGTACGTGTGAGGGCGCGGATTAGCGTCAGCGTGCGGGTTAGGATTAGGGGACGGGTGAGGGTCAGGCTTCGGGGAAGGGTTAGGGTTAGGGTTCGGGCTAGGGTTAGGGTTAGGGTACGGGGACGGTTTGGGTCCAGGTGAGGGTACGACAACGCTTTAGGGGGAGCGTACGTGTGAGGGTGCGGGTTAGTGTCAGCGTACGGGTTAGGATTAGGGGACGGGTGAGGGTCAGGCTTCGGGGAAGGGTTAGGATTAGGGTTCGGGCTAGGGTTAGGGTTAGGGGATGGGGACGGTTTAGGGTCCAGGTGAGGGTACGACAGTGCTTTAGGGGGAGCGTACGTGTGAGGGCGCGGGTTAGCGTAAGCGTACGGGTTAGGATTAGGGGACGGGTGAGGGTCAGGCTTCGGGGAAGGGTTAGGGTTAGGGTTCGGGCTAGGGTTAGGGTTAGGGGACGGGGACGGTTTAGGGTCGAGGGGAGGGTACGACAACGCTTTAGGGGGAGCGTACGTGTGAGGGCGCGGGTTAGTGTCAGCGTACGGGTTAGGATTAGGGGACGGGTGAGGGTCAGGCTTCGGGAAAGGGTTAGGGTTAGGGTTCGGGCTAGGGTTAGGGTTAGGGGACGGGGACGGTTTAGGGTCCAGGTGAGGGTACGACAACGCTTTAGGGGGAGCGTACGTGTGAGGGCGCGGGTTAGTTTCAGCGTACGGGTTAGGATTAGGGGACGGGTGAGGTTCAGGCTTCGGTGAAGGGTTAGGTTTAGGGTTCGGGCTAGGGTTAGGGGACGGGGACGGTTTAGGGTCCAGGTGAGGGTACGACAACGTTTTAGGGGGAGCGTAACTGTGAGGGCGCGGGTTAGTGTCAGCGTACGGGTTAGGATTAGGGGACGGGTGAGGGTCAGGCTTCGGGGAAGGGTTAGGGTTAGGGTTCGGGCTAGGGTTAGGGTTAGGGGACGGGGACGCTTTAGGGTCCATGTGAGAGTACGACAACAATTTAGGGGGAGCGTACGTGTGAGGGCGCGGGTTAGTGTCAGCGTACGGGTTAGGATTAGGGGACGGGTGAGGTTCAGGCTTCGGGGAAGGGTTAGGTTTAGGGTTCGGGCTAGGGTTAGGGTTAGGGGTCGGGGACGGTTTAGGGTCCAGGTGAGGGTACGACAACACTTTAGGGGGAGCGTACGTGTGAGGGCGTGTGTTAGTCTCAGCGTACGGGTTAGGATTGGGGACGGGTGAGGGTCAGGGTTCGGGGAAGGGTTAGGGTTAGGGTTCGGGCTAGGGTTAGGGTTAGGGGACGGGGACGGTTTAGGGTCCAGGTGAGGGTACGACAACGCTTTAGGGGGAGCGTACGTGTGAGGGCGCGGGTTAGTGTCAGCGTATGGGTTAGGATTAGGGGACGGGTGAGGGTCAGGCTTCAGGGAAGGGTTAGGGTTAGGGTTCGGGCTAGGGTTAGGGTTAGGGGACGGGGACGGTTTAGGGTCCAGGTGAGGGTACGACAACACTTTAGGGGGAGCGTACGTGTGAGGGCGTGTGTTAGTCTCAGCGTACGGGTTAGGATTGGGGACGGGTGAGGGTCAGGGTTCGGGGAAGGGTTAGGGTTAGGGTTCGGGCTAGGGTTAGGGTTAGGGGACGGGGATGGTTTAGGGTCCAGGTGAGGGTACGACAACGCTTTAGGGGGAGCGTACGTGTGAGGGCGCGGGTTAGTGTCAGCGTACGGGTTAGGATTAGGGGACGGGTGAGGGTCAGGCTTCGGGGAAGGGTTAGGGTTAGGGTTCGCGCTAGGGTTAGGGTTAGGGGACGGGGACGGTTTAGGGCCAGGTGAGGGTACGACAACGCTTTAGGGGGAGCGTACGTGTGAGGGCGTGGGTTAGCGTCAGCGTACGGGTTAGGGTTAGGGGACGGGTGAGGGTCAGGCTTCGGGGAAGGGTTAGGGTTAGGGTTCGGGCTAGGGTTAGGGTTAGGGGACGGGGAAGGTTTAGGGTCCAGGTGAGGTTACGACAACGCTTTATGGGGAGCGTACGTGTGAGGGCGCGGGTTAGCGTCAGCGTACGGGTTAGGATTAGGGGACGGGTGAGGGTCAGGCTTCGGGGAAGGGTTAGGGTTAGGGTTCGGGCTAGGGTTAGGGTTAGGGCTAGGGTTAGGGTTAGGGGACGGGGATGGTTTAGGGTCCAGGTGAGGGTACGACAACGCTTTAGGGGGAGCGTACGTGTGAGGGCGTGGGTTAGTGTCAGTGTACGGGTTAGGATTAGGGGACGGGTGAGGGTCAGGCTTCAGGGATGGGTTAGGGTTAGGGTTCGGGCTAGGGTTAGGGTTAGGGGACGGGGACGGTTTAGGGTCCAGGTGAGGGTACGACAACGCTTTAGGGGGAGCGTACGTGTGAGGGCGCGTGTTAGTGTCAGCGTACGGGTTAGGATTAGGGGATCGGTGAGTGTCTGGCTTTGGGGAAGGTTTAGGGTTAGGGTTCGGGCTAGGGTTAGGGTTAGGGGACGGGGACGGTTTAAGGTCCAGGTGAGGGTACGACAACGCTTTAGGGGGAGCGTACGTGTGAGGGCGCGGGTTAGTGTCAGCGTACGGGTTAGGATTAGGGGACGGGTGAGGGTCAGGCTTCGGGGAAGGGTTAGGGTTAGGGTTCGGGCTAGGGTTAGGGTTAGGGGACGGGGACGGTTTAGGGTCCAGGTGAGGGTACGACAACGCTTTAGGGGGAGCGTACGTGTGAGGGCGCGTGTTAGTCTCAGCGTACGGGTTAGGATTAGGGGACGGGTGAGGGTCAGGCTTCGGGGAAGGGTTAGGTTTAGGGTTCAGGTTAGGGTTAGGGTTAGGGGACGGGGACGGTTTAGGGTCCAGGTGAGGGTACCGCAGCGCTTTAGGGGGAGCGTACGTGTGAGGGCGCGGGTTAGCGTCAGCGTACGGGTTAGGATTAGGGGACGGGTGAGGGTCAGGCTTCGGGGAAGGGTTAGGGTTAGGGTTCGGGCTAGGGTTAGGGTTAGGGGACGGGGACGGTTTAGGGTCCAGGTGAGGGTACGACAACGCTTTAGGGGGAGCGTACGTGTGAGGGCGTGGGTTAGTGTCAGCGTACGGGTTAGGATTAGGGGACGGGTGAGGGTCAGGCTTCGGGGAAGGGTTAGGGTTAGGGTTCGGGCTAGGGTTAGGGTTAGGGGACGGGGACGGTTTAGGGTCCAGGTGAGGGTACGACAACAATTTAGGGGGAGCGTACGTGTGAGGGCGCGGGTTAGTGTCAGCGTACGGGTTAGGATTAGGGGACGGGTGAGGGTCAGGCTTCGGGGAAGGTTTAGGGTTAGGGTTCGGGCTAGGGTTAGGGTTAGGGGACAGGGACGGTTTAGGGTCCAGGTGAGGGTACGACAACGCTTTAGGGGGAGCGTACGTGTGAGGGCGCGGGTTAGTGTCAGCGTACGGGTTAGGATTAGGGGACGGGTGAGGGTCAGGCTTCGGGGAAGGGTTAGGGTTAGGGTTCGGGCTAGGGTTAGGGTTAGGGGACGGGGACGGTTTAGGGTCCAGGTGAGGGTACGACAACGCTTTAGGGGGAGCGTACGTGTGAGGGCGCGTGTTAGTCTCAGCGTACGGTTTAGGATTAGGGGACGGGTGAGGGTCAGGCTTCGGGGAAGGGTTAGGGTTAGGGTTCGGGCTAGGGTTAGGGTTAGGGGACGGGGACGGTTTAGGGTCCAGGTGAGGGTACGACCACGCTTTAGGGGGAGCGTACGTGTGAGGGCGCGGATTAGCGTCAGCGTACGGGTTAGGATTAAGGGACGGGTGAGGGTCAGGCTTCGGGGAAGGGTTAGGGTTAGGGTTCGGGCTAGGGTTAGGGTTAGGGGACGGGGACGGTTTAGGGTCCAGGTGAGGGTACGACATCGCTTTAGGGGGAGCGAAAGTGTGAGGGCGCGGGTTAGTGTCAGCGTACGGGTTTTGATTAGGGGACGGGTGAGTGTCAGGCTTCGGGGAAGGGTTAGGGTTAGGGTTCGGGCTAGGGTTAGGGTTAGGGGACGGGGACGGTTTAGGGTCCATGTGAGGGTACGACAACGCTTTAGGGGGAGCGTACGTGTGAGGGCGCGGGTTAGTGTCAGTGTACGGGTTAGGATTAGGGGACGGGTGAGGGTCAGGCTTCGGGGAAGGGTTAGGGTTAGGGTTCGGGCTAGGGTTAGGGTTAGGGGACGGGGACGGTTTAGGGTCCAGGTGAGGGTACGACAACGCTTTAGGGGGAGCGTACGTGTGAGGGCGCGGGTTAGTGTCAGCGTACGGGTTAGGATTAGGGGACGGGTCAGGGTCAGGCTTCGGGGAAGGGTTAGGGTTAGGGTTCAGGCTAGGGTTAGGGTTAGGGGACGGGGACGGTTTAGGGTCCAGGTGAGGGTACGACAACGCTTTAGGGGGAGCGTACGTGTGAGGGCCTGGGTTAGTGTCAGTGTACGGGTTAGGATTAGGGGACGGGTGAGGGTCAGGCTTCAGGGAAGGGTTAGGGTTAGGGTTCGGGCTAGGGTTAGGGTTAGGGGACGGGGACGGTTTAGGGTGCAGGTGAGGGTATGACAACGCTTTAGGGGGAGCGTACGTGTGAGGGCACGGGTTAGTGTCAGCGTACGGGTTAGGATAAGGGGACGGGTGAGGGTCAGGCTTCGGGGAAGTTTTAGGGTTAGGGTTCGGGCTAGGGTTAGGGTTAGGGGACGGGGACGGTTTAGGGTCCAGGTGAGGGTACGACAACGCTTTAGGGGGAGCGTACGTGTGAGGGCGCGGGTTAGTCTCAGCGTACGGGTTAGGATTAGGGGACGGGTGAGGGTCAGGGTTCGGGGAAGGGTTAGGGTTAGGGTTCGGGCTAGGGTTAGGGTTAGGGGACGGGGACGGTTTAGGGTCCAGGTGAGGGTACGACAACGCTTTAGGGGGAGCGTACGTGTGAGGGCGCGTGTTAGTCTCAGCGTACGGGTTAGGATTAGGGGACGGGTGAGGGTCAGGCTTCGGGGAAGGGTTAGGGTTAGGGTTCGGGCTAGGGTTAGGGTTAGGGTACGGGGACGGTTTAGGGTCCAGGTGAGGGTACGACAACGCTTTAGGGGGAGCGTACGTGTGAGGGCGCGAGTTAGTGTCAGCGTACGGGTTAGGATTAGGTGACGGGTGAGGGTCAGGCTTCGGGGAAGGGTTAGGGTTAGGGTTCGGGCTAGGGTTAGGGTTAGGGGACGGGGACGGTTTAGGGTCCAGGTGAGGGTACGACAGTGCTTTAGGGGGAGCGTACGTGTGAGGGCGTGGGTTAGCGTCAGCGTACGGGTTAGGATTAGGGGACGGGTGAGGGTCAGGCTTCGGGGAAGGGTTAGGTTTAGGGTTCGGGCTAGGGTTAGGGTTAGGGGACGGGGACGGTTTAGGGTCCAGGTGAGGGTACTACAACGCTTTAGGGGGAGCGTACGTGTGAGGGCGTGGGTTAGCGTCAGCGTACGGGTTAGGATTAGGGGACGGGTGAGGGTCAGGCTTCGGGGAAAGGTTAGGGTTAGGGTTCGGGCTAGGGTTAGGGTTAGGGGACGGGGAAGGTTTAGGGTCCAGGTGAGGGTACGACAACGCTTTATGGGGAGCGTACGTGTGAGGGCGCGGGTTAGCGTCAGCGTACGGGTTAGGATTAGGGGACGGGTGAGGGTCAGGCTTCGGGGAAGGGTTAGGGTTAGGGTTCGGGCTCGGGTTAGGGTTAGGGCTAGGGTTAGGGTTAGGGGACGGGGACGGTTTAGGGTCCAGGTGAGGGTACGACAACGCTTTAGGGGGAGCGTACGTGTGAGGGCGCGGGTTAGTGTCAGCGTACGGGTTAGCATTAAGGGATCGGTGAGTGTCAGGCTTTGGGGAAGGTTTAGGGTTAGGGTTCGGGCTAGGGTTAGGGTTAGGGGACGGGGACGGTTTAGGGTCCAGGTGAGGGTACGACAACGCTTTAGGGGGAGCGTACGTGTGAGGGCGCGGGTTAGTGTCAGCGTACGGGTTAGGATTAGGGGACGGGTGAGGGTCAGGCTTCGGGGAAGGGTTAGGGTTAGGGTTCGGGCTAGGGTTAGGGTTAGGGGACGGGGACGGTTTAGGGTCCAGGTGAGGGTACGACAACGCTTTAGGGGGAGCGTACGTGTGAGGGCGTGGGTTAGTGTCAGTGTACGGGTTAGGATTAGGGGACGGGTGAGGGTCAGGCTTCGGGGAAGGGTTAGGGTTAGGGTTCGGGCTAGGGTTAGGGTTAGGGGACGGGGACGGTTTAGGGTCCAGGTAAGTGTACGACAACGCTTTAGGGGGAGCGTAAGTGTGAGGGCGCGGGTTAGTGTCAGCGTACGGGTTAGGATTACGGGACGGGTGAGGGTCAGGCTTCGGGGAAGGGTTAGGGTTAGGGTTCGGGCTAGGGTTAGGGTTAGGGGACGGGGACGGTTTAGGGTCCAGGTGAGGGTACGACAACGCTTTAGGGGGAGCGTACGTGTGAGGGCGCGTGTTAGTCTCAGCGTACGGGTTAGGATTAGGGGACGGGTGAGGGTCAGGCTTCGGGGAAGGGTTAGGGTTAGGGTTCGGGCTAGGGTTAGGGTTACAGGATGGGGACGGTTTTGGGTCCAGGTGAGGGTACGACAACGCTTTAGGGGGAGCGTACGTGTGAGGGCGCGGTTTAGCGTCAGCGTACGGGTTAGGATTAGGGGACGGGTGAGGGTCAGGCTTCGGGGAAGGGTTAGGGTTAGGGTTCAGGCTAGGGTTAGGGGACGGGGACGGTTTAAGGTCCAGGTGAGGGTACCGCAGCGCTTTAGTGGGAGCGTACGTTTGAGGGCGCGGGTTAGTGTCAGCGTACGGGTTAGGATTAGGGGACGGGTGAGGGTCAGGCTTCGGGGAAGGGTTAGGGTTAGGGTTCGGGCTAGAGTTAGGGGACGGGGACGGTTTAGGGTCCAGGTGAGGGTACCGCAGCGCTTTAGGGGGAGCGTACGTGTGAGGGCGTGGGTTAGCGTCAGCGTACGGGTTAGGATTAGGGGACGGGTGAGGGTCAGGCTTCGGGGAAGGGTTAGGGTTAGGGTTCGGGCTAGGGTTAGGGTTAGGGGACGGGGACGGTTTAGGGTCCAGGTGAGGGTACGACAACGCTTTAGGGGGAGCGTACGTGTGAGGGCGTGGGTTAGTGTCAGTGTACGGGTTAGGATTAGGGGACGGGTGAGGGTCAGGCTTCGGGGAAGGGTTAGGGTTAGGGTTCGGGCTAGGGTTAGGGTTAGGGGACGGGGACGGTTTAGGGTCCAGGTGAGGGTACGACAACGATTTAGGGGGAGCGTACGTGTGAGGGCGCGGGTTAGTGTCAGCGTACGGGTTAGGATTAGGGGACGGGTGAGGGTCAGGCTTCGGGGAAGGTTTAGGGTTAGGGTTCGGGCTAGGGTTAGGGTTAGGGGACAGGGACGGTTTAGGGTCCAGGTGAGGGTACGACAACGCTTTAGGGGGAGCGTACGTGTGAGGGCGCGGGTTAGTGTCAGCGTACGGGTTAGGATTAGGGGACGGGTGAGGGTCAGGCTTCGGGGAAGGGTTAGGGTTAGGGTTCGGGCTAGGGTTAGGGTTAGGGGACGTGGACGGTTTAGGGTCCAGGTGAGGGTACGACAACGCTTTAGGGGGAGCGTACGTGTGAGGGCGCGAGTTAGTGTCAGCGTACGGGTTAGGGTTAGGTGACGGGTGAGGGTCAGGCTTCGGGGAAGGGTTAGGGTTAGGGTTCGGGCTAGGGTTAGGGTTAGGGGATGGGGACGGTTTAGGGTCCAGATGAGGGTACGACAGTGCTTTAGGGGGAGCGTACGTGTGAGGGCGTGGGTTAGCGTCAGCGTACGGGTTAGGATTAGGGGACGGGTGAGGGTCAGGCTTCGGGGAAGGGTTAGGTTTAGGGTTCGGGCTAGGGTTAGGGTTAGGGGACGGGGACGGTTTAGGGTCCAGGTGAGGGTACGACATCGATTTAGGTGGAGCGTACGTGTGAGGGCGCGGGTTAGTGTCAGCGTACGGGTTAGGATTAGGGGACGGGTGAGGGTCAGGCTTCGGGGAAGGGTTAGGGTTAGGGTTCGGGCTAGGGTTAGGCTTAGGGGACGGGGAAGGTTTAGGGTCCAGGTGAGGGTACGACAACGCTTTAGGGGGAGCGTACGTGTGAGGGCGTGGGTTAGTGTCAGTGTACGGGTTAGGATTAGGGGACGGGTGAGGGTCAGGCTTCGGGGAAGGGTTAGGGTTAGGGTTCGGGCTAGGGTTAGAGTTAGGGGACGGAGACGGTTTAGGGTCCAGGTGAGGGTACGACAACGGTTAAGGCGGAGCGTACGTGTGAGGGCGCGGATTAGCGTCAGCGTACGGGTTAGGATTAGGGGACGGGTGAGGGTCAGGCTTCGGGGAAGGGTTAGGGTTAGGGTTCGGGCTAGGGTTAGGGTTAGGGGACGGGGACGGTTTAGGGTCCAGGTGAGGGTACGACATCGCTTTAGGGGGAGCATACGTGTGAGGGCGCGGGTTAGTGTCAGCGTACGGGTTAGGATTAGGGGACGGGTGAGGGTCAGGCTTCGGGGAAGGGTTAGGGTTAGGGTTCGGGCTAGGGTTAGGGATAGGGGACGGGGACGGTTTCGGGTCCAGGTGAGGGTACGACAACGCTATAGGGGGAGCGTACGTGTGAGGGCGCGTGTTAGTCTCAGCGTAAGGGTTAGGATTAGGGGACGGGTGAGGGTCAGGCTTCGGGGAAGGGTTAGGGTTAGGGTTCGGGCTAGGGTTAGGGTTAGGGGACGGGGACGGTTTAGGGTCGAGGGGAGGGTACGACAACGCTTTAGGGGGAGCGTACGTGTGAGGGCGCGGGTTAGTGTCAGCGTACGGGTTAGGATTAGGGGACGGGTGAGGGTCAGGCTTCGGGAAAGGGTTAGGGTTAGGGTTCGGGCTAGGGTTAGGGTTAGGGGACGGGGACGGTTTAGGGTCCAGGTGAGGGTACGACAACGCTTTAGGGGGAGCGTACGTGTGAGGGCGCGGGTTAGTGTCAGCGTACGGGTTAGGATTAGGGGACGGGTGAGGTTCAGGCTTCGGGGAAGGGTTAGGTTTAGGGTTCGGGCTAGGGTTAGGGTTAGGGGACGGGGACGGTTTAGGGTCCAGGTGAGGGTACGACAACGTTTTAGGGGGAGCGTATCTGTGAGGGCGCGGGTTAGTGTCAGCGTACGGGTTAGGATTAGGGGACGGGTGAGGGTCAGGCTTCGGGGAAGGGTTAGGGTTAGGGTTCGGGCTAGGGTTAGGGTTAGGGGACGGGGACGGTTTAGGGTCCAGGTGAGGGTACGACAGTGCTTTAGGGGGAGCGTACGTGTGAGGGCGCGTGTTAGTCTCAGCGTACGGGTTAGGATTAGGGGACGGGTGAGGGTCAGGCTTCGGGGAAGGGTTAGGTTTAGGGTTCGGGCTAGGGTTAGGGTTAGGGGACGGGGACGCTTTAGGGTCCAGGTGAGGGTACGACATCGCTTTAGGTGGAGCGTACGTGTGAGGGCGCGGGTTAGTGTCAGCGTACGGGTTAGGATTAGGGGACGGGTGAGGGTCAGGCTTCGGGGAAGGGTTAGGGTTAGGGTTCGGGCTAGGGTTAGGCTTAGGGGACGGGGACGGTTTAGGGTCCAGGTGAGGGTACGACAACGCTTTAGGGGGAGCGTACGTGTGAGGGCGCGGGTTAGTGTCAGCGTACGGGTTAGGATTAGGGGACGGGTGAGGGTCAGTCTTCGGGGAAGGGTTAGGGTTAGGGTTCGGGCTAGGGTTAGAGTTAGGGGACGGGGACGGTTTAGGGTCCAGGTGAGGGTACGACAACGCTTTAGGGGGAGCGTACGTGTGAGGGCGCGTGTTAGTCTCACCGTACGGGTTAGGATTAGGGGCCGGGTGAGGGTCAGGCTTCGGGGAAGGGTTAGGGTTAGGGTTCGGGCTAGGGTTAGGGTTAGGGGACGGGGACGGTTTAGGGTCCAGGTGAGGGTACGACAACGGTTAAGGCGGAGCGTACGTGTGAGGGCGCGGATTAGCGTCAGCGTACGGGTTAGGATTAGGGGACGGGTGAGGGTCAGGCTTCGGGGAAGGGTTAGGGTTAGGGTTCGGGCTAGGGTTAGGGTTAGGGGACGGGGACGGTTTAGGGTCCAGGTGAGGGTACGACATCGCTTTAGGGGGAGCATACGTGTGAGGGCGCGGGTTAGTGTCAGCGTACTGGTTAGGATTAGGGGACGGGTGAGTGTCAGGCTTCGGGGAAGGGTTAGGGTTAGGGTTCGGGCTAGGGTTAGGGTTAGGGGACGGGGACGGTTTCGGGTCCAGGTGAGGGTACGACAACGCTTTAGGGGGAGCGTACGTGTGAGGGCGCGTGTTAGTCTCAGCGTAAGGGTTAGGATTAGGGGACGGGTGAGGGTCAGGCTTCGGGGAAGGGTTAGGGTTAGGGTTCGGGCTAGGGTTAGGGTTAGGGGACGGGGACGGTTTAGGGTCGAGGGGAGGGTACGACAACGCTTTAGGGGGAGCGTACGTGTGAGGGCGCGGGTTAGTGTCAGCGTACGGGTTAGGATTAGGGGACGGGTGAGGGTCAGGCTTCGGGAAAGGGTTAGGGTTAGGGTTCGGGCTAGGGTTAGGGTTAGGGGACGGGGACGGTTTAGGGTCCAGGTGAGGGTACGACAACGCTTTAGGGGGAGCGTACGTGTGAGGGCGCGGGTTAGTGTCAGCGTACGGGTTAGGATTAGGGGACGGGTGAGGTTCAGGCTTCGGGGAAGGGTTAGGTTTAGGGTTCGGGCTAGGGTTAGGGTTAGGGGACGGGGACGGTTTAGGGTCCAGGTGAGGGTACGACAACGTTTTAGGGGGAGCGTACCTGTGAGGGCGCGGGTTAGTGTCAGCGTACGGGTTAGGATTAGGGGACGGGTGAGGGTCAGGCTTCGGGGAAGGGTTAGGGTTAGGGTTCAGGCTAGGGTTAGGGTTAGGGGACGGGGACAGTTTAGGGTCCAGGTGAGGGTACGACAACACTTTAGGGGGAGCGTACGTGTGAGGGCGCGGGTTAGTGTCAGCGTACGGGTTAGGATTAGGGGACGGGTGAGGTTCAGGCTTCGGGGAAGGGTTAGGTTTAGGGTTCTGGCTAGGGTTAGGGTTAGGCGACGGGGACGGTTTAGGGTCCAGGTGAGGGTACGACAACGTTTTAGGGGGAGCGTACGTGTGAGGGCACGGGTTAGTGTCAGCGTACGGGTTAGGATTAGGGGACGGGTGAGGGTCAGGCTTCGGGGAAGGGTTAGGGTTAGGGTTCGGGCTAGGGTTAGGGTTAGGGGACGGGGACGGTTTAGGGTCCAGGTGAGGGTACGACAACACTTTAGGGGGAGCGTACGTGTGAGGGCGCGTGTTAGTCTCAGCATACGGGTTAGGATTGGGGACGGGTGAGGGTCAGGGTTCGGGGAAGTGTTAGGGTTAGGGTTCGGGCTAGGGTTAGGGTTAGGGGACGGGGACGGTTTAGGGTCCAGGTGAGGGTACGACAACGCTTTAGGGGGAGCGTACGTGTGAGGGCGCGGGTTAGTGTCAGCGTACGGGTTAGGATTAGGGGACGGGTGAGGGTCAGGCTTCGGGGAAGGGTTAGGGTTAGGGTTCGGGCTAGGGTTAGGTTTAGGGGACGGGGACGGTTTAGGGTCCAGGTGAGGGTACCGCAGCGCTTTAGGGGGAGCGTACGTGTGAGGGAGTGGGTTAGCGTTAGCGTACGGATTAGGATAAGGCGACGGGTGAGGGTCAGGATTCGGGGAAGGGTTAGGATTCGGGTTCGGGCTAGAATTAGTGTTAGGGGACGGGGACGGTTTAGGGTCCAGGTGAGGGTACGACAACGCTTTAGGGGGAGCGTACGTGTGAAGGCGTGGGTTAGCGTTATCGTACGGGTTAGGATTAGGGGACGGGTGAGAGTCAGGCTTCGGGAAGTGTTAGGGTTAGTGTTCGGGCTAGGGTAGGGATAGGGGACGGGGACGGTTTAGGGTCCAGGTGAGGGTACGACAACTCTTTAGGGGAAGCGTACGTGTTAGGGCGCGGGTTAGCGTTAGCGTACGGGTTAGGATTAGGGGACGGGTGAGGGTCAGGCTTCGGGGAAGGGTTAGGGTTAGGGTTCGGGCTAGGGTTAGGGTTAGGGGATGGGGACAGTTTCGGGTCCAGGTGAGGGTACGACAACGCTTTAGCGGGAGCGTACGTGTGAGGGCGCGGGTTAGTGTTAGGTTACGGGTTAGGTTTAGGGGACGCGTGAGGGTCAGGTTCGGGGATGGCTTAGGGCTAGGTTTCGGGCTAGGGTTAGGGTTAGGGGACGGGGACGGTTTAGGATCCAGGTGAGGGTACGACAACGCTTTACGGGGAGCGTACGTGTGAGGGCGCGGAGTAGCATTAGCGTACTGGTTAGGATTAGGGGACGGGTGAGGGTCAGGCTTCGGGGAAGGGTTAGGGTTAGGGTTCGGGCTAGGGTTAGGGTTAGGGGACGGGGACGGTTTAGGGTCCAGGTGAGGGTACGACAACGCTTTAGGGGGAGTGTACGTGTGAGGGCACGGGTTAGCGTTAGTGTACGGGTTAGGATTAGGGGACGGGTGTGGGTCAGGCTTCGGGGAAGGGTTAGGGTTAGTGTTCTGGCTAGGGTTAGGGTTAGGGGACGGGGACGGTTTAGAGTCCAGGTGAGGGTACGACAGCGCTTTAGGGGGAGCGTACGTGTGAGGGCGTGGGTTAGTGTCAGCGTACGGGTTAGGATTAGGGGACGGGTGAGGGTCAGGCTTCGGGGAAGGGTTAGGGTTAGGGTTCGGGCTAGGGTTAGGGTTAGGTGACGGGGACGGTTTAGGGTCCAGGTGAGGGTACGACAGCGCTTTAGGGGAGCGTACGTGTGAGGGCGCGGGTTAGCGTCAGCGTACGGGTTAGGATTAGGGGACGGGTGAGGGTCAGGCTTCGGGGAAGGTTTAGGGTTAGGGTTCGGTCTAGGTTTAGGGGACGGGGACGGTTTAGGGTCCAGGTGAGGGTACCGCAGCGCTTTAGGGGGAGCGTACGTGTGAGGGCGCGGGTTAGTGTCAGCGTACGGGTTAGGATTAGGGGACGGGTGAGGGTCAGGCTTCGGGGAAGGGTTAGGGTTAGGGTTCGGGCTAGGGTTAGGGTTAGGGGACGGGGACGGTTTAGGGTCCAGGTGAGGGTACGACAACGCTTTAGGGGGAGCGTACGTGTGAGGGCGCGGGTTAGTGTCAGCGTACGGGTTAGAATTAGTGGACGGGTGAGGGTCAGGCTTCGGGGAAGGGTTAGGGTTAGTGTTCTGGCTAGGGTTAGGGTTAGGGGACGGGGACGGTTTAGAGTCCAGGTGAGGGTACGACAGCGCTTTAGGGGGAGCGTACGTGTGAGGGCGCGGGTTAGTGTCAGCGTACGGGTTAGGATTAGGGGACGGGTGAGGGTCAGGCTTCGGGGAAGGTTTAGGGTTAGCGTTTGGGCTAGGATTAGGGTTAGGGGACGGGGACGGTTTAGGGTCCAGGTGAGGGTACGACAACGCTTTAGGGGGAGCGTACGTGTGAGGGCGCGGGTTAGTGTCAGCGTACGGGTTAGGATTAGGGGACGGGTGAGGGTCAGGCTTCGGGGAAGGGTTAGGGTTAGGGTTCGGGCTAGGGTTAGGGTTAGGGGACGGGGACGGTTTAGGGTCCAGGTGAGGGTACGACAACGCTTTAGGGGGAGCGTACGTGTGAGGGCGCGGGTTAGCGTCAGCGTACGTGTTAGGATTAGGGGACGGGTGAGGGTCAGGCTTCGGGGAAGGGTTAGGGTTAGGGTTCGGGCTAGGGTTAGGGTTAGGGGACGGGGACGGTTTAGGGTCCAGGTGAGTGTACGACAACGCTTTAGGGGGAGCGTACGTGTGAGGTCGCGGGTTAGACTCAGCGTACGGTTTAGGATTAGGGGACGGGTGAGGGTCAGGCTTCGGGGAAGGGTTAGGGTTAGGGTTCGGGCTAGGGTTAGGGTTAGGGGACGGGGACGGTTTAGGGTCCAGGTGAGGGTACGACCACGCATTAGGGGGAGCGTACGTGTGAGGGCGCGGATTAGCGTCAGCGTACGGGTTAGGATTAGGGGACGGGTAAGGGTCAGGCTTCGGGGAAGTGTTAGGGTTAGGGTTCGGGCTAGGGTTAGGGTTAGGGGACGGGGACGGTTTAGGGTCCAGGTGAGGGTACGACATCGCTTTAGGGGGAGCGTACGTGTGAGGGCACGGGTTAGTGTCAGCGTACGGGTTTTGATTAGGGGACGGGTGAGGGTCAGGCTTCGGGGAAGGGTTAGGGTTAGGGTTCGGGCTAGGGTTAGTGTTAGGGGACGGGGACGGTTTAGGGTCCAGGTGAGGGTACGACAACTCTTTAGGGAGAGCGTACGTGTGAGGGCGCGGGTTAGTGTCAGTGTACGGGTTAGGATTAGGGGACGGGTGAGGGTCAGGCTTCGGGGAAGGGTTAGGGTTAGGGTTCGGGCTAGGGTTAGGGTTAGGGGACGGGGACGGTTTAGGGTCCAGGTGAGTGTACGACAACGCTTTAGGGGGAGCGTACGTGTGAGGGCGCGGGTTAGTCTCAGCGTACGGGTTAGGATTAGGGGACGGGTGAGGGTCAGGCTTCGGGGAAGGGTTAGGGTTAGGGTTCGGGCTAGGGTTAGGGTTAGGGGACGGGGACGGTTTAGGGTCCAGGTGAGGGTACGACAACGCTTTAGGGGGAGCGTACGTGTGAGGGCACGAGTTAGTGTCAGCGTACGGGTTAGGATTAGGTGACGGGTGAGGGTCAGGCTTCGGGGAAGGGTTAGGGTTAGGGTTCGGGCTAGGGTTAGGGTTAGGGGACGGGGACGGTTTAGGGTCCAGGTGAGGGTACGACAGTGCTTTAGGGGGAGTGTACGTGTGAGGGCGTGGGTTAGCGTCAGCGTACGGGTTAGGATTAGGGGACGGGTGAGGGTCAGGCTTCGGGGAAGGGTTAGGTTTAGGGTTCGGGCTAGGGTTAGGGTTAGGGGACGGGGACGGTTTAGGGTCCAGGTGAGGGTACGACATCGCTTTAGGTGGAGCGTACGTGTGAGGGCGCGGGTTAGTGTCAGCGTACGGGTTAGGATTAGGGGACGGGTGAGGGTCAGGCTTCGGGGAAGGGTTAGGGTTAGGGTTCGGGCTAGGGTTAGGCTTAGGGGACGGGGACGGTTTAGGGTCCAGGTGAGGGTACGACAACGCTTTAGGGGGAGCGTACGTGTGAGGGCCTGGGTTAGTGTCAGTGTACGGGTTAGGATTAGGGGACGGGTGAGGGTCAGGCTTCGGGGAAGGGTTAGGGTTAGGGTTCGGGCTAGGGTTAGGGTTAGGGGACGGGGACGGTTTAGGGTCCAGGTGAGGGTACGACCACGCTTTAGGGGGAGCGTAAGTGTGAGGGCGCGGGTTAGTGTCAGCGTACGGGTTAGGATTAGGGGATGGGTGACGGTCAGGCTTCGGGGAAGGTTTAGGGTTAGGGTTCGGGCTACGGTTAGGGTTAGGGGACGGGGACGGTTTAGGGTCCAGGTGAGGGTACGACAACGCTTTAGGGGGAGCGTACGTGTGAGGGCGCGGGTTAGTGTCAGCGTACGGGTTAGGATTAGGGGACGGGTCAGGGTCAGGCTTCGGGGAAGGGTTAGGGTTAGGGTTCGGGCTAGGGTTAGAGTTAGGGGACGGGGACGGTTTAGGGTCCAGGTGAGGGTACGACAACGCTTTAGGGGGAGCGTACGTGTGAGGGCGCGTGTTAGTCTCAGCGTACGGGTTAGGATTAGGGGACGGGTGAGGGTCAGGCTTCGGGGAAGGGTTAGGGTTAGGGTTCGGGCTAGGGTTAGGGTTAGGGGACGGGGACGGTTTAGGGTCCAGGTGAGGGTACGACAACGGTTAAGGCGGAGTGTACGTGTGAGGGCGCGGATTAGCGTCAGCGTACGGGTTAGGATTAGGGGACGGGTGAGGGTCAGGCTTCGGGGAAGGGTTAGGGTTAGGGTTTGGGCTAGGGTTAGGGTTAGGGTACGGGGACGGTTTGGGTCCAGGTGAGGGTACGACAACGCTTTAGGGGGAGCGTACGTGTGAGGGTGCGGGTTAGTGTCAGCGTACGGGTTAGGATTAGGGGACGGGTGAGGGTCAGGCTTCGGGGAAGGGTTAGGATTAGGGTTCGGGCTAGGGTTAGGGTTAGGGGATGGGGACGGTTTAGGGTCCAGGTGAGGGTACGACAGTGCTTTAGGGGGAGCGTACGTGTGAGGGCGCGGGTTAGCGTAAGCGTACGGGTTAGGATTAGGGGACGGGTGAGGGTAAGGCTTCGGGGAAGGGTTAGGGTTAGGGTTCGGGCTAGGGTTAGGGTTAGGGGACGGGGACGGTTTAGGGTCGAGGGGAGAGTACGACAACGCTTTAGGGGGAGCGTACGTGTGAGGGCGCGGGTTAGTGTCAGCGTACGGGTTAGGATTAGGGGACGGGTGAGGGTCAGGCTTCGGGAAAGGGTTAGGGTTAGGGTTCGGGCTAGGGTTAGGGTTAGGGGACGGGGACGGTTTAGGATCCAGGTGAGGGTACGACAACGCTTTAGGGGGAGCGTACGTGTGAGGGCGCGGGTTAGTTTCAGCGTATGGGTTAGGATTAGGGGACGGGTGAGGTTCAGGCTTCGGTGAAGGGTTAGGTTTAGGGTTCGGGCTAGGGTTAGGGGACGGGGACGGTTTAGGGTCCAGGTGAGGGTACGACAACGTTTTAGGGGGAGCGTAACTGTGAGGGCGCGGGTTAGAGTCAGCGTACGGGTTAGGATTAGGGGACGGGTGAGGGTCAGGCTTCGGGGAAGTGTTAGGGTTAGGGTTCGGGCTAGGGTTAGGGTTAGGGGACGGGGACGCTTTAGGGTCCAGGTGAGGGTACGACAACAATTTAGGGGGAGCGTACGTGTGAGGGCGCGGGTTAGTGTCAGCGTACGGGTTAGGATTAGGGGACGGGTGAGGTTCAGGCTTCGGGGAAGGGTTAGGTTTAGGGTTCGGGCTAGGGTTAGGGTTAGGGGCCGGGGACGGTTTAGGGTCCAGGTGAGGGTACGACAACACTTTAGGGGGAGCGTACGTGTGAGGGCGTGTGTTAGTCTCAGCGTACGGGTTAGGATTGGGGACGGGTGAGGGTCAGGGTTCGGGGAAGGTTTAGGGTTAGGGTTCGGGCTAGGGTTAGGGTTAGGGGACGGGGACGGTTTAGGGTCCAGGTGAGGGTACGACAACGCTTTAGGGGGAGCGTACGTGTGAGGGCGCGGGTTAGTGTCAGCGTATGGGTTAGGATTAGGGGACGGGTGAGGGTCAGGCTTCAGGGAAGGGTTAGGGTTAGGGTTCGGGCTAGGGTTAGGGTTAGGGGACGGGGACGGTTTAGGGTCCAGGTGAGGGTACGACAACACTTTAGGGGGAGCGTACGTGTGAGGGCGTGTGTTAGTCTCAGCGTACGGGTTAGGATTGGGGACGGGTGAGGGTCAGGGTTCGGGGAAGGGTTAGGGTTAGGGTTCGGGCTAGGGTTAGGGTTAGGGGACGGGGACGGTTTAGGGTCCAGGTGAGGGTACGACAACGCTTTAAGGGGAGCGTACGTGTGAGGGCGCGGGTTAGTGTCAGCGTACGGGTTAGGATTAGGGGACTTGTGAGGGTCAGGCTTCGGGGAAGGGTTAGGGTTAGGGTTCGGGCTAGGGTTAGGGTTAGGGGACGGGGACGGTTTAGGGTCCAGGTGAGGGTACCGCAGCGCTTTAGGGGGAGCGTACGTGTGAGGGCGCGGGTTAGCGTCAGCGTAAGGGTTAGGATTAGGGGACGGGTGAGGGTCAGCCTTCGGGGAAGGGTTAGGTTTAGGGTTCGGGCTAGGGTTAGGGTTAGGGGACGGGGACGGTTTAGGGTCCAGGTGAGGGTACGACAACGGTTAAGGCGGAGTGTACGTGTGAGGGCGTGGATTAGCGTCAGCGTATGGGTTAGGATTAGGGGACGGGTGAGGGTCAGGCTTCGGGGAAGGGTTAGGGTTAGGGTTCGGGCTAGGGTTAGGGTTAGGGTACGGGGACGGTTTGGGTCCAGGTGAGGGTACGACAACGCTTTAGGGGGAGCGTACGTGTGAGGGTGCGGGTTAGTGTCAGCGTACGGGTTAGGATTAGGGGACGGGTGAGGGTCAGGCTTCGGGGAAGGGTTAGGATTAGGGTTCGGGCTAGGGTTAGGGTTAGGGGATGGGGACGGTTTAGGGTCCAGGTGAGGGTACGACAGTGCTTTAGGGGGAGCGTACGTGTGAGGGCGCGGGTTAGCGTAAGCGTACGGGTTAGGATTAGGGGACGGGTGAGGGTCAGGCTTCGGGGAAGGGTTAGGGTTAGGGTTCGGGCTAGGGTTAGGGTTAGGGGACGGGGACGGTTTAGGGTCGAGGGGAGGGTACGACAACGCTTTAGGGGGAGCGTACGTGTGAGGGCGTGGGTTAGTGTCAGCGTACGGGTTAGGATTAGGGGACGGGTGAGGTTCAGGCTTCGGGGAAGGGTTAGGTTTAGGGTTCGGGCTAGGGTTAGGGTTAGGGGCCGGGGACGGTTTAGGGTCCAGGTGAGGGTACGACAACACTTTAGGGGGAGCGTACGTGTGAGGGCGTGTGTTAGTCTCAGCGTACGGGTTAGGATTGGGGACGGGTGAGGGTCAGGGTTCGGGGAAGGGTTAGGGTTAGGGTTCGGGCTAGGGTTAGGGTTAGGGGACGGGGACGGTTTAGGATCCAGGTGAGGGTACGACAACGCTTTAGGGGGAGCGTACGTGTGAGGGCGCGGGTTAGTGTCAGCGTATGGGTTAGGATTAGGGGACGGGTGAGGGTCAGGCTTCAGGGAAGGGTTAGGGTTAGGGTTCGGGCTAGGGTTAGGGTTAGGGGACGGGGACGGTTTAGGGTCCAGGTGAGGGTACGACAACACTTTAGGGGGAGCGTACGTGTGAGGGCGTGTGTTAGTCTCAGCGTACGGGTTAGGATTGGGGACGGGTGAGGGTCAGGGTTCGGGGAAGGGTTAGGGTTAGGGTTCGGGCTAGGGTTAGGGTTAGGGGACGGGGACGGTTTAGGGTCCAGGTGAGGGTACGACAACGCTTTAAGGGGAGCGTACGTGTGAGGGCGCGGGTTAGTGTCAGCGTACGGGTTAGGATTAGGGGACGGGTGAGGGTCAGGCTTCGGGGAAGGGTTAGGGTTAGGGTTCGGGCTAGGGTTAGGGTTAGGGGACGGGGACGGTTTAGGGTCCAGGTGAGGGTACCGCAGCGCTTTAGGGGGAGCGTACGTGTGAGGGCGCGGGTTAGCATCAGCGTAAGGGTTAGGATTAGGGGACGGGTGAGGGTCAGGCTTCGGGGAAGGGTTAGGTTTAGGGTTCGGGCTAGGGTTAGGGTTAGGGGACGGGGACGGTTTAGGGTCCAGGTGAGGGTACGACAACGGTTAAGGCGGATTGTACGTGTGAGGGCGCGGATTAGCGTCAGCGTACGGGTTAGGATTAGGGGACGGGTGAGGGTCAGGCTTCGGGGAAGGGTTAGGGTTAGGGTTCGGGCTAGGGTTAGGGTTAGGGTACGGGGACGGTTTGGGTCCAGGTGAGGGTACGACAACGCTTTAGGGGGAGCGTACGTGTGAGGGTGCGGGTTAGTGTCAGCGTACGGGTTAGGATTAGGGGACGGGTGAGGGTCAGGCTTCGGGGAAGGGTTAGGATTAGGGTTCGGGCTAGGGTTAGGGTTAGGGGATGGGGACGGTTTAGGGTCCAGGTGAGGGTACGACAGTGCTTTAGGGGGAGCGTACGTGTGAGGGCGCGGGTTAGCGTAAGCGTACGGGTTAGGATTAGGGGACGGGTGAGGGTCAGGCTTCGGGGAAGGGTTAGGGTTAGGGTTCGGGCTAGGGTTAGGGTTAGGGGACGGGGACGGTTTAGGGTCGAGGGGAGGGTACGACAACGCTTTAGGGGGAGCGTACGTGTGAGGGCGTGGGTTAGTGTCAGCGTACGGGTTAGGATTAGGGGACGGGTGAGGGTCAGGCTTCGGGAAAGGGTTAGGGTTAGGATTCGGGCTAGGGTTAGGGTTAGGGGACGGGGACGGTTTAGGGTCCAGGTGAGGGTACGACAACGCTTTAGGGGGAGCGTACGTGTGAGGGCGCGGGTTAGTTTCAGCGTACGGGTTAGGATTAGGGGACGGGTGAGGTTCAGGCTTCGGGGAAGGGTTAGGTTTAGGGTTCGGGCTAGGGTTAGGGTTAGGGGCCGGGGACGGTTTAGGGTCCAGGTGAGGGTACGACAACACTTTAGGGGGAGCGTACGTGTGAGGGCGTGTGTTAGTCTCAGCGTACGGGTTAGGATTGGGGACGGGTGAGGGTCAGGGTTCGGGGAAGGTTTAGGGTTAGGGTTCGGGCTAGGGTTAGGGTTAGGGGACGGGGACGGTTTAGGGTCCAGGTGAGGGTACGACAACGCTTTAGGGGGAGCGTACGTGTGAGGGCGCGGGTTAGTGTCAGCGTATGGGTTAGGATTAGGGGACGGGTGAGGGTCAGGCTTCAGGGAAGGGTTAGGGTTAGGGTTCGGGCTAGGGTTAGGGTTAGGGGACGGGGACGGTTTAGGGTCCAGGTGAGGGTACGACAACACTTTAGGGGGAGCGTACGTGTGAGGGCGTGTGTTAGTCTCAGCGTACGGGTTAGGATTGGGGACGGGTGAGGGTCAGGGTTCGGGGAAGGGTTAGGGTTAGGGTTCGGGCTAGGGTTAGGGTTAGGGGACGGGGACGGTTTAGGGTCCAGGTGAGGGTACGACAACGCTTTAAGGGGAGCGTACGTGTGAGGGCGCGGGTTAGTGTCAGCGTACGGGTTAGGATTAGGGGACTTGTGAGGGTCAGGCTTCGGGGAAGGGTTAGGGTTAGGGTTCGGGCTAGGGTTAGGGTTAGGGGACGGGGACGGTTTAGGGTCCAGGTGAGGGTACCGCAGCGCTTTAGGGGGAGCGTACGTGTGAGGGCGCGGGTTAGCGTCAGCGTAAGGGTTAGGATTAGGGGACGGGTGAGGGTCAGCCTTCGGGGAAGGGTTAGGTTTAGGGTTCGGGCTAGGGTTAGGGTTAGGGGACGGGGACGGTTTAGGGTCCAGGTGAGGGTACGACAACGGTTAAGGCGGAGTGTACGTGTGAGGGCGTGGATTAGCGTCAGCGTATGGGTTAGGATTAGGGGACGGGTGAGGGTCAGGCTTCGGGGAAGGGTTAGGGTTAGGGTTCGGGCTAGGGTTAGGGTTAGGGTACGGGGACGGTTTGGGTCCAGGTGAGGGTACGACAACGCTTTAGGGGGAGCGTACGTGTGAGGGTGCGGGTTAGTGTCAGCGTACGGGTTAGGATTAGGGGACGGGTGAGGGTCAGGCTTCGGGGAAGGGTTAGGATTAGGGTTCGGGCTAGGGTTAGGGTTAGGGGATGGGGACGGTTTAGGGTCCAGGTGAGGGTACGACAGTGCTTTAGGGGGAGCGTACGTGTGAGGGCGCGGGTTAGCGTAAGCGTACGGGTTAGGATTAGGGGACGGGTGAGGGTCAGGCTTCGGGGAAGGGTTAGGGTTAGGGTTCGGGCTAGGGTTAGGGTTAGGGGACGGGGACGGTTTAGGGTCGAGGGGAGGGTACGACAACGCTTTAGGGGGAGCGTACGTGTGAGGGCGTGGGTTAGTGTCAGCGTACGGGTTAGGATTAGGGGACGGGTGAGGTTCAGGCTTCGGGGAAGGGTTAGGTTTAGGGTTCGGGCTAGGGTTAGGGTTAGGGGCCGGGGACGGTTTAGGGTCCAGGTGAGGGTACGACAACACTTTAGGGGGAGCGTACGTGTGAGGGCGTGTGTTAGTCTCAGCGTACGGGTTAGGATTGGGGACGGGTGAGGGTCAGGGTTCGGGGAAGGGTTAGGGTTAGGGTTCGGGCTAGGGTTAGGGTTAGGGGACGGGGACGGTTTAGGATCCAGGTGAGGGTACGACAACGCTTTAGGGGGAGCGTACGTGTGAGGGCGCGGGTTAGTGTCAGCGTATGGGTTAGGATTAGGGGACGGGTGAGGGTCAGGCTTCAGGGAAGGGTTAGGGTTAGGGTTCGGGCTAGGGTTAGGGTTAGGGGACGGGGACGGTTTAGGGTCCAGGTGAGGGTACGACAACACTTTAGGGGGAGCGTACGTGTGAGGGCGTGTGTTAGTCTCAGCGTACGGGTTAGGATTGGGGACGGGTGAGGGTCAGGGTTCGGGGAAGGGTTAGGGTTAGGGTTCGGGCTAGGGTTAGGGTTAGGGGACGGGGACGGTTTAGGGTCCAGGTGAGGGTACGACAACGCTTTAAGGGGAGCGTACGTGTGAGGGCGCGGGTTAGTGTCAGCGTACGGGTTAGGATTAGGGGACGGGTGAGGGTCAGGCTTCGGGGAAGGGTTAGGGTTAGGGTTCGGGCTAGGGTTAGGGTTAGGGGACGGGGACGGTTTAGGGTCCAGGTGAGGGTACCGCAGCGCTTTAGGGGGAGCGTACGTGTGAGGGCGCGGGTTAGCATCAGCGTAAGGGTTAGGATTAGGGGACGGGTGAGGGTCAGGCTTCGGGGAAGGGTTAGGTTTAGGGTTCGGGCTAGGGTTAGGGTTAGGGGACGGGGACGGTTTAGGGTCCAGGTGAGGGTACGACAACGGTTAAGGCGGATTGTACGTGTGAGGGCGCGGATTAGCGTCAGCGTACGGGTTAGGATTAGGGGACGGGTGAGGGTCAGGCTTCGGGGAAGGGTTAGGGTTAGGGTTCGGGCTAGGGTTAGGGTTAGGGTACGGGGACGGTTTGGGTCCAGGTGAGGGTACGACAACGCTTTAGGGGGAGCGTACGTGTGAGGGTGCGGGTTAGTGTCAGCGTACGGGTTAGGATTAGGGGACGGGTGAGGGTCAGGCTTCGGGGAAGGGTTAGGATTAGGGTTCGGGCTAGGGTTAGGGTTAGGGGATGGGGACGGTTTAGGGTCCAGGTGAGGGTACGACAGTGCTTTAGGGGGAGCGTACGTGTGAGGGCGCGGGTTAGCGTAAGCGTACGGGTTAGGATTAGGGGACGGGTGAGGGTCAGGCTTCGGGGAAGGGTTAGGGTTAGGGTTCGGGCTAGGGTTAGGGTTAGGGGACGGGGACGGTTTAGGGTCGAGGGGAGGGTACGACAACGCTTTAGGGGGAGCGTACGTGTGAGGGCGTGGGTTAGTGTCAGCGTACGGGTTAGGATTAGGGGACGGGTGAGGGTCAGGCTTCGGGAAAGGGTTAGGGTTAGGATTCGGGCTAGGGTTAGGGTTAGGGGACGGGGACGGTTTAGGGTCCAGGTGAGGGTACGACAACGCTTTAGGGGGAGCGTACGTGTGAGGGCGCGGGTTAGTTTCAGCGTACGGGTTAGGATTAGGGGACGGGTGAGGTTCAGGCTTCGGGGAAGGGTTAGGTTTAGGGTTCGGGCTAGGGTTAGGGTTAGGGGACGGGGACGGTTTAGGGTCCAGGTGAGGGTACGACAACGTTTTAGGGGGAGCGTAACTGTGAGGGCGCGGGTTAGTGTCAGCGTACGGGTTAGGATTAGGGGACGGGTGAGGGTCAGGCTTCGGGGAAGGGTTAGGGTTAGGGTTCGGGCTAGGGTTAGGGTTAGGGGACGGGGACGCTTTAGGGTCCAGGTGAGGGTACGACAACACTTTAGGGGGAGCGTACGTGTGAGGGCGCGGGTTAGTGTCAGCGTACGGGTTAGGATTAGGGGACGGGTGAGGTTCAGGCTTCGGGGAAGGGTTAGGTTTAGGGTTCGGGCTAGGGTTAGGGTTAGGGGACGGGGACGGTTTAGGGTTCAGGTGAGGGTACGACAACAATTTAGGGGGAGCGTACGTGTGAGGGCGCGTGTTAGTCTCAGCGTACGGGTTAGGATTGGGGACTGGTGAGGGTCAGGGTTCGGGGAAGGGTTAGGGTTAGGGTTCGGGCTAGGGTTAGGGTTAGGGGACGGGGACAGTTTAGGGTCCAGGTGAGGGTACGACAGTGCTTTAGGGGGAGTGTACGTGTGAGGGCGTGGGTTAGCGTCAGCGTACGGGTTAGGATTAGGGGACGGGTGAGGGTCAGGCTTCGGGGAAGGGTTAGGTTTAGGGTTCGGGCTAGGGTTAGGGTTAGGGGACGGGGACGGTTTAGGGTCCAGGTGAGGGTACGACATCGCTTTAGGTGGAGCGTACGTGTGAGGGCGCGGGTTAGTGTCAGCGTACGGGTTAGGATTAGGGGACGGGTGAGGGTCAGGCTTCGGGGAAGGGTTAGGGTTAGGGTTCGGGCTAGGGTTAGGCTTAGGGGACGGGGACGGTTTAGGGTCCAGGTGAGGGTACGACAACGCTTTAGGGGGAGCGTACGTGTGAGGGCCTGGGTTAGTGTCAGTGTACGGGTTAGGATTAGGGGACGGGTGAGGGTCAGGCTTCGGGGAAGGGTTAGGGTTAGGGTTCGGGCTAGGGTTAGGGTTAGGGGACGGGGACGGTTTAGGGTCCAGGTGAGGGTACGACCACGCTTTAGGGGGAGCGTAAGTGTGAGGGCGCGGGTTAGTGTCAGCGTACGGGTTAGGATTAGGGGATGGGTGACGGTCAGGCTTCGGGGAAGGTTTAGGGTTAGGGTTCGGGCTAGGGTTAGGGTTAGGGGACGGGGACGGTTTAGGGTCCAGGTGAGGGTACGACAACGCTTTAGGGGGAGCGTACGTGTGAGGGCGCGGGTTAGTGTCAGCGTACGGGTTAGGATTAGGGGACGGGTCAAGGTCAGGCTTCGGGGAAGGGTTAGGGTTAGGGTTCGGGCTAGGGTTAGAGTTAGGGGACGGGGACGGTTTAGGGTCCAGGTGAGGGTACGACAACGCTTTAGGGGGAGCGTACGTGTGAGGGCGCGTGTTAGTCTCAGCGTACGGGTTAGGATTAGGGGACGGGTGAGGGTAAGGCTTCGGGGAAGGGTTAGGGTTAGGGTTCGGGCTAGGGTTAGGGTTAGGGGACGGGGACGGTTTAGGGTCCAGGTGAGGGTACGACAACGGTTAAGGCGGAGTGTACGTGTGAGGGCGCGGATTAGCGTCAGCGTACGGGTTAGGATTAGGGGACGGGTGAGGGTCAGGCTTCGGGGAAGGGTTAGGGTTAGGGTTTGGGCTAGGGTTAGGGTTAGGGTACGGGGACGGTTTGGGTCCAGGTGAGGGTACGACAACGCTTTAGGGGGAGCGTACGTGTGAGGGTGCGGGTTAGTGTCAGCGTACGGGTTAGGATTAGGGGACGGGTGAGGGTCAGGCTTCGGGGAAGGGTTAGGATTAGGGTTCGGGCTAGGGTTAGGGTTAGGGTATGGGGACGGTTTAGGGTCCAGGTGAGGGTACGACAGTGCTTTAGGGGGAGCGTACGTGTGAGGGCGCGGGTTAGCGTAAGCGTACGGGTTAGGATTAGGGGACGGGTGAGGGTAAGGCTTCGGGGAAGGGTTAGGGTTAGGGTTCGGGCTAGGGTTAGGGTTAGGGGACGGGGACGGTTTAGGGTCGAGGGGAGGGTACGACAACGCTTTAGGGGGAGCGTACGTGTGAGGGCGCGGGTTAGTGTCAGCGTACGGGTTAGGATTAGGGGACGGGTGAGGGTCAGGCTTCGGGAAAGGGTTAGGGTTAGGGTTCGGGCTAGGGTTAGGGTTAGGGGACGGGGACGGTTTAGGATCCAGGTGAGGGTACGACAACGCTTTAGGGGGAGCGTACGTGTGAGGGCGCGGGTTAGTTTCAGCGTATGGGTTAGGATTAGGGGACGGGTGAGGTTCAGGCTTCGGTGAAGGGTTAGGTTTAGGGTTCGGGCTAGGGTTAGGGGACGGGGACGGTTTAGGGTCCAGGTGAGGGTACGACAACGTTTTAGGGGGAGCGTACGTGTGAGGGCGCGGGTTAGTGTCAGCGTACGGGTTAGGATTAGGGGACGGGTGAGGGTCAGGCTTCGGGGAAGTGTTAGGGTTAGGGTTCGGGCTAGGGTTAGGGTTAGGGGACGGGGACGCTTTAGGGTCCAGGTGAGGGTACGACAACAATTTAGGGGGAGCGTACGTGTGAGGGCGCGGGTTAGTGTCAGCGTACGGGTTAGGATTAGGGGACGGGTGAGGTTCAGGCTTCGGGGAAGGGTTAGGTTTAGGGTTCGGGCTAGGGTTAGGGTTAGGGGCCGGGGACGGTTTAGGGTCCAGGTGAGGGTACGACAACACTTTAGGGGGAGCGTACGTGTGAGGGCGTGTGTTAGTCTCAGCGTACGGGTTAGGATTGGGGACGGGTGAGGGTCAGGGTTCGGGGAAGGGTTAGGGTTAGGGTTCGGGCTAGGGTTAGGGTTAGGGGACGGGGACGGTTTAGGGTCCAGGTGAGGGTACGACAACGCTTTAGGGGGAGCGTACGTGTGAGGGCGCGGGTTAGTGTCAGCGTATGGGTTAGGATTAGGGGACGGGTGAGGGTCAGGCTTCAGGGAAGGGTTAGGGTTAGGGTTCGGGCTAGGGTTAGGGTTAGGGGACGGGGACGGTTTAGGGTCCAGGTGAGGGTACGACAACACTTTAGGGGGAGCGTACGTGTGAGGGCGTGTGTTAGTCTCAGCGTACGGGTTAGGATTGGGGACGGGTGAGGGTCAGGGTTCGGGGAAGGGTTAGGGTTAGGGTTCGGGCTAGGGTTAGGGTTAGGGGACGGGGACGGTTTAGGGTCCAGGTGAGGGTACGACAACGCTTTAAGGGGAGCGTACGTGTGAGGGCGCGGGTTAGTGTCAGCGTACGGGTTAGGATTAGGGGACTTGTGAGGGTCAGGCTTCGGGGAAGGGTTAGGGTTAGGGTTCGGGCTAGGGTTAGGGTTAGGGGACGGGGACGGTTTAGGGTCCAGGTGAGGGTACCGCAGCGCTTTAGGGGGAGCGTACGTGTGAGGGCGCGGGTTAGCGTCAGCGTAAGGGTTAGGATTAGGGGACGGGTGAGGGTCAGCCTTCGGGGAAGGGTTAGGTTTAGGGTTCGGGCTAGGGTTAGGGTTAGGGGACGGGGACGGTTTAGGGTCCAGGTGAGGGTACGACAACGGTTAAGGCGGAGTGTACGTGTGAGGGCGCGGATTAGCGTCAGCGTACGGGTTAGGATTAGGGGACGGGTGAGGGTCAGGCTTCGGGGAAGGGTTAGGGTTAGGGTTCGGGCTAGGGTTAGGGTTAGGGTACGGGGACGGTTTGGGTCCAGGTGAGGGTACGACAACGCTTTAGGGGGAGCGTACGTGTGAGGGTGCGGGTTAGTGTCAGCGTACGGGTTAGGATTAGGGGACGGGTGAGGGTCAGGCTTCGGGGAAGGGTTAGGATTAGGGTTCGGGCTAGGGTTAGGGTTAGGGGATGGGGACGGTTTAGGGTCCAGGTGAGGGTACGACAGTGCTTTAGGGGGAGCGTACGTGTGAGGGCGCGGGTTAGCGTAAGCGTACGGGTTAGGATTAGGGGACGGGTGAGGGTCAGGCTTCGGGGAAGGGTTAGGGTTAGGGTTCGGGCTAGGGTTAGGGTTAGGGGACGGGGACGGTTTAGGGTCGAGGGGAGGGTACGACAACGCTTTAGGGGGAGCGTACGTGTGAGGGCGTGGGTTAGTGTCAGCGTACGGGTTAGGATTAGGGGACGGGTGAGGGTCAGGCTTCGGGGAAGGGTTAGGGTTAGGATTCGGGCTAGGGTTAGGGTTAGGGGACGGGGACGGTTTAGGGTCCAGGTGAGGGTACGACAACGCTTTAGGGGGAGCGTACGTGTGAGGGCGCGGGTTAGTTTCAGCGTACGGGTTAGGATTAGGGGACGGGTGAGGTTCAGGCTTCGGGGAAGGGTTAGGTTTAGGGTTCGGGCTAGGGTTAGGGTTAGGGGCCGGGGACGGTTTAGGGTCCAGGTGAGGGTACGACAACACTTTAGGGGGAGCGTACGTGTGAGGGCGTGTGTTAGTCTCAGCGTACGGGTTAGGATTGGGGACGGGTGAGGGTCAGGGTTCGGGGAAGGGTTAGGGTTAGGGTTCGGGCTAGGGTTAGGGTTAGGGGACGGGGACGGTTTAGGGTCCAGGTGAGGGTACGACAACGCTTTAGGGGGAGCGTACGTGTGAGGGCGCGGGTTAGTGTCAGCGTATGGGTTAGGATTAGGGGACGGGTGAGGGTCAGGCTTCAGGGAAGGGTTAGGGTTAGGGTTCGGGCTAGGGTTAGGGTTAGGGGACGGGGACGGTTTAGGGTCCAGGTGAGGGTACGACAACACTTTAGGGGGAGCGTACGTGTGAGGGCGTGTGTTAGTCTCAGCGTACGGGTTAGGATTGGGGACGGGTGAGGGTCAGGGTTCGGGGAAGGGTTAGGGTTAGGGTTCGGGCTAGGGTTAGGGTTAGGGGACGGGGACGGTTTAGGGTCCAGGTGAGGGTACGACAACGCTTTAAGGGGAGCGTACGTGTGAGGGCGCGGGTTAGTGTCAGCGTACGGGTTAGGATTAGGGGACGGGTGAGGGTCAGGCTTCGGGGAAGGGTTAGGGTTAGGGTTCGGGCTAGGGTTAGGGTTAGGGGACGGGGACGGTTTAGGGTCCAGGTGAGGGTACCGCAGCGCTTTAGGGGGAGCGTACGTGTGAGGGCGCGGGTTAGCATCAGCGTAAGGGTTAGGATTAGGGGACGGGTGAGGGTCAGGCTTCGGGGAAGGGTTAGGTTTAGGGTTCGGGCTAGGGTTAGGGTTAGGGGACGGGGACGGTTTAGGGTCCAGGTGACGGTACGACAACGGTTAAGGCGGATTGTACGTGTGAGGGCGCGGATTAGCGTCAGCGTACGGGTTAGGATTAGGGGACGGGTGAGGGTCAGGCTTCGGGGAAGGGTTAGGGTTAGGGTTCGGGCTAGGGTTAGGGTTAGGGTACGGGGACGGTTTGGGTCCAGGTGAGGGTACGACAACGCTTTAGGGGGAGCGTACGTGTGAGGGTGCGGGTTAGTGTCAGCGTACGGGTTAGGATTAGGGGACGGGTGAGGGTCAGGCTTCGGGGAAGGGTTAGGATTAGGGTTCGGGCTAGGGTTAGGGTTAGGGGATGGGGACGGTTTAGGGTCCAGGTGAGGGTACGACAGTGCTTTAGGGGGAGCGTACGTGTGAGGGCGCGGGTTAGCGTAAGCGTACGGGTTAGGATTAGGGGACGGGTGAGGGTCAGGCTTCGGGGAAGGGTTAGGGTTAGGGTTCGGGCTAGGGTTAGGGTTAGGGGACGGGGACGGTTTAGGGTCGAGGGGAGGGTACGACAACGCTTTAGGGGGAGCGTACGTGTGAGGGCGTGGGTTAGTGTCAGCGTACGGGTTAGGATTAGGGGACGGGTGAGGGTCAGGCTTCGGGAAAGGGTTAGGGTTAGGATTCGGGCTAGGGTTAGGGTTAGGGGACGGGGACGGTTTAGGGTCCAGGTGAGGGTACGACAACGCTTTAGGGGGAGCGTACGTGTGAGGGCGCGGGTTAGTTTCAGCGTACGGGTTAGGATTAGGGGACGGGTGAGGTTCAGGCTTCGGGGAAGGGTTAGGTTTAGGGTTCGGGCTAGGGTTAGGGTTAGGGGACGGGGACGGTTTAGGGTCCAGGTGAGGGTACGACAACGTTTTAGGGGGAGCGTAACTGTGAGGGCGCGGGTTAGTGTCAGCGTACGGGTTAGGATTAGGGGACGGGTGAGGGTCAGGCTTCGGGGAAGGGTTAGGGTTAGGGTTCGGGCTAGGGTTAGGGTTAGGGGACGGGGACGCTTTAGGGTCCAGGTGAGGGTACGACAACACTTTAGGGGGAGCGTACGTGTGAGGGCGCGGGTTAGTGTCAGCGTACGGGTTAGGATTAGGGGACGGGTGAGGTTCAGGCTTCGGGGAAGTGTTAGGTTTAGGGTTCGGGCTAGGGTTAGGGTTAGGGGACGGGGACGGTTTAGGGTTCAGGTGAGGGTACGACAACAATTTAGGGGGAGCGTACGTGTGAGGGCGCGTGTTAGTCTCAGCGTACGGGTTAGGATTGGGGACGGGTGAGGGTCAGGGTTCGGGGAAGGGTTAGGGTTAGGGTTCGGGCTAGGGTTAGGGTTAGGGGACGGGGACGGTTTAGGGTCCAGGTGAGGGTACGACAACGCTTTAGGGGGAGCGTACGTGTGAGGGCGCGGGTTAGTGTCAGCGTACGGGTTAGGATTAGGGGACGGGTGAGGGTCAGGCTTCGGGGAAGGGTTAGGGTTAGGGTGCGGGCTAGGGTTAGGGTTAGGGGACGGGGACGGTTTAGGGTCCAGGTGAGTGTACGACAACGCTTTAGGGGGAGCGTACGTGTGAGGGCGCTGGTTAGTGTCAGCGTACGGGTTAGGATTAGGGGACGGGTGAGGGTCAGGCTTCGGGGAAGGGTTAGGGTTAGGGTTCGGGCTAGGGTTAGGGTTAGGGGACGGGGACGGTTTAGGGTCCAGGTGAGGGTACGACAACGCTTTAGGGGGAGCGTACGTGTCAGGGCGCGGGTTAGCGTCAGCGTACGGATTAGGATTAGGGGACGGGTGAGGGTCAGGCTTCGGGGAAGGGTTAGGGTTAGGGTTCGGGCTAGGGTTAGGTTTAGGGGACGGGGACGGTTTAGGGTCCAGGTGAGGGTACCGCAGCGCTTTAGGGGGAGCGTACGTGTGAGGGAGTGGGTTAGCGTTAGCGTACGGATTAGGATAAGGCGACGGGTGAGGGTCAGGATTCGGGGAAGGGTTAGGATTCGGGTTCGGGCTAGAATTAGTGTTAGGGGACGGGGACGGTTTAGGGTCCAGGTGAGGGTACGACAACGCTTTAGGGGGAGCGTACGTGTCAGGGCGCGGGTTAGCGTCAGCGTACGGATTAGGATTAGGGGACGGGTGAGGGTCAGGCTTCGGGGAAGGGTTAGGGTTAGGGTTCGGGCTAGGGTTAGGTTTAGGGGACGGGGACGGTTTAGGGTCCAGGTGAGGGTACCGCAGCGCTTTAGGGGGAGCGTACGTGTGAGGGAGTGGGTTAGCGTTAGCGTACGGATTAGGATAAGGCGACGGGTGAGGGTCAGGATTCGGGGAAGGGTTAGGATTCGGGTTCGGGCTAGAATTAGTGTTAGGGGACGGGGACGGTTTAGGGTCCAGGTGAGGGTACGACAACGCTTTAGGGGGAGCGTACGTGTGAAGGCGTGGGTTAGCGTTATCGTACGGGTTAGGATTAGGGGACGGGTGAGAGTCAGGCTTCGGGAAGTGTAAGGGTTAGTGTTCGGGCTAGGGTAGGGATAGGGGACGGGGACGGTTTAGGGTCCAGGTGAGGGTACGACAACTCTTTAGGGGAAGCGTACGTGTTAGGGCGCGGGTTAGCGTTAGCGTACGGGTTAGGATTAGGGGACGGGTGAGGGTCAGGCTTCGGGGAAGGGTTAGGGTTAGGGTTCGGGCTAGGGTTAGGGTTAGGGGATGGGGACAGTTTCGGGTCCAGGTGAGGGTACGACAATGCTTTAGCGGGAGCGTACGTGTGAGGGCGCGGGTTAGTGTTAGGTTACGGGTTAGGTTTAGGGGACGCGTGAAGGTCAGGTTCGGGGATGGCTTAGGGCTAGGTTTCGGGCTAGGGTTAGGGTTAGGGGACGGGGACGGTTTAGGATCCAGGTGAGGGTACGACAACGCTTTACGGGGAGCGTACGTGTGAGGGCGCGGATTAGCGTTAGCGTACTGGTTAGGATTAGGGGACGGGTGAGGGTCAGGCTTCGGGGAAGGGTTAGGGTTAGGGTTCGGGCTAGGGTTAGGGTTAGGGGACGGGGACGGTTTAGGGTCCAGGTGAGGGTACGACAACGCTTTAGGGGGAGTGTACGTGTGAGTGCACGGGTTAGCGTTAGTGTACGGGTTAGGATTAGGGGACGGGTGTGGGTCAGGCTTCGGGGAAGGGTTAGGGTTAGTGTTCGGGCTAGGGTTAGGGTTAGGGGACGGGGACGGTTTAGGGTCCAGGTGAGGGTACGACAGCGCTTTAGGGGGAGCGTACGTGTGAGGGCGTGGGTTAGTGTCAGCGTACGGGTTAGGATTAGGGGACGGGTGAGGGTCAGGCTTCGGGGAAGGGTTAGGGTTAGGGTTCGGGCTAGGGTTAGGGTTAGGGGACGGGGACGGTTTAGGGTCCAGGTGAGGGTACGACAGCGCTTTAGGGGAGCGTACGTGTGAGGGCGCGGGTTAGCGTCAGCGTACGGGTTAGGATTAGGGGACGGGTGAGGGTCAGGCTTCGGGGAAGGGTTAGGGTTAGGGTTCGGTCTAGGTTTAGGGGACGGGGACGGTTTAGGGTCCAGGTGAGGGTACCGCAGCGCTTTAGGGGGAGCGTACGTGTGAGGGCGCGGGTTAGTGTCAGCGTACGGGTAGGATTAGGGGACGGGTGAGGGTCAGGCTTCGGGGAAGGGTTAGGGTTAGGGTTCGGGCTAGGGTTAGGGTTAGGGGACGGGGACGGTTTAGGGTCCAGGTGAGGGTACGACAACGCTTTAGGGGGAGCGTACGTGTGAGGGCGCGGGTTAGTGTCAGCGTACGGGTTAGAATTAGTGGACGGGTGAGGGTCAGGCTTCGGGGAAGGGTTAGGGTTAGTGTTCTGGCTAGGGTTAGGGTTAGGGGACGGGGACGGTTTAGAGTCCAGGTGAGGGTACGACAGCGCTTTAGGGGGAGCGTACGTGTGAGGGCGTGGGTTAGTGTCAGCGTACGGGTTAGGATTAGGGGACGGGTGAGGGTCAGGCTTCGGGGAAGGTTTAGGGTTAGGGTTTGGGCTAGGATTAGGGTTAGGGGACGGGGACGGTTTAGGGTCCAGGTGAGGGTACGACAACGCTTTAGGGGGAGCGTACGTGTGAGGGCGCGGGTTAGTGTCAGCGTACGGGTTAGGATTAGGGGACGGGTGAGGGTCAGGCTTCGGGGAAGGGTTAGGGTTAGGGTTCGGGCTAGGGTTAGGGTTAGGGGACGGGGACGGTTTAGGGTCCAGGTGAGGGTACGACAACGCTTTAGGGGGAGCGTACGTGTGAGGGCGCGGGTTAGCGTCAGCGTACGGGTTAGGATTAGGGGACGGGTGAGGGTCAGGCTTCGGGGAAGGGTTAGGGTTAGGGTTCGGGCTAGGGTTAGGGTTAGGGGACGGGGAAGGTTTAGGGTCCAGGTGAGGGTACGACAACGCTTTAGGGGGAGCGTACGTGTGAGGGCGCGGGTTAGCGTCAGCGTACGTGTTAGGATTAGGGGACGGGTGAGGGTCAGGCTTCGGGGAAGGGTTAGGGTTAGGGTTCGGGCTACGGTTAGGGTTAGGGGACGGGGACGGTTTAGGGTCCAGGTGAGGGTACGACAACGCTTTAGGGGGAGCGTACGTGTGAGGGCGTGGGTTAGTGTCAGTGTACGGGTTAGGATTAGGGGACGGGTGAGGGTCAGGCTTCGGGGAAGGGTTAGGGTTAGGGTTCGGGCTAGGGTTAGGGTTAGGGGACGGGGACGGTTTAGGGTCCAGGTGAGGGTACGACAACGATTTAGGGGGAGCGTACGTGTGAGGGCGCGGGTTAGTGTCAGCGTACGGGTTAGGATTAGGGGACGGGTGAGGGTCAGGCTTCGGGGAAGGTTTAGGGTTAGGGTTCGGGCTAGGGTTAGGGTTAGGGGACGGGGACGGTTTAGGGTCCAGGTGAGGGTACGACAACGCTTTAGGGGGAGCGTACGTGTGAGGTCGCGGGTTAGACTCAGCGTACGGTTTAGGATTAGGGGACGGGTGAGGGTCAGGCTTCGGGGAAGGGTTAGGGTTAGGGTTCGGGCTAGGGTTAGGGTTAGGGGACGGGGACGGTTTAGGGTCCAGGTGAGGGTACGACCACGCATTAGGGGGAGCGTACGTGTGAGGGCGCGGATTAGCGTCAGCGTACGGGTTAGGATTAGGGGACGGGTGAGGGTCAGGCTTCGGGGAAGTGTTAGGGTTAGGGTTCGGGCTAGGGTTAGGGTTAGGGGACGGGGACGGTTTAGGGTCCAGGTGAGGGTACGACATCGCTTTAGGGGGAGCGTACGTGTGAGGGCACGGGTTAGTGTCAGCGTACGGGTTTTGATTAGGGGACGGGTGAGGGTCAGGCTTCGGGGAAGGGTTAGGGTTAGGGTTCGGGCTAGGGTTAGGGTTAGGGGACGGGGACGGTTTAGGGTCCAGGTGAGGGTACGACAACTCTTTAGGGAGAGCATACGTGTGAGGGTGCGGGTTAGTGTCAGTGTACGGGTTAGGATTAGGGGACGGGTGAGGGTCAGGCTTCGGGGAAGGGTTAGGGTTAGGGTTCGGGCTAGGGTTAGGGTTAGGGGACGGGGACGGTTTAGGGTCCAGGTGAGGGTACGACAACGCTTTAGGGGGAGCGTACGTGTGAGGGCGCGGGTTAGTGTCAGCGTACGGGTTAGGATTAGGGGACGGGTGAGGGTCAGGCTTCGGGGAAGGGTTAGGGTTAGGGTTCGGGCTAGGGTTAGGGTTAGGGGACGGGGACGGTTTAGGGTCCAGGTGAGGGTACGACAACGCTTTAGGGGGAGCGTACGTGTGAGGGCGCGGGTTAGTGTCAGCGTACGGGTTAGAATTAGTGGACGGGTGAGGGTCAGGCTTCGGGGAAGGGTTAGGGTTAGTGTTCTGGCTAGGGTTAGGGTTAGGGGACGGGGACGGTTTAGAGTCCAGGTGAGGGTACGACAGCGCTTTAGGGGGAGCGTACGTGTGAGGGCGTGGGTTAGTGTCAGCGTACGGGTTAGGATTAGGGGACGGGTGAGGGTCAGGCTTCGGGGAAGGTTTAGGGTTAGGGTTTGGGCTAGGATTAGGGTTAGGGGACGGGGACGGTTTAGGGTCCAGGTGAGGGTACGACAACGCTTTAGGGGGAGCGTACGTGTGAGGGCGCGGGTTAGCGTCAGCGTACGTGTTAGGATTAGGGGACGGGTGAGGGTCAGGCTTCGGGGAAGGGTTAGGGTTAGGGTTCGGGCTAGGGTTAGGGTTAGGGGACGGGGACGGTTTAGGGTCCAGGTGAGGGTACGACAACGCTTTAGGGGGAGCGTACGTGTGAGGGCGTGGGTTAGTGTCAGTGTACGGGTTAGGATTAGGGGACGGGTGAGGGTCAGGCTTCGGGGAAGGGTTAGGGTTAGGGTTCGGGCTAGGGTTAGGGTTAGGGGACGGGGACGGTTTAGGGTCCAGGTGAGGGTACGACAACGATTTAGGGGGAGCGTACGTGTGAGGGCGCGGGTTAGTGTCAGCGTACGGGTTAGGATTAGGGGACGGGTGAGGGTCAGGCTTCGGGGAAGGTTTAGGGTTAGGGTTCGGGCTAGGGTTAGGGTTAGGGGACGGGGACGGTTTAGGGTCCAGGTGAGGGTACGACAACGCTTTAGGGGGAGCGTACGTGTGAGGTCGCGGGTTAGACTCAGCGTACGGTTTAGGATTAGGGGACGGGTGAGGGTCAGGCTTCGGGGAAGGGTTAGGGTTAGGGTTCGGGCTAGGGTTAGGGTTAGGGGACGGGGACGGTTTAGGGTCCAGGTGAGGGTACGACCACGCATTAGGGGGAGCGTACGTGTGAGGGCGCGGATTAGCGTCAGCGTACGGGTTAGGATTAGGGGACGGGTGAGGGTCAGGCTTCGGGGAAGTGTTAGGGTTAGGGTTCGGGCTAGGGTTAGGGTTAGGGGACGGGGACGGTTTAGGGTCCAGGTGAGGGTACGACATCGCTTTAGGGGGAGCGTACGTGTGAGGGCACGGGTTAGTGTCAGCGTACGGGTTTTGATTAGGGGACGGGTGAGGGTCAGGCTTCGGGGAAGGGTTAGGGTTAGGGTTCGGGCTAGGGTTAGGGTTAGGGGACGGGGACGGTTTAGGGTCCAGGTGAGGGTACGACAACTCTTTAGGGAGAGCGTACGTGTGAGGGTGCGGGTTAGTGTCAGTGTACGGGTTAGGATTAGGGGACGGGTGAGGGTCAGGCTTCGGGGAAGGGTTAGGGTTAGGGTTCGGGCTAGGGTTAGGGTTAGGGGACGGGGACGGTTTAGGGTCCAGGTGAGGGTACGACAACGCTTTAGGGGGAGCGTACGTGTGAGGGCCTGGGTTAGTGTCAGTGTACGGGTTAGGATTAGGGGACGGGTGAGGGTCAGGCTTCGGGGAAGGGTTAGGGTTAGGGTTCGGGCTAGGGTTAGGGTTAGGGGACGGGGACGGTTTAGGGTCCAGGTGAGGGTACGACCACGCTTTAGGGGGAGCGTAAGTGTGAGGGCGCGGGTTAGTGTCAGCGTACGGGTTAGGATTACGGGATGGGTGACGGTCAGGCTTCGGGGAAGGTTTAGGGTTAGGGTTCGGGCTAGGGTTAGGGTTAGGGGACGGGGACGGTTTAGGGTGCAGGTGAGGGTACGACAACGCTTTAGGGGGAGCGTACGTGTGAGGGCGCGGGTTAGTGTCAGCGTACGGGTTAGGATTAGGGGACGGGTGAGGGTCAGGCTTCGGGGAAGGGTTAGGGTTAGGGTTCGGGCTAGGGTTAGGGTTAGGGGACGGGGAAGGTTTAGGGTCCAGGTGAGGGTACGACAACGCTTTAGGGGGAGCGTACGTGTGAGGGCGCGTGTTAGTCTCAGCGTACGGGTTAGGATTAGGGGACCGGTGAGGGTCAGGCTTCGGGGAAGGGTTAGGTTTAGGGTTCAGGTTAGGGTTAGGGTTAGGGGACGGGGACGGTTTAGGGTCCAGGTGAGGGTACCGCAGCGCTTTAGGGGGAGCGTACGTGTGAGGGCGCGGGTTAGCGTCAGCGTACGGGTTAGGATTAGGGGACGGGTGAGGGTCAGGCTTCGGGGAAGGGTTAGGGTTAGGGTTCGGGCTAGGGTTAGGGTTAGGGGACGGGGACGGTTTAGGGTCCAGGTGAGGGTACGACAACGCTTTAGGGGGAGCGTACGTGTGAGGGCGTGGGTTAGTGTCAGCGTACGGGTTAGGATTAGGGGACGGGTGAGGGTCAGGCTTCGGGGAAGGGTTAGGGTTAGGGTTCGGGCTAGGGTTAGGGTTAGGGGACGGGGACGGTTTAGGGTCCAGGTGAGGGTACGACAACGATTTAGGGGGAGCGTACGTGTGAGGGCGCGGGTTAGTGTCAGCGTACGGGTTAGGATTAGGGGACGGGTGAGGGTCAGGCTTCGGGGAAGGTTTAGGGTTAGGGTTCGGGCTAGGGTTAGGGTTAGGGGACAGGGACGGTTTAGGGTCCAGGTGAGGGTACGACAACGCTTTAGGGGGAGCGTACGTGTGAGGGCGCGGGTTAGTGTCAGCGTACGGGTTAGGATTAGGGGACGGGTGAGGGTCAGGCTTCGGGGAAGGGTTAGGGTTAGGGTTCGGGCTAGGGTTAGGGTTAGGGGACGGGGACGGTTTAGGGTCCAGGTGAGGGTACGACAACGCTTTAGGGGGAGCGTACGTGTGAGGGCGCGTGTTAGTCTCAGCGTACGGTTTAGGATTAGGGGACGGGTGAGGGTCAGGCTTCGGGGAAGGGTTAGGGTTAGGGTTCGGGCTAGGGTTAGGGTTAGGGGACGGGGACGGTTTAGGGTCCAGGTGAGGGTACGACCACGCTTTAGGGGGAGCGTACGTGTGAGGGCGCGGATTAGCGTCAGCGTACGGGTTAGGATTAAGGGACGGGTGAGGGTCAGGCTTCGGGGAAGGGTTAGGGTTAGGGTTCGGGCTAGGGTTAGGGTTAGGGGACGGGGACGGTTTAGGGTCCAGGTGAGGGTACGACATCGCTTTAGGGGGAGCGAACGTGTGAGGGCGCGGGTTAGTGTCAGCGTACGGGATTTGATTAGGGGACGGGTGAGGGTCAGGCTTCGGGGAAGGGTTAGGGTTAGGGTTCGGGCTAGGGTTAGGGTTAGGGCTAGGGTTAGGGTTAGGGGACGGGGACGGTTTAGGGTCCAGGTGAGGGTACGACAACGCTTTAGGGGGAGCGTACGTGTGAGGGCGCGGGTTAGTGTCAGTGTACGGGTTAGGATTAGGGGACGGGTGAGGGTCAGGCTTCGGGGAAGTGTTAGGGTTAGGGTTCGGGCTAGGGTTAGGGTTAGGGGACGGGGACGGTTTAGGGTCCAGGTGAGGGTACGACAACGCTTTAGGGGGAGCGTACGTGTGAGGGCGCGAGTTAGTGTCAGCGTACGGGTTAGGATTAGGTGACGGGTGAGAGTCAGGCTTCGGGGAAGGGTTAGGGTTAGGGTTCGGGCTAGGGTTAGGGTTAGGGGACGGGGACGGTTTAGGGTCCAGGTGAGGGTACGACAGTGCTTTAGGGGGAGCGTACGTGTGAGGGCGTGGGTTAGCGTCAGCGTACGGGTTAGGATTAGGGGACGGGTGAGGGTCAGGCTTCGGGGAAGGGTTAGGTTTAGGGTTCGGGCTAGGGTTAGGGTTAGGGGACGGGGACGGTTTAGGGTCCAGGTGAGGGTACGACAACGCTTTAGGGGGAGCGTACGTGTGAGGGCGTGGGTTAGCGTCAGCGTACGGTTTAGGATTAGGGGACGGGTGAGGGTCAGGCTTCGGGGAAAGGTTAGGGTTAGGGTTCGGGCTAGGGTTAGGGTTAGGGGACGGGGAAGGTTTAGGGTCCAGGTGAGGGTACGACAACGCTTTATGGGGAGAGTACGTGTGAGGGCGCGGGTTAGCGTCAGCGTACGGGTTAGGATTAGGGGACGGGTGAGGGTCAGGCTTCGGGGAAGGGTTAGGGTTAGGGCTCGGGCTCGGGTTAGGGTTAGGGCTAGGGTTAGGGTTAGGGGACGGGGACGGTTTAGGGTCCAGGTGAGGGTACGACAACGCTTTAGGGGGAGCGTACGTGTGAGGGCGCGGGTTAGTGTCAGCGTACGGGTTAGCATTAAGGGATCGGTGAGTGTCAGGCTTTGGGGAAGGTTTAGGGTTAGGGTTCGGGCTAGGGTTAGGGTTAGGGGACGGGGACGGTTTAGGGTCCAGGTGAGGGTACGACAACGCTTTAGGGGGAGCGTACGTGTGAGGGCGCGGGTTAGTGTCAGCGTACGGGTTAGGATTAGGGGACGGGTGAGGGTCAGGCTTCGGGGAAGGGTTAGGGTTAGGGTTCGGGCTAGGGTTAGGGTTAGGGGACGGGGACGGTTTAGGGTCCAGGTGAGGGTACGACAACGCTTTAGGGGGAGCGTACGTGTGAGGGCGTGGGTTAGTGTCAGTGTACGGGTTAGGATTAGGGGACGGGTGAGGGTCAGGCTTCGGGGAAGGGTTAGGGTTAGGGTTCGGGCTAGGGTTAGGGTTAGGGCACGGGGACGGTTTAGGGTCCAGGTGAGGGTACCGCAGCGCTTTAGGGGGAGCGTACGTTTGAGGGCGCGGGTTAGTGTCAGCGTACGGGTTAGGATTAGGGGACGGGTGAGGGTCAGGCTTCGGGGAAGGTTTAGGGTTAGGGTTCGGGCTAGGGTTAGTGTTAGGGGACAGGGACGGTTTAGGGTCCAGGTGAGGGTACGACAACGCTTTAGGGGCAGCGTACGTGTGAGGGCGCGGGTTAGTGTCAGCGTACGGGTTAGGATTAGGGCACGGGTGAGGGTCAGGCTTCGGGGAAGGGTTAGGGTTAGGGTTCGGGCTACGGTTAGGGTTAGGGGACGGGGACGGTTTAGGGTCCAGGTGAGGGTACGACAACGCTTTAGGGGGAGCGTACGTGTGAGGGCGCGTGTTAGTCTCAGCGTACGGTTTAGGATTAGGGGACGGGTGAGGGTCAGGCTTCGGGGAAGGGTTAGGGTTAGGGTTCGGGCTAGGGTTAGGGTTAGGGGACGGGGACGGTTTAGGGTCCAGGTGAGGGTACGACCACGCTTTAGGGGGAGCGTACGTGTGAGGGCGCGGATTAGCGTCAGCGTACGGGTTAGGATTTGGGGACGGGTGAGGGTCACGCTTCGGGGAAGGGTTAGGGTTAGGGTTCGGGCTAGAGTTAGGGGACGGGGACGGTTTAGGGTCCAGGTGAGGGTACCGCAGCGCTTTAGGGGGAGCGTACGTGTGAGGGCGTGGGTTAGCGTCAGCGTACGGGTTAGGATTAGGGGACGGGTGAGGGTCAGGCTTCGGGGAAGGGTTAGGGTTTGGGTTCGAGCTAGGGTTAGGGTTAGGGGACGGGGAAGGTTTAGGGTCCAGGTGAGGGTACGAAAACGCTTTAGGGGGAGCGTACGTGTGAGGGCGCGGGTTAGCGTCAGCGTACGGGTTAGGATTAGGGGACGGGTGAGGGTCAGGATTCGGGGAAGGGTTAGGGTTAGGGTTCGGGCTAGGGTTAGGGTTAGGGGACGGGGACGGTTTAGGGTCCAGGTGAGGGTACGACAATGCTTTAGTGGGAGCGTACGTGTGAGGGCGTGGGTTAGTGTCAGTGTACGGGTTAGGATTAGGGGACGGGTGAGGGTCAGGCTTCGGGGAAGGGTTAGGGTTAGGGTTCGGGCTAGGGTTAGGGTTAGGGGACGGGGACGGTTTAGGGTCCAGGTGAGGGTACGACAACGATTTAGGGGGAGCGTACGTGTGAGGGCGCGGGTTAGTGTCAGCGTACGGATTAGGATTAGGGGACGGGTGAGGGTCAGGCTTCGGGGAAGGTTTAGGGTTAGGGTTCGGGCTAGGGTTAGGGTTAGGGGACGGGGACGGTTTAGGGTCCAGGTGAGGGTACGACAACGCTTTAGGGGGAGCGTACGTGTGAGGGCGCGGGTTAGTGTCAGCGTACGGGTTAGGATTAGGGGACGGGTGAGGGTCAGGCTTCGGGGAAGGGTTAGGGTTAGGGTTCGGGCTAGGGTTAGGGTTAGGGGACGGGGACGGTTTAGGGTCCAGGTGAGGGTACGACAACGCTTTAGGGGGAGCGTACGTGTGAGGTCGCGGGTTAGACTCAGCGTACGGTTTAGGATTAGGGGACGGGTGAGGGTCAGGCTTCGGGGAAGGGTTAGGGTTAGGGTTCGGGCTAGGGTTAGGGTTAGGGGACGGGGACGGTTTAGGGTCCAGGTGAGGGTACGACCACGCATTAGGGGGAGCGTACGTGTGAGGGCGCGGATTAGCGTCAGCGTACGGGTTAGGATTAGGGGACGGGTGAGGGTCAGGCTTCGGGGAAGTGTTAGGGTTAGGGTTCGGGCTAGGGTTAGGGTTAGGGGACGGGGACGGTTTAGGGTCCAGGTGAGGGTACGACATCGCTTTAGGGGGAGCGTACGTGTGAGGGCGCGCGTTAGTGTCAGCGTACGGGTTTTGATTAGGGGACGGGTGAGGGTCAGGCTTCGGGGAAGGGTTAGGGTTAGGGTTCGGGCTAGGGTTAGGGTTAGGGGACGGGGACGGTTTAGGGTCCAGGTGAGGGTACGACAACGCTTTAGGGGGAGCGTACGTGTGAGGGCGTGGGTTAGTGTCAGTGTACGGGTTAGGATTAGGGGACGGGTGAGGGTCAGGCTTCGGGGAAGGGTTAGGGTTAGGGTTCGGGCTAGGGTTAGGGGTAGGGGACGGGGACGGTTTAGGGTCCAGGTGAGGGTACGACAACGATTTAGGGGGAGCGTACGTGTGAGGGCGCGGGTTAGTGTCAGCGTACGGGTTAGGATTAGGGGACGGGTGAGGGTCAGGCTTCGGGGAAGGTTTAGGGTTAGGGTTCGGGCTAGGGTTAGGGTTAGGGGACGGGGACGGTTTAGGGTCCAGGTGAGGGTACGACAACGCTTTAGGGGGAGCGTACGTGTGAGGGCGCGGTTTAGTGTCAGCGTACTGGGTAGGATTAGGGGACGGGTGAGGGTCAGGCTTCGGGGAAGGGTTAGGGTTAGGGTTCGGGCTAGGGTTAGGGTTAGGGGACGGGGACGGTTTAGGGTCCAGGTGAGGGTACGACAACGCTTTAGGGGGAGCGTACGTGTGAGGGCGCGTGTTAGTCTCAGCGTACGGTTTAGGATTAGGGGACGGGTGAGGGTCAGGCTTCGGGGAAGGGTTAGGGTTAGGGTTCGGGCTAGGTTTAGGGTTAGGGGACGGGGACGGTTTAGGGTCCAGGTGAGGGTACGACCACGCATTAGGGGGAGCGTACGTGTGAGGGCGCGGATTAGCGTCAACGTACGGGTTAGGATTAGGGGACGGGTGAGGGTCAGGCTTCGGGGAAGGGTTAGGGTTAGGGTTCGGGCTAGGGTTAGGGTTAGGGGACGGGGACGGTTTAGGGTCCAGGTGAGGGTACGACAACGCCTTAGGGGGAGCGTACTTGTGAGGGCGTGGGTTAGTGTCAGTGTACGGGTTAGGAATAGGGGACGGGTGAGGGTCAGGCTTCGGGAAAGGGTTAGGGTTAGGGTTCGGGCTAGGGTTAGGGTTAGGGGACGGGGACGGTTTAGGGTCCAGGTGAGGGTATGACAACGCTTTAGGGGGAGCGTACGTGTGAGGGCGCGGGTTAGTGTCAGCGTACGGGTTAGGATTAGGGGACGGGTTAGGGTCAGGCTTCGGGGAAGGTTTAGGGTTAGGGTTCGGGCTAGGGTTAGGGTTAGGGTACGGGGACGGTTTAGGGTCCAGGTGAGGGTACGACAACGCTTTAGGGGGAGCGTACGTGTGAGGGCGCGGGTTAGTCTCAGCGTACGGGTTAGGATTAGGGGACGGGTGAGGGTCAGGATTCGGGGAAGGGTTAGGTTTAGGGTTCGGGCTAGGGTTAGGGTTAGGGGACGGGGACGGTTTAGGGTCCAGGTGAGGGTACGACAACGCTTTAGGGGGAGCGTACGTGTGAGGGCGCGGGTTAGTCTCAGCGTACGGGTTAGGATTAGGGGACGGGTGAGGGTCAGGGTTCGGGGAAGGGTTAGGGTTAGGGTTCGGGCTAGGGTTAGCGTTAGGGGACGGGGACGGTTTAGGGTCCAGGTGAGGGTACGACAACGCTTTAGGAGGAGCGTACGTGTGAGGGCGCGGTTTAGCGTCAGCGTACGGGTTAGGATTAGGGGACGGGTGAGGGTCAGGCTTCGGGGAAGGGTTAGGGTTAGGGTTCGGGCTAGGGTTAGGGTTAGGGGACGGGGACGGTTTAGGGTCCAGCTGAGGGTACGACAACGCTTTAGGGGGAGCGTACGTGTGAGGGCGCGGGTTAGCGTCAGCGTACGGGTTAGGATTAGGGGACGGGTGAGGGTCAGGCTTCGGGGAAGGGTTAGGGTTAGGGTTCGGGCTAGGGTTAGGGTTAGGGGACGGGGAAGGTTTAGGGTCCAGGTGAGGGTACGAAAACGCTTTAGGGGGAGCGTACGTGTGAGGGCGCGGGTTAGCGTCAGCGTACGGGTTAGGATTAGGGGACGGGTGAGGGTCAGGCTTCGGGGAAGGGTTAGGGTTAGGGTTCGGGCTAGGGTTAGGGTTAGGGGACGGGGACGGTTTAGGGTCCAGGTGAGGGTGCGACAACGCTTTAGGGGGAGCGTACGTGTGAGGGCGTGGGTTAGTGTCAGTGTACGGGTTAGGATTAGGGGACGGGTGAGGGTCAGGCTTCGGGGAAGGGTTAGGGTTAGGGTTCGGGCTAGGGTTAGGGTTAGGGGACGGGGACGGTTTAGGGTCCAGGTGAGGGTACGACAACGATTTAGGGGGAGCGTACGTGTGAGGGCGCGGGTTAGTGTCAGCGTACGGGTTAGGATTAGGGGACGGGTGAGGGTCAGGCTTCGGGGAAGGTTTAGGGTTAGGGTTCGGGCTAGGGTTAGGGTTAGGGGACGGGGACGGTTTAGGGTCCAGGTGAGGGTACGACAACGCTTTAGGGGGAGCGTACGTGTGAGGGCGCGGGTTAGTGTCAGCGTACGGGTTAGGATTAGGGGACGGGTGAGGGTCAGGCTTCGGGGAAGGGTTAGGGTTAGGGTTCGGGCTAGGGTTAGGGTTAGGGGACGGGGACGGTTTAGGGTCCAGGTGAGGGTACGACAACGCTTTAGGGGGAGCGTACGTGTGAGGTCGCGGGTTAGACTCAGCGTACGGTTTAGGATTAGGGGACGGGTGAGGGTCAGGCTTCGGGGAAGGGTTAGGGTTAGGGTTCGGGCTAGGGTTAGGGTTAGGGGACGGGGACGGTTTAGGGTCCAGGTGAGGGTACGACCACGCATTAGGGGGAGCGTACGTGTGAGGGCGCGGATTAGCGTCAGCGTACGGGTTAGGATTAGGGGACGGGTGAGGGTCAGGCTTCGGGGAAGGGTTAGGGTTAGGGTTCGGGCTAGGGTTAGGGTTAGGGGACGGGGAAGGTTTAGGGTCCAGGTGAGGGTACGAAAACGCTTTAGGGGGAGCGTACGTGTGAGGGCGCGGGTTAGCGTCAGCGTACGGGTTAGGATTAGGGGACGGGTGAGGGTCAGGCTTCGGGGAAGGGTTAGGGTTAGGGTTCGGGCTAGGGTTAGGGTTAGGGGACGGGGACGGTTTAGGGTCCAGGTGAGGGTGCGACAACGCTTTAGGGGGAGCGTACGTGTGAGGGCGTGGGTTAGTGTCAGTGTACGGGTTAGGATTAGGGGACGGGTGAGGGTCAGGCTTCGGGGAAGGGTTAGGGTTAGGGTTCGGGCTAGGGTTAGGGTTAGGGGACGGGGACGGTTTAGGGTCCAGGTGAGGGTACGACAACGATTTAGGGGGAGCGTACGTGTGAGGGCGCGGGTTAGTGTCAGCGTACGGGTTAGGATTAGGGGACGGGTGAGGGTCAGGCTTCGGGGAAGGTTTAGGGTTAGGGTTCGGGCTAGGGTTAGGGTTAGGGGACGGGGACGGTTTAGGGTCCAGGTGAGGGTACGACAACGCTTTAGGGGGAGCGTACGTGTGAGGGCGCGGGTTAGTGTCAGCGTACGGGTTAGGATTAGGGGACGGGTGAGGGTCAGGCTTCGGGGAAGGGTTAGGGTTAGGGTTCGGGCTAGGGTTAGGGTTAGGGGACGGGGACGGTTTAGGGTCCAGGTGAGGGTACGACAACGCTTTAGGGGGAGCGTACGTGTGAGGTCGCGGGTTAGACTCAGCGTACGGTTTAGGATTAGGGGACGGGTGAGGGTCAGGCTTCGGGGAAGGGTTAGGGTTAGGGTTCGGGCTAGGGTTAGGGTTAGGGGACGGGGACGGTTTAGGGTCCAGGTGAGGGTACGACCACGCATTAGGGGGAGCGTACGTGTGAGGGCGCGGATTAGCGTCAGCGTACGGGTTAGGATTAGGGGACGGGTGAGGGTCAGGCTTCGGGGAAGGGTTAGGGTTAGGGTTCGGGCTAGGGTTAGGGTTAGGGGACGGGGACGGTTTAGGGTCCAGGTGAGGGTACGACATCGCTTTAGGGGGAGCGTACGTGTGAGGGCGCGGGTTAGTGTCAGCGTACGGGTTTTGATTAGGGGACGGGTGAGGGTCAGGCTTCGGGGAAGGGTTAGGGTTAGGGTTCGGGCTAGGGTTAGGGTTAGGGGACGGGGACGGTTTAGGGTCCAGGTGAGGGTACGACAACTCTTTAGGGAGAGCGTACGTGTGAGGGCGCGGGTTAGTGTCAGTGTACGGGTTAGGATTAGGGGACGGGTGAGGGTCAGGGTTCGGGGAAGGGTTAGGGTTAGGGTTCGGGCTAGGGTTAGGGTTAGGGGACGGGGACGGTTTAGGGTCCAGGTGAGGGTACGACAACGCTTTAGGGGGAGCGTACGTGTGAGGGCGCGGGTTAGTATCAGCGTACGGGTTAGGATTAGGGGACGGGTGAGGGTCAGGCTTCGGGGAAGGGTTAGGGTTAGGGTTCGGGCTAGGGTTAGGGTTAGGGGACGGGGACGGTTTAGGGTCCAGGTGAGGGTACGACAACGCTTTAGGGGGAGCGTACGTGTGAGGGCGCGTGTTAGTCTCAGCGTACGGGTTAGGATTAGGGGACGGGTGAGGGTCAGGCTTCGGGGAAGGGTTAGGGTTAGGGTTCGGGCTAGGGTTAGGGTTAGGGTACGGGGACGGTTTAGGGTCCAGGTGAGGGTACGACAACGCTTTAGGGGGAGCGTACGTGTGAGGGCACGAGTTAGTGTCAGCGTACGGGTTAGGATTAGGTGACGGGTGAGGGTCAGGCTTCGGGGAAGGGTTAGGGTTAGGGTTCGGGCTAGGGTTAGGGTTAGGGGACGGGGACGGTTTAGGGTCCAGGTGAGGGTACGACAGTGCTTTAGGGGGAGTGTACGTGTGAGGGCGTGGGTTAGCGTCAGCGTACGGGTTAGGATTAGGGGACGGGTGAGGGTCAGGCTTCGGGGAAGGGTTAGGTTTAGGGTTCGGGCTAGGGTTAGGGTTAGGGGACGGGGACGGTTTAGGGTCCAGGTGAGGGTACGACATCGCTTTAGGTGGAGCGTACGTGTGAGGGCGCGGGTTAGTGTCAGCGTACGGGTTAGGATTAGGGGACGGGTGAGGGTCAGGCTTCGGGGAAGGGTTAGGGTTAGGGTTCGGGCTAGGGTTAGGCTTAGGGGACGGGGACGGTTTAGGGTCCAGGTGAGGGTACGACAACGCTTTAGGGGGAGCGTACGTGTGAGGGCGTGGGTTAGTGTCAGTGTACGGGTTAGGATTAGGGGACGGGTGAGGGTCAGGCTTCGGGGAAGGGTTAGGGTTAGGGTTCGGGCTAGGGTTAGGGTTAGGGGACGGGGACGGTTTAGGGTCCAGGTGAGGTTACGACAACGGTTAAGGCGGAGTGTACGTGTGAGGGCGCGGATTAGCGTCAGCGTGCGGGTTAGGATTAGGGGACGGGTGAGGGTCAGGCTTCGGGGAAGGGTTAGGGTTAGGGTTCGGGCTAGGGTTAGGGTTAGGGTACGGGGACGGTTTGGGTCCAGGTGAGGGTACGACAACGCTTTAGGGGGAGCGTACGTGTGAGGGTGCGGGTTAGTGTCAGCGTACGGGTTAGGATTAGGGGACGGGTGAGGGTCAGGCTTCGGGGAAGGGTTAGGATTAGGGTTCGGGCTAGGGTTAGGGTTAGGGGATGGGGACGGTTTAGGGTCCAGGTGAGGGTACGACAGTGCTTTAGGGGGAGCGTACGTGTGAGGGCGCGGGTTAGCGTAAGCGTACGGGTTAGGATTAGGGGACGGGTGAGGGTCAGGCTTCGGGGAAGGGTTAGGGTTAGGGTTCGGGCTAGGGTTAGGGTTAGGGGACGGGGACGGTTTAGGGTCGAGGGGAGGGTACGACAACGCTTTAGGGGGAGCGTACGTGTGAGGGCGCGGGTTAGTGTCAGCGTACGGGTTAGGATTAGGGGACGGGTGAGGGTCAGGCTTCGGGAAAGGGTTAGGGTTAGGGTTCGGGCTAGGGTTAGGGTTAGGGGACGGGGACGGTTTAGGGTCCAGGTGAGGGTACGACAACGCTTTAGGGGGAGCGTACGTGTGAGGGCGCGGGTTAGTTTCAGCGTACGGGTTAGGATTAGGGGACGGGTGAGGTTCAGGCTTCGGTGAAGGGTTAGGTTTAGGGTTCGGGCTAGGGTTAGGGGACGGGGACGGTTTAGGGTCCAGGTGAGGGTACGACAACGTTTTAGGGGGAGCGTAACTGTGAGGGCGCGGGTTAGTGTCAGCGTACGGGTTAGGATTAGGGGACGGGTGAGGGTCAGGCTTCGGGGAAGGGTTAGGGTTAGGGTTCGGGCTAGGGTTAGGGTTAGGGGACGGGGACGCTTTAGGGTCCAGGTGAGAGTACGACAACAATTTAGGGGGAGCGTACGTGTGAGGGCGCGGGTTAGTGTCAGCGTACGGGTTAGGATTAGGGGACGGGTGAGGTTCAGGCTTCGGGGAAGGGTTAGGTTTAGGGTTCGGGCTAGGGTTAGGGTTAGGGGCCGGGGACGGTTTAGGGTCCAGGTGAGGGTACGACAACACTTTAGGGGGAGCGTACGTGTGAGGGCGTGTGTTAGTCTCAGCGTACGGGTTAGGATTGGGGACGGGTGAGGGTCAGGGTTCGGGGAAGGGTTAGGGTTAGGGTTCGGGCTAGGGTTAGGGTTAGGGGACGGGGACGGTTTAGGGTCCAGGTGAGGGTACGACAACGCTTTAGGGGGAGCGTACGTGTGAGGGCGCGGGTTAGTGTCAGCGTATGGGTTAGGATTAGGGGACGGGTGAGGGTCAGGCTTCAGGGAAGGGTTAGGGTTAGGGTTCGGGCTAGGGTTAGGGTTAGGGGACGGGGACGGTTTAGGGTCCAGGTGAGGGTACGACAACACTTTAGGGGGAGCGTACGTGTGAGGGCGTGTGTTAGTCTCAGCGTACGGGTTAGGATTGGGGACGGGTGAGGGTCAGGGTTCGGGGAAGGGTTAGGGTTAGGGTTCGGGCTAGGGTTAGGGTTAGGGGACGGGGATGGTTTAGGGTCCAGGTGAGGGTACGACAACGCTTTAGGGGGAGCGTACGTGTGAGGGCGCGGGTTAGTGTCAGCGTACGGGTTAGGATTAGGGGACGGGTGAGGGTCAGGCTTCGGGGAAGGGTTAGGGTTAGGGTTCGGGCTAGGGTTAGGGTTAGGGGACGGGGACGGTTTAGGGTCCAGGTGAGGGTACGACAACGCTTTAGGGGGAGCGTACGTGTGAGGGCGTGGGTTAGCGTCAGCGTACGGGTTAGGGTTAGGGGACGGGTGAGGGTCAGGCTTCGGGGAAGGGTTAGGGTTAGGGTTCGGGCTAGGGTTAGGGTTAGGGGACGGGGAAGGTTTAGGGTCCAGGTGAGGGTACGACAACGCTTTATGGGGAGCGTACGTGTGAGGGCGCGGGTTAGCGTCAGCGTACGGGTTAGGATTAGGGGACGGGTGAGGGTCAGGCTTCGGGGAAGGGTTAGGGTTAGGGTTCGGGCTAGGGTTAGGGTTAGGGCTAGGGTTAGGGTTAGGGGACGGGGACGGTTTAGGGTCCAGGTGAGGGTACGACAACGCTTTAGGGGGAGCGTACGTGTGAGGGCGTGGGTTAGTGTCAGTGTACGGGTTAGGATTAGGGGACGGGTGAGGGTCAGGCTTCAGGGATGGGTTAGGGTTAGGGTTCGGGCTAGGGTTAGGGTTAGGGGACGGGGACGGTTTAGGGTCCAGGTGAGGGTACGACAACGCTTTAGGGGGAGCGTACGTGTGAGGGCGCGTGTTAGTGTCAGCGTACGGGTTAGGATTAGGGGATCGGTGAGTGTCTGGCTTTGGGGAAGGTTTAGGGTTAGGGTTCGGGCTAGGGTTAGGGTTAGGGGACGGGGATGGTTTAGGGTCCAGGTGAGGGTACGACAACGCTTTAGGGGGAGCGTACGTGTGAGGGCGCGGGTTAGTGTCAGCGTACGGGTTAGGATTAGGGGACGGGTGAGGGTCAGGCTTCGGGGAAGGGTTAGGGTTAGGGTTCGGGCTAGGGTTAGGGTTAGGGGACGGGGACGGTTTAGGGTCCAGGTGAGGGTACGACAACGCTTTAGGGGGAGCGTACGTGTGAGGGCGTGGGTTAGCGTCAGCGTACGGGTTAGGGTTAGGGGACGGGTGAGGGTCAGGCTTCGGGGAAGGGTTAGGGTTAGGGTTCGGGCTAGGGTTAGGGTTAGGGGACGGGGAAGGTTTAGGGTCCAGGTGAGGGTACGACAACGCTTTATGGGGAGCGTACGTGTGAGGGCGCGGGTTAGCGTCAGCGTACGGGTTAGGATTAGGGGACGGGTGAGGGTCAGGCTTCGGGGAAGGGTTAGGGTTAGGGTTCGGGCTAGGGTTAGGGTTAGGGCTAGGGTTAGGGTTAGGGGACGGGGACGGTTTAGGGTCCAGGTGAGGGTACGACAACGCTTTAGGGGGAGCGTACTTGTGAGGGCGTGGGTTAGTGTCAGTGTACGGGTTAGGATTAGGGGACGGGTGAGGGTCAGGCTTCAGGGATGGGTTAGGGTTAGGGTTCGGGCTAGGGTTAGGGTTAGGGGACGGGGACGGTTTAGGGTCCAGGTGAGGGTACGACAACGCTTTAGGGGGAGCGTACGTGTGAGGGCGCGTGTTAGTGTCAGCGTACGGGTTAGGATTAGGGGATCGGTGAGTGTCTGGCTTTGGGGAAGGTTTAGGGTTAGGGTTCGGGCTAGGGTTAGGGTTAGGGGACGGGGACGGTTTAAGGTCCAGGTGAGGGTACGACAACGCTTTAGGGGGAGCGTACGTGTGAGGGCGCGGGTTAGTGTCAGCGTACGGGTTAGGATTAGGGGACGGGTGAGGGTCAGGCTTCGGGGAAGGGTTAGGGTTAGGGTTCGGGCTAGGGTTAGGGTTAGGGGACGGGGACGGTTTAGGGTCCAGGTGAGGGTACGACAACGCTTTAGGGGGAGCGTACGTGTGAGGGCGCGTGTTAGTCTCAGCGTACGGGTTAGGATTAGGGGACGGGTGAGTGTCAGGCTTCGGGGAAGGGTTAGGTTTAGGGTTCAGGTTAGGGTTAGGGTTAGGGGACGGGGACGGTTTAGGGTCCAGGTGAGGGTACCGCAGCGCTTTAGGGGGAGCGTACGTGTGAGGGCGCGGGTTAGCGTCAGCGTACGGGTTAGGATTAGGGGACGGGTGAGGGTCAGGCTTCGGGGAAGGGTTAGGGTTAGGGTTCGGGCTAGGGTTAGGGTTAGGGGACGGGGACGGTTTAGGGTCCAGGTGAGGGTACGACAACGCTTTAGGGGGAGCGTACGTGTGAGGGCGTGGGTTAGTGTCAGCGTACGGGTTAGGATTAGGGGACGGGTGAGGGTCAGGCTTCGGGGAAGGGTTAGGGTTAGGGTTCGGGCTAGGGTTAGGGTTAGGGGACGGGGACGGTTTAGGGTCCAGGTGAGGGTACGACAACGATTTAGGGGGAGCGTACGTGTGAGGGCGTGGGTTAGTGTCAGCGTACGGGTTAGGATTAGGGGACGGGTGAGGGTCAGGCTTCGGGGAAGGTTTAGGGTTAGGGTTCGGGCTAGGGTTAGGGTTAGGGGACAGGGACGGTTTAGGGTCCAGGTGAGGGTACGACAACGCTTTAGGGGGAGCGTACGTGTGAGGGCGCGGGTTAGTGTCAGCGTACGGGTTAGGATTAGGGGACGGGTGAGGGTCAGGCTTCGGGGAAGGGTTAGGGTTAGGGTTCGGGCTAGGGTTAGGGTTAGGGGACGGGGACGGTTTAGGGTCCAGGTGAGGGTACGACAACGCTTTAGGGGGAGCGTACGTGTGAGGGCGCGTGTTAGTCTCAGCGTACGGTTTAGGATTAGGGGACGGGTGAGGGTCAGGCTTCGGGGAAGGGTTAGGGTTAGGGTTCGGGCTAGGGTTAGGGTTAGGGCTAGGGTTAGGGTTAGGGGACGGGGACGGTTTAGGGTCCAGGTGAGGGTACGACAACGCTTTAGGGGGAGCGTACGTGTGAGGGCGCGGGTTAGTGTCAGCGTACGGGTTAGGATTAGGGGACGGGTGAGGGTCAGGCTTCGGGGAAGGGTTAGGGTTAGGGTTCGGGCTAGGGTTAGGGTTAGGGGACGTGGACGGTTTAGGGTCCAGGTGAGGGTACGACAACGCTTTAGGGGGAGCGTACGTGTGAGGGAGCGTGTTAGTCTCAGCGTACGGTTTAGGATTAGGGGACGGGTGAGGGTCAGGCTTCGGGGAAGGGTTAGGGTTAGGGTTCGGGCTAGGGTTAGGGTTAGGGGACGGGGACGGTTTAGGGTCCAGGTGAGGGTACGACCACGCTTTAGGGGGAGCGTACGTGTGAGGGCGCGGATTAGCGTCAGCGTATGGGTTAGGATTAGGGGACGGGTGAGGGTCAGGCTTCGGGGAAGGGTTAGGGTTAGGGTTCGGGCTAGGGTTAGGGTTAGGGTACGTGGACGGTTTAGGGTCCAGGTGAGGGTACGACAACGCTTTAGGGGGAGCGTACGTGTGAGGGCGCGAGTTAGTGTCAGCGTACGGGTTAGGGTTAGGTGACGGGTGAGGGTCAGGCTTCGGGGAAGGGTTAGGGTTAGGGTTCGGGCTAGGGTTAGGGTTAGGGGATGGGGACGGTTTAGGGTCCAGATGAGGGTACGACAGTGCTTTAGGGGGAGCGTACGTGTGAGGGCGTGGGTTAGCGTCAGCGTACGGGTTAGGATTAGGGGACGGGTGAGGGTCAGGCTTCGGGGAAGGGTTAGGTTTAGGGTTCGGGCTAGGGTTAGGGTTAGGGGACGGGGACGGTTTAGGGTCCAGGTGAGGGTACGACATCGATTTAGGTGGAGCGTACGTGTGAGGGCGCGGGTTAGTGTCAGCGTACGGGTTAGGATTAGGGGACGGGTGAGGGTCAGGCTTCGGGGAAGGGTTAGGGTTAGGGTTCGGGCTAGGGTTAGGCTTAGGGGACGGGGACGGTTTAGGGTCCAGGTGAGGGTACGACAACGCTTTAGGGGGAGCGTACGTGTGAGGGCGTGGGTTAGTGTCAGTGTACGGGTTAGGATTAGGGGACGGGTGAGGGTCAGGCTTCGGGGAAGGGTTAGGGTTAGGGTTCGGGCTAGGGTTAGAGTTAGGGGACGGAGACGGTTTAGGGTCCAGGTGAGGGTACGACAACGGTTAAGGCGGAGCGTACGTGTGAGGGCGCGGATTAGCGTCAGCGTACGGGTTAGGATTAGGGGACGGGTGAGGGTCAGGCTTCGGGGAAGGGTTAGGGTTAGGGTTCGGGCTAGGGTTAGGGTTAGGGGACGGGGACGGTTTAGGGTCCAGGTGAGGGTACGACATCGCTTTAGGGGGAGCATACGTGTGAGGGCGCGGGTTAGTGTCAGCGTACGGGTTAGGATTAGGGGACGGGTGAGGGTCAGGCTTCGGGGAAGGGTTAGGGTTAGGGTTCGGGCTAGGGTTAGGGATAGGGGACGGGGACGGTTTCGGGTCCAGGTGAGGGTACGACAACGCTATAGGGGGAGCGTACGTGTGAGGGCGCGTGTTAGTCTCAGCGTAAGGGTTAGGATTAGGGGACGGGTGAGGGTCAGGCTTCGGGGAAGGGTTAGGGTTAGGGTTCGGGCTAGGGTTAGGGTTAGGGGACGGGGACGGTTTAGGGTCGAGGGGAGGGTACGACAACGCTTTAGGGGGAGCGTACGTGTGAGGGCGCGGGTTAGTGTCAGCGTACGGGTTAGGATTAGGGGACGGGTGAGGGTCAGGCTTCGGGAAAGGGTTAGGGTTAGGGTTCGGGCTAGGGTTAGGGTTAGGGGACGGGGACGGTTTAGGGTCCAGGTGAGGGTACGACAACGCTTTAGGGGGAGCGTACGTGTGAGGGCGCGGGTTAGTGTCAGCGTACGGGTTAGGATTAGGGGACGGGTGAGGTTCAGGCTTCGGGGAAGGGTTAGGTTTAGGGTTCGGGCTAGGGTTAGGGTTAGGGGACGGGGACGGTTTAGGGTCCAGGTGAGGGTACGACAACGTTTTAGGGGGAGCGTACCTGTGAGGGCGCGGGTTAGTGTCAGCGTACGGGTTAGGATTAGGGGACGGGTGAGGGTCAGGCTTCGGGGAAGGGTTAGGGTTAGGGTTCGGGCTAGGGTTAGGGTTAGGGGACGGGGACGGTTTAGGGTCCAGGTGAGGGTACGACAGTGCTTTAGGGGGAGCGTACGTGTGAGGGCGTGGGTTAGCGTCAGCGTACGGGTTAGGATTAGGGGACGGGTGAGGGTCAGGCTTCGGGGAAGGGTTAGGTTTAGGGTTCGGGCTAGGGTTAGGGTTAGGGGACGGGGACGCTTTAGGGTCCAGGTGAGGGTACGACATCGCTTTAGGTGGAGCGTACGTGTGAGGGCGCGGGTTAGTGTCAGCGTACGGGTTAGGATTAGGGGACGGGTGAGGGTCAGGCTTCGGGGAAGGGTTAGGGTTAGGGTTCGGGCTAGGGTTAGGCTTAGGGGACGGGGACGGTTTAGGGTCCAGGTGAGGGTACGACAACGCTTTAGGGGGAGCGTACGTGTGAGGGCGTGGGTTAGTGTCAGTGTACGGGTTAGGATTAGGGGACGGGTGAGGGTCAGTCTTCGGGGAAGGGTTAGGGTTAGGGTTCGGGCTAGGGTTAGAGTTAGGGGACGGGGACGGTTTAGGGTCCAGGTGAGGGTACGACAACGCTTTAGGGGGAGCGTACGTGTGAGGGCGCGTGTTAGTCTCAGCGTACGGGTTAGGATTAGGGGCCGGGTGAGGGTCAGGCTTCGGGGAAGGGTTAGGGTTAGGGTTCGGGCTAGGGTTAGGGTTAGGGGACGGGGACGGTTTAGGGTCCAGGTGAGGGTACGACAACGGTTAAGGCGGAGCGTACGTGTGAGGGCGCGGATTAGCGTCAGCGTACGGGTTAGGATTAGGGGACGGGTGAGGGTCAGGCTTCGGGGAAGGGTTAGGGTTAGGGTTCGGGCTAGGGTTAGGGTTAGGGGACGGGGACGGTTTAGGGTCCAGGTGAGGGTACGACATCGCTTTAGGGGGAGCATACGTGTGAGGGCGCGGGTTAGTGTCAGCGTACTGGTTAGGATTAGGGGACGGGTGAGTGTCAGGCTTCGGGGAAGGGTTAGGGTTAGGGTTCGGGCTAGGGTTAGGGTTAGGGGACGGGGACGGTTTCGGGTCCAGGTGAGGGTACGACAACGCTTTAGGGGGAGCGTACGTGTGAGGGCGCGTGTTAGTCTCAGCGTAAGGGTTAGGATTAGGGGACGGGTGAGGGTCAGGCTTCGGGGAAGGGTTAGGGTTAGGGTTCGGGCTAGGGTTAGGGTTAGGGGACGGGGACGGTTTAGGGTCGAGGGGAGGGTACGACAACGCTTTAGGGGGAGCGTACGTGTGAGGGCGCGGGTTAGTGTCAGCGTACGGGTTAGGATTAGGGGACGGGTGAGGGTCAGGCTTCGGGAAAGGGTTAGGGTTAGGGTTCGGGCTAGGGTTAGGGTTAGGGGACGGGGACGGTTTAGGGTCCAGGTGAGGGTACGACAACGCTTTAGGGGGAGCGTACGTGTGAGGGCGCGGGTTAGTGTCAGCGTACGGGTTAGGATTAGGGGACGGGTGAGGTTCAGGCTTCGGGGAAGGGTTAGGTTTAGGGTTCGGGCTAGGGTTAGGGTTAGGGGACGGGGACGGTTTAGGGTGCAGGTGAGGGTACGACAACGTTTTAGGGGGAGCGTACCTGTGAGGGCGCGGGTTAGTGTCAGCGTACGGGTTAGGATTAGGGGACGGGTGAGGGTCAGGCTTCGGGGAAGGGTTAGGGTTAGGGTTCGGGCTAGGGTTAGGCTTAGGGGACGGGGACGGTTTAGGGTCCAGGTGAGGGTACGACAACGCTTTAGGGGGAGCGTACGTGTGAGGGCGCGGGTTAGTGTCAGCGTACGGGTTAGGATTAGGGGACGGGTGAGGGTCAGGCTTCGGGGAAGGGTTAGGGTTAGGGTTCGGGCTAGGGTTAGGCTTAGGGGACGGGGACGGTTTAGGGTCCAGGTGAGGGTACGACAACGCTTTAGGGGGAGCGTACGTGTGAGGGCGTGGGTTAGTGTCAGTGTACGGGTTAGGATTAGGGGACGGGTGAGGGTCAGGCTTCGGGGAAGGGTTAGGGTTAGGGTTCGGGCTAGGGTTAGGGTTAGGGGACGGGGACGGTTTAGGGTCCAGGTGAGGGTACGAAAACGCTTTAGGGGGAGCGTAAGTGTGAGGGCGGGGTTAGTGTCAGCGTACGGGTTAGGATTAGGGGATGGCTGAGGGTCAGGCTTCGGGGAAGGTTTAGGGTTAGGGTTCGGGCTAGGGTTAGGGTTAGGGGACGGGGACGGTTTAGGGTCCAGGTGAGGGTACGACAACGCTTTAGGGGGAGCGTACGTGTGAGGGCGCGGGTTAGTGTCAGCGTACGGGTTAGGATTAGGGGACGGGTCAGGGTCAGGCTTCGGGGAAGGGTTAGGGTTAGGGTTCGGGCTAGGGTTAGAGTTAGGGGACGGGGACGGTTTAGGGTCCAGGTGAGGGTACGACAACGCTTTAGGGGGAGCGTACGTGTGAGGGCGCGTGTTAGTCTCAGCGTACGGGTTAGGATTAGGGGCCGGGTGAGTGTCAGACTTCGGGGAAGGGTTAGGGTTAGGGTTCGGGCTAGGGTTAGGGTTAGGGGACGGGGACGGTTTAGGGTCCAGGTGAGGGTACGACAACGGTTAAGGCGGAGCGTACGTGTGAGGGCGCGGATTAGCGTCAGCGTACGGGTTAGGATTAGGGGACGGGTGAGGGTCAGGCTTCGGGGAAGGGTTAGGGTTAGGGTTCGGGCTAGGGTTAGGGTTAGGGTACGGGGACGGTTTGGGTCCAGGTGAGGGTACGACAACGCTTTAGGGGGAGTGTACGTGTGAGGGTGCGGGTTAGTGTCAGCGTACGGGTTAGGATTAGGGGACGGGTGAGGGTCAGGCTTCGGGGAAGGGTTAGGATTAGGGTTCGGGCTAGGGTTAGGGTTAGGGGATGGGGACGGTTTAGGGTCCAGGTGAGGGTACGACAGTGCTTTAGGGGGAGCGTACGTGTGAGGGCGCGGGTTAGCGTAAGCGTACGGGTTAGGATTAGGGGACGGGTGAGGGTCAGGCTTCGGGGAAGGGTTAGGGTTAGGGTTCGGGCTAGGGTTAGGGTTAGGGGACGGGGACGGTTTAGGGTCCAGGTGAGGGTACGACATTGCTTTAGGGGGAGCATACGTGTGAGGGCGCGGGTTAGTGTCAGCGTAAGGGTTAGGATTAGGGGACGGGTGAGGGTCAGGCTTCGGGGAAGTGTTAGGGTTAGGGTTCGGGCTAGGGTTAGGGTTAGGTGACGGGGACGGTTTAGGGTCGAGGGGAGGGTACGACAACGCTTTAGGGGAGCGTACGTGTGAGGGCGCGGGTTAGTGTCAGCGTACGGGTTAGGATTAGGGGACGGGTGAGGGTCAGGCTTTGGGGAAGGGTTAGGGTTAGGGTTCGGGCTAGGGTTAGGGTTAGGGGACGGGGACGGTTTAGGGTCCAGGTGAGGGTACGACAACGCTTTAGGGGGAGCGTACGTGTGAGGGCGCGGGTTAGTGTCAGCGTACGGGTTAGGATTAGGGGACGGGTGAGGTTCAGGCTTCGGGGAAGGGTTAGGTTTAGGGTTCGGGCTAGGGTTAGGGTTAGGGGACGGGGACGGTTTAGGGTCCAGGTGAGGGTACGACTACGTTTTAGGGGGAGCGTACCTGTGAGGGCGTGGGTTAGTGTCAGCGTACGGGTTAGGATTAGGGGACGGGTGAGGGTCAGGCTTCGGGGAAGGGTTAGGGTTAGGGTTCGGGCTAGGGTTAGGGTTAGGGGACGGGGACGCTTTAGAGTCCAGGTGAGGGTACGACAACACTTTAGGGGGAGCGTACGTGTGAGGGCGTGGGTTAGTGTCAGCGTACGGGTTAGGATTAGGGGACGGGTGAGGTTCAGGCTTCGGGGAAGGGTTAGGTTTAGGGTTCTGGCTAGGGTTAGGGTTAGGGGACGGGGACGGTTTAGGGTCCAGGTGAGGGTACGACAACGTTTTAGGGGGAGCGTACGTGTGAGGGCACGGGTTAGTGTCAGCGTACGGGTTAGGATTAGGGGACGGGTGAGGGTCAGGCTTCGGGGAAGGGTTAGGGTTAGGGTTCGGGCTAGGGTTAGGGTTAGGGGACGGGGACGGTTTAGGGTCCAGGTGAGGGTACGACAACACTTTAGGGGGAGCGTACATGTGAGGGCGCGTGTTAGTCTCAGCATACGGGTTAGGATTGGGGACGGGTGAGGGTCAGGGTTCGGGGAAGTGTTAGGGTTAGGGTTCGGGCTAGGGTTAGGGTTAGGGGACGGGGACGGTTTAGGGTCCAGGTGAGGGTACGACAACGCTTTAGGGGGAGCGTACGTGTGAGGGCGCGGGTTAGTGTCAGCGTACGGGTTAGGATTAGGGGACGGGTGAGGGTCAGGCTTCGGGGAAGGGTTAGGGTTAGGGTTCGGGCTAGGGTTAGGTTTAGGGGACGGGGACGGTTTAGGGTCCAGGTGAGGGTACCGCAGCGCTTTAGGGGGAGCGTACGTGTGAGGGAGTGGGTTAGCGTTAGCGTACGGATTAGGATAAGGCGACGGGTGAGGGTCAGGATTCGGGGAAGGGTTAGGATTCGGGTTCGGGCTAGAATTAGTGTTAGGGGACGGGGACGGTTTAGGGTCCAGGTGAGGGTACGACAACGCTTTAGGGGGAGCGTACGTGTGAAGGCGTGGGTTAGCGTTATCGTACGGGTTAGGATTAGGGGACGGGTGAGAGTCAGGCTTCGGGAAGTGTTAGGGTTAGTGTTCGGGCTAGGGTAGGGATAGGGGACGGGGACGGTTTAGGGTCCAGGTGAGGGTACGACAACTCTTTAGGGGAAGCGTACGTGTTAGGGCGCGGGTTAGCGTTAGCGTACGGGTTAGGATTAGGGGACGGGTGAGGGTCAGGCTTCGGGGAAGGGTTAGGGTTAGGGTTCGGGCTAGGGTTAGGGTTAGGGGATGGGGACAGTTTCGGGTCCAGGTGAGGGTACGACAACGCTTTAGCGGGAGCGTACGTGTGAGGGCGCGGGTTAGTGTTAGGTTACGGGTTAGGTTTAGGGGACGCGTGAAGGTCAGGTTCGGGGATGGCTTAGGGCTAGGTTTCGGGCTAGGGTTAGGGTTAGGGGACGGGGACGGTTTAGGATCCAGGTGAGGGTACGACAACGCTTTACGGGGAGCGTACGTGTGAGGGCGCGGAGTAGCATTAGCGTACTGGTTAGGATTAGGGGACGGGTGAGGGTCAGGCTTCGGGGAAGGGTTAGGGTTAGGGTTCGGGCTAGGGTTAGGGTTAGGGGACGGGGACGGTTTAGGGTCCAGGTGAGGGTACGACAACGCTTTAGGGGGAGTGTACGTGTGAGGGCACGGGTTAGCGTTAGTGTACGGGTTAGGATTAGGGGACGGGTGTGGGTCAGGCTTCGGGGAAGGGTTAGGGTTAGTGTTCTGGCTAGGGTTAGGGTTAGGGGACGGGGACGGTTTAGAGTCCAGGTGAGGGTACGACAGCGCTTTAGGGGGAGCGTACGTGTGAGGGCGTGGGTTAGTGTCAGCGTACGGGTTAGGATTAGGGGACGGGTGAGGGTCAGGCTTCGGGGAAGGGTTAGGGTTAGGGTTCGGGCTAGGGTTAGGGTTAGGGGACGGGGACGGTTTAGGGTCCAGGTGAGGGTACGACAGCGCTTTAGGGGAGCGTACGTGTGAGGGCGCGGGTTAGCGTCAGCGTACGGGTTAGGGTTAGGGGACGGGTGAGGGTCAGGCTTCGGGGAAGGTTTAGGGTTAGGGTTCGGTCTAGGTTTAGGGGACGGGGACGGTTTAGGGTCCAGGTGAGGGTACCGCAGCGCTTTAGGGGGAGCGTACGTGTGAGGGCGCGGGTTAGTGTCAGCGTACGGGTTAGGATTAGGGGACGGGTGAGGGTCAGGCTTCGGGGAAGGGTTAGGGTTAGGGTTCGGGCTAGGGTTAGGGTTAGGGGACGGGGACGGTTTAGGGTCCAGGTGAGGGTACGACAACGCTTTAGGGGGAGCGTACGTGTGAGGGCGCGGGTTAGTGTCAGCGTACGGGTTAGAATTAGTGGACGGGTGAGGGTCAGGCTTCGGGGAAGGGTTAGGGTTAGTGTTCTGGCTAGGGTTAGGGTTAGGGGACGGGGACGGTTTAGAGTCCAGGTGAGGGTACGACAGCGCTTTAGGGGGAGCGTACGTGTGAGGGCGCGGGTTAGTGTCAGCGTACGGGTTAGGATTAGGGGACGGGTGAGGGTCAGGCTTCGGGGAAGGTTTAGGGTTAGGGTTTGGGCTAGGATTAGGGTTAGGGGACGGGGACGGTTTAGGGTCCAGGTGAGGGTACGACAACGCTTTAGGGGGAGCGTACGTGTGAGGGCGCGGGTTAGTGTCAGCGTACGGGTTAGGATTAGGGGACGGGTGAGGGTCAGGCTTCGGGGAAGGGTTAGGGTTAGGGTTCGGGCTAGGGTTAGGGTTAGGGGACGGGGACGGTTTAGGGTCCAGGTGAGGGTACGACAACGCTTTAGGGGGAGCGTACGTGTGAGGGCGCGGGTTAGCGTCAGCGTACGTGTTAGGATTAGGGGACGGGTGAGGGTCAGGCTTCGGGGAAGGGTTAGGGTTAGGGTTCGGGCTAGGGTTAGGGTTAGGGGACGGGGACGGTTTAGGGTCCAGGTGAGGGTACGACAACGCTTTAGGGGGAGCGTAAGTGTGAGGTCGCGGGTTAGACTCAGCGTACGGTTTAGGATTAGGGGACGGGTGAGGGTCAGGCTTCGGGGAAGGGTTAGGGTTAGGGTTCGGGCTAGGGTTAGGGTTAGGGGACGGGGACGGTTTAGGGTCCAGGTGAGGGTACGACCACGCATTAGGGGGAGCGTACGTGTGAGGGCGCGGATTAGCGTCAGCGTTCGGGTTAGGATTAGGGGACGGGTAAGGGTCAGGCATCGGGGAAGTGTTAGGGTTAGGGTTCGGGCTAGGGTTAGGGTTAGGGGACGGGGACGGTTTACGGTCCAGGTGAGGGTACGACATCGCTTTAGGGGGAGCGTACGTGTGAGGGCACGGGTTAGTGTCAGCGTACGGGTTTTGATTAGGGGACGGGTGAGGGTCAGGCTTCGGGGAAGGGTTAGGGTTAGGGTTCGGGCTAGGGTTAGGGTTAGGGGACGGGGACGGTTTAGGGTCCAGGTCAGGGTACGACAACTCTTTAGGGAGAGCGTACGTGTGAGGGCGCGGGTTAGTGTCAGTGTACGGGTTAGGATTAGGGGACGGGTGAGGGTCAGGCTTCGGGGAAGGGTTAGGGTTAGGGTTCGGGCTAGGGTTAGGGTTAGGGGACGGGGACGGTTTAGGGTCCAGGTGAGTGTACGACAACGCTTTAGGGGGAGCGTACGTGTGAGGGCGCGGGTTAGTCTCAGCGTACGGGTTAGGATTAGGGGACGGGTGAGGGTCAGGCTTCGGGGAAGGGTTAGGGTTAGGGTTCGGGCTAGGGTTAGGGTTAGGGGACGGGGACGGTTTAGGGTCCAGGTGAGGGTACGACAACGCTTTAGGGGGAGCGTACGTGTGAGGGCACGAGTTAGTGTCAGCGTACGGGTTAGGATTAGGTGACGGGTGAGGGTCAGGCTTCGGGGAAGGGTTAGGGTTAGGGTTCGGGCTAGGGTTAGGGTTAGGGGACGGGGACGGTTTAGGGTCCAGGTGAGGGTACGACAGTGCTTTAGGGGGAGTGTACGTGTGAGGGCGTGGGTTAGCGTCAGCGTACGGGTTAGGATTAGGGGACGGGTGAGGGTCAGGCTTCGGGAAAGGGTTAGGTTTAGGGTTCGGGCTAGGGTTAGGGTTAGGGGACGGGGACGGTTTAGGGTCCAGGTGAGGGTACGACATCGCTTTAGGTGGAGCGTACGTGTGAGGGCGCGGGTTAGTGTCAGCGTACGGGTTAGGATTAGGGGACGGGTGAGGGTCAGGCTTCGGGGAAGGGTTAGGGTTAGGGTTCGGGCTAGGGTTAGGCTTAGGGGACGGGGACGGTTTAGGGTCCAGGTGAGGGTACGACAACGCTTTAGGGGGAGCGTACGTGTGAGGGCGCGGGTTAGTTTCAGCGTATGGGTTAGGATTAGGGGACGGGTGAGGTTCAGGCTTCGGTGAAGGGTTAGGTTTAGGGTTCGGGCTAGGGTTAGGGGACGGGGACGGTTTAGGGTCCAGGTGAGGGTACCACAACGTTTTAGGGGGAGCGTAACTGTGAGGGCACGGGTTAGTGTCAGCGTACGGGTTAGGATTAGGGGACGGGTGAGGGTCAGGCTTCGGGGAAGTGTTAGGGTTAGGGTTCGGGCTAGGGTTAGGGTTAGGGGACGGGGACGCTTTAGGGTCCAGGTGAGGGTACGACAACAATTTAGGGGGAGCGTACGTGTGAGGGCGCGGGTTAGTGTCAGCGTACGGGTTAGGATTAGGGGACGGGTGAGGTTCAGGCTTCGGGGAAGGGTTAGGTTTAGGGTTCGGGCTAGGGTTAGGGTTAGGGGCCGGGGACGGTTTAGGGTCCAGGTGAGGGTACGACAACACTTTAGGGGGAGCGTACGTGTGAGGGCGTGTGTTAGTCTCAGCGTACGGGTTAGGATTGGGGACGGGTGAGGGTCAGGGTTCGGGGAAGGGTTAGGGTTAGGGTTCGGGCTAGGGTTAGGGTTAGGGGACGGGGACGGTTTAGGGTCCAGGTGAGGGTACGACAACGCTTTAGGGGGAGCGTACGTGTGAGGGCGCGGGTTAGTGTCAGCGTATGGGTTAGGATTAGGGGACGGGTGAGGGTCAGGCTTCAGGGAAGGGTTAGGGTTAGGGTTCGGGCTAGGGTTAGGGTTAGGGGACGGGGACGGTTTAGGGTCCAGGTGAGGGTACGACAACACTTTAGGGGGAGCGTACGTGTGAGGGCGTGTGTTAGTCTCAGCGTACGGGTTAGGATTGGGGACGGGTGAGGGTCAGGGTTCGGGGAAGGGTTAGGGTTAGGGTTCGGGCTAGGGTTAGGGTTAGGGGACGGGGACGGTTTAGGGTCCAGGTGAGGGTACGACAACGCTTTAAGGGGAGCGTACGTGTGAGGGCGCGGGTTAGTGTCAGCGTACGGGTTAGGATTAGGGGACTTGTGAGGGTCAGGCTTCGGGGAAGGGTTAGGGTTAGGGTTCGGGCTAGGGTTAGGGTTAGGGGACGGGGACGGTTTAGGGTCCAGGTGAGGGTACCGCAGCGCTTTAGGGGGAGCGTACGTGTGAGGGCGCGGGTTAGCGTCAGCGTAAGGGTTAGGATTAGGGGACGGGTGAGGGTCAGCCTTCGGGGAAGGGTTAGGTTCAGGGTTCGGGCTAGGGTTAGGGTTAGGGGACGGGGACGGTTTAGGGTCCAGGTGAGGGTACGACAACGGTTAAGGCGGAGTGTACGTGTGAGGGCGCGGATTAGCGTCAGCGTACGGGTTAGGATTAGGGGACGGGTGAGGGTCAGGCTTCGGGGAAGGGTTAGGGTTAGGGTTCGGGCTAGGGTTAGGGTTAGGGTACGGGGACGGTTTGGGTCCAGGTGAGGGTACGACAACGCTTTAGGGGGAGCGTACGTGTGAGGGTGCGGGTTAGTGTCAGCGTACGGGTTAGGATTAGGGGACGGGTGAGGGTCAGGCTTCGGGGAAGGGTTAGGATTAGGGTTCGGGCTAGGGTTAGGGTTAGGGGATGGGGACGGTTTAGGGTCCAGGTGAGGGTACGACAGTGCTTTAGGGGGAGCGTACGTGTGAGGGCGCGGGTTAGCGTAAGCGTACGGGTTAGGATTAGGGGACGGGTGAGGGTCAGGCTTCGGGGAAGGGTTAGGGTTAGGGTTCGGGCTAGGGTTAGGGTTAGGGGACGGGGACGGTTTAGGGTCGAGGGGAGGGTACGACAACGCTTTAGGGGGAGCGTACGTGTGAGGGCGTGGGTTAGTGTCAGCGTACGGGTTAGGATTAGGGGACGGGTGAGGGTCAGGCTTCGGGGAAGGGTTAGGGTTAGGATTCGGGCTAGGGTTAGGGTTAGGGGACGGGGACGGTTTAGGGTCCAGGTGAGGGTACGACAACGCTTTAGGGGGAGCGTACGTGTGAGGGCGCGGGTTAGTTTCAGCGTACGGGTTAGGATTAGGGGACGGGTGAGGTTCAGGCTTCGGGGAAGGGTTAGGTTTAGGGTTCGGGCTAGGGTTAGGGTTAGGGGCCGGGGACGGTTTAGGGTCCAGGTGAGGGTACGACAACACTTTAGGGGGAGCGTACGTGTGAGGGCGTGTGTTAGTCTCAGCGTACGGGTTAGGATTGGGGACGGGTGAGGGTCAGGGTTCGGGGAAGGGTTAGGGTTAGGGTTCGGGCTAGGGTTAGGGTTAGGGGACGGGGACGGTTTAGGGTCCAGGTGAGGGTACGACAACGCTTTAGGGGGAGCGTACGTGTGAGGGCGCGGGTTAGTGTCAGCGTATGGGTTAGGATTAGGGGACGGGTGAGGGTCAGGCTTCAGGGAAGGGTTAGGGTTAGGGTTCGGGCTAGGGTTAGGGTTAGGGGACGGGGACGGTTTAGGGTCCAGGTGAGGGTACGACAACACTTTAGGGGGAGCGTACGTGTGAGGGCGTGTGTTAGTCTCAGCGTACGGGTTAGGATTGGGGACGGGTGAGGGTCAGGGTTCGGGGAAGGGTTAGGGTTAGGGTTCGGGCTAGGGTTAGGGTTAGGGGACGGGGACGGTTTAGGGTCCAGGTGAGGGTACGACAACGCTTTAAGGGGAGCGTACGTGTGAGGGCGCGGGTTAGTGTCAGCGTACGGGTTAGGATTAGGGGACGGGTGAGGGTCAGGCTTCGGGGAAGGGTTAGGGTTAGGGTTCGGGCTAGGGTTAGGGTTAGGGGACGGGGACGGTTTAGGGTCCAGGTGAGGGTACCGCAGCGCTTTAGGGGGAGCGTACGTGTGAGGGCGCGGGTTAGCATCAGCGTAAGGGTTAGGATTAGGGGACGGGTGAGGGTCAGGCTTCGGGGAAGGGTTAGGTTTAGGGTTCGGGCTAGGGTTAGGGTTAGGGGACGGGGACGGTTTAGGGTCCAGGTGAGGGTACGACAACGGTTAAGGCGGATTGTACGTGTGAGGGCGCGGATTAGCGTCAGCGTACGGGTTAGGATTAGGGGACGGGTGAGGGTCAGGCTTCGGGGAAGGGTTAGGGTTAGGGTTCGGGCTAGGGTTAGGGTTAGGGTACGGGGACGGTTTGGGTCCAGGTGAGGGTACGACAACGCTTTAGGGGGAGCGTACGTGTGAGGGTGCGGGTTAGTGTCAGCGTACGGGTTAGGATTAGGGGACGGGTGAGGGTCAGGCTTCGGGGAAGGGTTAGGATTAGGGTTCGGGCTAGGGTTAGGGTTAGGGGATGGGGACGGTTTAGGGTCCAGGTGAGGGTACGACAGTGCTTTAGGGGGAGCGTACGTGTGAGGGCGCGGGTTAGCGTAAGCGTACGGGTTAGGATTAGGGGACGGGTGAGGGTCAGGCTTCGGGGAAGGGTTAGGGTTAGGGTTCGGGCTAGGGTTAGGGTTAGGGGACGGGGACGGTTTAGGGTCGAGGGGAGGGTACGACAACGCTTTAGGGGGAGCGTACGTGTGAGGGCGTGGGTTAGTGTCAGCGTACGGGTTAGGATTAGGGGACGGGTGAGGGTCAGGCTTCGGGAAAGGGTTAGGGTTAGGATTCGGGCTAGGGTTAGGGTTAGGGGACGGGGACGGTTTAGGGTCCAGGTGAGGGTACGACAACGCTTTAGGGGGAGCGTACGTGTGAGGGCGCGGGTTAGTTTCAGCGTACGGGTTAGGATTAGGGGACGGGTGAGGTTCAGGCTTCGGGGAAGGGTTAGGTTTAGGGTTCGGGCTAGGATTAGGGTTAGGGGACGGGGACGGTTTAGGGTCCAGGTGAGGGTACGACAACGTTTTAGGGGGAGCGTAACTGTGAGGGCGCGGGTTAGTGTCAGCGTACGGGTTAGGATTAGGGGACGGGTGAGGGTCAGGCTTCGGGGAAGGGTTAGGGTTAGGGTTCGGGCTAGGGTTAGGGTTAGGGGACGGGGACGCTTTAGGGTCCAGGTGAGGGTACGACAACACTTTAGGGGGAGCGTACGTGTGAGGGCGCGGGTTAGTGTCAGCGTACGGGTTAGGATTAGGGGACGGTGAGGTTCAGGCTTCGGGGAAGGGTTAGGTTTAGGGTTCGGGCTAGGGTTAGGGTTAGGGGACGGGGACGGTTTAGGGTTCAGGTGAGGGTACGACAACAATTTAGGGGGAGCGTACGTGTGAGGGCGCGTGTTAGTCTCAGCGTACGGGTTAGGATTGGGGACTGGTGAGGGTCAGGGTTCGGGGAAGGGATAGGGTTAGGGTTCGGGCTAGGGTTAGGGTTAGGGGACGGGGACGGTTTAGGGTCTAGGTGAGGGTACGACAACGCTTTAGGGGGAGCGTACGTGTGAGGGCGCGGGTTAGTGTCAGCGTACGGGTTAGGATTAGGGGACGGGTGAGGGTCAGGCTTCGGGGAAGGGTTAGGGTTAGGGTGCGGGCTAGGGTTAGGGTTAGGGGACGGGGACGGTTTAGGGTCCAGGTGAGTGTACGACAACGCTTTAGGGGGAGCGTACGTGTGAGGGCGCTGGTTAGTGTCAGCGTACGGGTTAGGATTAGGGGACGGGTGAGGGTCAGGCTTCGGGGAAGGGTTAGGGTTAGGGTTCGGGCTAGGGTTAGGGTTAGGGGACGGGGACGGTTTAGGGTCCAGGTGAGGGTACGACAACGCTTTAGGGGGAGCGTACGTGTCAGGGCGCGGGTTAGCGTCAGCGTACGGATTAGGATTAGGGGACGGGTGAGGGTCAGGCTTCGGGGAAGGGTTAGGGTTAGGGTTCGGGCTAGGGTTAGGGTTAGGGGACGGGGACGGTTTAGGGTCAAGGTGAGGGTACGACAACGCTTTAGGGGGAGCGTACGTGTGAGGGCGTGGGTTAGTGTCAGCGTACGGGTTAGGATTAGGGGACGGGTGAGGGTCAGGCTTCGGGGAAGGGTTAGGGTTAGGGTTCGGGCTAGGGTTAGGTTTAGGGGACGGGGACGGTTTAGGGTCCAGGTGAGGGTACCGCAGCGCTTTAGGGGGAGCGTACGTGTGAGGGAGTGGGTTAGCGTTAGCGTACGGATTAGGATAAGGCGACGGGTGAGGGTCAGGATTCGGGGAAGGGTTAGGATTCGGGTTCGGGCTAGAATTAGTGTTAGGGGACGGGGACGGTTTAGGGTCCAGGTGAGGGTACGACAACGCTTTAGGGGGAGCGTACGTGTGAAGGCGTGGGTTAGCGTTATCGTACGGGTTAGGATTAGGGGACGGGTGAGAGTCAGGCTTCGGGAAGTGTTAGGGTTAGTGTTCGGGCTAGGGTAGGGATAGGGGACGGGGACGGTTTAGGGTCCAGGTGAGGGTACGACAACTCTTTAGGGGAAGCGTACGTGTTAGGGCGCGGGTTAGCGTTAGCGTACGGGTTAGGATTAGGGGACGGGTGAGGGTCAGGCTTCGGGGAAGGGTTAGGGTTAGGGTTCGGGCTAGGGTTAGGGTTAGGGGATGGGGACAGTTTCGGGTCCAGGTGAGGGTACGACAATGCTTTAGCGGGAGCGTACGTGTGAGGGCGCGGGTTAGTGTTAGGTTACGGGTTAGGTTTAGGGGACGCGTGAAGGTCAGGTTCGGGGATGGCTTAGGGCTAGGTTTCGGGCTAGGGTTAGGGTTAGGGGACGGGGACGGTTTAGGATCCAGGTGAGGGTACGACAACGCTTTACGGGGAGCGTACGTGTGAGGGCGCGGATTAGCGTTAGCGTACTGGTTAGGATTAGGGGACGGGTGAGGGTCAGGCTTCGGGGAAGGGTTAGGGTTAGGGTTCGGGCTAGGGTTAGGGTTAGGGGACGGGGACGGTTTAGGGTCCAGGTGAGGGTACCGCAGCGCTTTAGGGGGAGCGTACGTGTGAGGGCGCGGGTTAGTGTCAGCGTACGGGTTAGGATTAGGGGACGGGTGAGGGTCAGGCTTCGGGGAAGGGTTAGGGTTAGGGTTCGGGCTAGGGTTAGGGTTAGGGGACGGGGACGGTTTAGGGTCCAGGTGAGGGTACGACAACGCTTTAGGGGGAGCGTACGTGTGAGGGCGCGGGTTAGTGTCAGCGTACGGGTTAGAATTAGTGGACGGGTGAGGGTCAGGCTTCGGGGAAGGGTTAGGGTTAGTGTTCTGGCTAGGGTTAGGGTTAGGGGACGGGGACGGTTTAGAGTCCAGGTGAGGGTACGACAGCGCTTTAGGGGGAGCGTACGTGTGAGGGCGCGGGTTAGTGTCAGCGTACGGGTTAGGATTAGGGGACGGGTGAGGGTCAGGCTTCGGGGAAGGTTTAGGGTTAGGGTTTGGGCTAGGATTAGGGTTAGGGGACGGGGACGGTTTAGGGTCCAGGTGAGGGTACGACAACGCTTTAGGGGGAGCGTACGTGTGAGGGCGCGGGTTAGTGTCAGCGTACGGGTTAGGATTAGGGGACGGGTGAGGGTCAGGCTTCGGGGAAGGGTTAGGGTTAGGGTTCGGGCTAGGGTTAGGGTTAGGGGACGGGGACGGTTTAGGGTCCAGGTGAGGGTACGACAACGCTTTAGGGGGAGCGTACGTGTGAGGGCGCGGGTTAGCGTCAGCGTACGTGTTAGGATTAGGGGACGGGTGAGGGTCAGGCTTCGGGGAAGGGTTAGGGTTAGGGTTCGGGCTAGGGTTAGGGTTAGGGGACGGGGACGGTTTAGGGTCCAGGTGAGGGTACGACAACGCTTTAGGGGGAGTGTACGTGTGAGGTCGCGGGTTAGACTCAGCGTACGGTTTAGGATTAGGGGACGGGTGAGGGTCAGGCTTCGGGGAAGGGTTAGGGTTAGGGTTCGGGCTAGGGTTAGGGTTAGGGGACGGGGACGGTTTAGGGTCCAGGTGAGGGTACGACATCGCTTTAGGTGGAGCGTACGTGTGAGGGCGCGGGTTAGTGTCAGCGTACGGGTTAGGATTAGGGGACGGGTGAGGGTCAGGCTTCGGGGAAGGGTTAGGGTTAGGGTTCGGGCTAGGGTTAGGCTTAGGGGACGGGGACGGTTTAGGGTCCAGGTGAGGGTACGACAACGCTTTAGGGGGAGCGTACGTGTGAGGGCCTGGGTTAGTGTCAGTGTACGGGTTAGGATTAGGGGACGGGTGAGGGTCAGGCTTCGGGGAAGGGTTAGGGTTAGGGTTCGGGCTAGGGTTAGGGTTAGGGGACGGGGATGGTTTAGGGTCCAGGTGAGGGTACGACCACGCTTTAGGGGGAGCGTAAGTGTGAGGGCGCGGGTTAGTGTCAGCGTACGGGTTAGGATTAGGGGATGGGTGACGGTCAGGCTTCGGGGAAGGTTTAGGGTTAGGGTTCGGGCTAGGGTTAGGGTTAGGGGACGGGGACGGTTTAGGGTCCAGGTGAGGGTACGACAACGCTTTAGGGGGAGCGTACGTGTGAGGGCGCGGGTTAGTGTCAGCGTACGGGTTAGGATTAGGGGACGGGTCAGGGTCAGGCTTCGGGGAAGGGTTAGGGTTAGGGTTCGGGCTAGGGTTAGAGTTAGGGGACGGGGACGGTTTAGGGTCCAGGTGAGGGTACGACAACGCTTTAGGGGGAGCGTACGTGTGAGGGCGCGTGTTAGTCTCAGCGTACGGGTTAGGATTAGGGGACGGGTGAGGGTCAGGCTTCGGGGAAGGGTTAGGGTTAGGGTTCGGGCTAGGGTTAGGGTTAGGGGACGGGGACGGTTTAGGGTCCAGGTGAGGGTACGACAACGGTTAAGGCGGAGTGTACGTGTGAGGGCGCGGATTAGCGTCAGCGTACGGGTTAGGATTAGGGGACGGGTGAGGGTCAGGCTTCGGGGAAGGGTTAGGGTTAGGGTTTGGGCTAGGGTTAGGGTTAGGGTACGGGGACGGTTTGGGTCCAGGTGAGGGTACGACAACGCTTTAGGGGGAGCGTACGTGTGAGGGTGCGGGTTAGTGTCAGCGTACGGGTTAGGATTAGGGGACGGGTGAGGGTCAGGCTTCGGGGAAGGGTTAGGATTAGGGTTCGGGCTAGGGTTAGGGTTAGGGGATGGGGACGGTTTAGGGTCCAGGTGAGGGTACGACAGTGCTTTAGGGGGAGCGTACGTGTGAGGGCGCGGGTTAGCGTAAGCGTACGGGTTAGGATTAGGGGACGGGTGAGGGTAAGGCTTCGGGGAAGGGTTAGGGTTAGGGTTCGGGCTAGGGTTAGGGTTAGGGGACGGGGACGGTTTAGGGTCCAGGTGAGGGTACGACAACACTTTAGGGGGAGCGTACGTGTGAGGGCGTGTGTTAGTCTCAGCGTACGGGTTAGGATTGGGGACGGGTGAGGGTCAGGGTTCGGGGAAGGGTTAGGGTTAGGGTTCGGGCTAGGGTTAGGGTTAGGGGACGGGGACTGTTTAGGGTCCAGGTGAGGGTACGACAACGCTTTAGGGGGAGCGTACGTGTGAGGGCGCGGGTTAGTGTCAGCGTATGGGTTAGGATTAGGGGACGGGTGAGGGTCAGGCTTCAGGGAAGGGTTAGGGTTAGGGTTCGGGCTAGGGTTAGGGTTAGGGGACGGGGACGGTTTAGGGTCCAGGTGAGGGTACGACAACACTTTAGGGGGAGCGTACGTGTGAGGGCGTGTGTTAGTCTCAGCGTACGGGTTAGGATTGGGGACGGGTGAGGGTCAGGGTTCGGGGAAGGGTTAGGGTTAGGGTTCGGGCTAGGGTTAGGGTTAGGGGACGGGGACGGTTTAGGGTCCAGGTGAGGGTACGACAACGCTTTAAGGGGAGCGTACGTGTGAGGGCGCGGGTTAGTGTCAGCGTACGGGTTAGGATTAGGGGACGGGTGAGGGTCAGGCTTCGGGGAAGGGTTAGGGTTAGGGTTCGGGCTAGGGTTAGGGTTAGGGGACGGGGACGGTTTAGGGTCCAGGTGAGGGTACCGCAGCGCTTTAGGGGGAGCGTACGTGTGAGGGCGCGGGTTAGCATCAGCGTAAGGGTTAGGATTAGGGGACGGGTGAGGGTCAGGCTTCGGGGAAGTGTTAGGTTTAGGGTTCGGGCTAGGGTTAGGGTTAGGGGACGGGGACGGTTTAGGGTCCAGGTGAGGGTACGACAACGGTTAAGGCGGATTGTACGTGTGAGGGCGCGGATTAGCGTCAGCGTACGGGTTAGGATTAGGGGACGGGTGAGGGTCAGGCTTCGGGGAAGGGTTAGGGTTAGGGTTCGGGCTAGGGTTAGGGTTAGGGTACGGGGACGGTTTGGGTCCAGGTGAGGGTACGACAACGCTTTAGGGGGAGCGTACGTGTGAGGGTGCGGGTTAGTGTCAGCGTACGGGTTAGGATTAGGGGACGGGTGAGGGTCAGGCTTCGGGGAAGGGTTAGGATTAGGGTTCGGGCTAGGGTTAGGGTTAGGGGATGGGGACGGTTTAGGGTCCAGGTGAGGGTACGACAGTGCTTTAGGGGGAGCGTACGTGTGAGGGCGCGGGTTAGCGTAAGCGTACGGGTTAGGATTAGGGGACGGGTGAGGGTCAGGCTTCGGGGAAGGGTTAGGGTTAGGGTTCGGGCTAGGGTTAGGGTTAGGGGACGGGGACGGTTTAGGATCGAGGGGAGGGTACGACAACGCTTTAGGGGGAGCGTACGTGTGAGGGCGTGGGTTAGTGTCAGCGTACGGGTTAGGATTAGGGGACGGGTGAGGGTCAGGCTTCGGGAAAGGGTTAGGGTTAGGATTCGGGCTAGGGTTAGGGTTAGGGGACGGGGACGGTTTAGGGTCCAGGTGAGGGTACGACAACGCTTTAGGGGGAGCGTACGTGTGAGGGCGCGGGTTAGTTTCAGCGTACGGGTTAGGATTAGGGGACGGGTGAGGTTCAGGCTTCGGGGAAGGGTTAGGTTTAGGGTTCGGGCTAGGGTTAGGGTTAGGGGACGGGGACGGTTTAGGGTCCAGGTGAGGGTACGACAACGTTTTAGGGAGAGCGTAACTGTGAGGGCGCGGGTTAGTGTCAGCGTACGGGTTAGGATTAGGGGACGGGTGAGGGTCAGGCTTCGGGGAAGGGTTAGGGTTAGGGTTCGGGCTAGGGTTAGGGTTAGGGGACGGGGACGCTTTAGGGTCCAGGTGAGGGTACGACAACACTTTAGGGGGAGCGTACGTGTGAGGGCGCGGGTTAGTGTCAGCGTACGGGTTAGGATTAGGGGACGGGTGAGGTTCAGGCTTCGGGGAAGGGTTAGGTTTAGGGTTCGGGCTAGGGTTAGGGTTAGGGGACGGGGACGGTTTAGGGTTCAGGTGAGGGTACGACAACAATTTAGGGGGAGCGTACGTGTGAGGGCGCGTGTTAGTCTCAGCGTACGGGTTAGGATTGGGGACTGGTGAGGGTCAGGGTTCGGGGAAGGGATAGGGTTAGGGTTCGGGCTAGGGTTAGGGTTAGGGGACGGGGACGGTTTAGGGTCCAGGTGAGGGTACGACAACGCTTTAGGGGGAGCGTACGTGTGAGGGCGCGGGTTAGTGTCAGCGTACGGGTTAGGATTAGGGGACGGGTGAGGGTCAGGCTTCGGGGAAGGGTTAGGGTTAGGGTGCGGGCTAGGGTTAGGGTTAGGGGACGGGGACGGTTTAGGGTCCAGGTGAGTGTACGACAACGCTTTAGGGGGAGCGTACATGTGAGGGCGCTGGTTAGTGTCAGCGTACGGGTTAGGATTAGGGGACGGGTGAGGGTCAGGCTTCGGGGAAGGGTTAGGGTTAGGGTTCGGGCTAGGGTTAGGGTTAGGGGACGGGGACGGTTTAGGGTCCAGGTGAGGGTACGACAACGCTTTAGGGGGAGCGTACGTGTCAGGGCGCGGGTTAGCGTCAGCGTACGGATTAGGATTAGGGGACGGGTGAGGGTCAGGCTTCGGGGAAGGGTTAGGGTTAGGGTTCGGGCTAGGGTTAGGGTTAGGGGACGGGGACGGTTTAGGGTCAAGGTGAGGGTACGACAACGCTTTAGGGGGAGCGTACGTGTGAGGGCGTGGGTTAGTGTCAGCGTACGGGTTAGGATTAGGGGACGGGTGAGGGTCAGGCTTCGGGGAAGGGTTAGGGTTAGGGTTCGGGCTAGGGTTAGGTTTAGGGGACGGGGACGGTTTAGGGTCCAGGTGAGGGTACCGCAGCGCTTTAGGGGGAGCGTACGTGTGAGGGAGTGGGTTAGCGTTAGCGTACGGATTAGGATAAGGCGACGGGTGAGGGTCAGGATTCGGGGAAGGGTTAGGATTCGGGTTCGGGCTAGAATTAGTGTTAGGGGACGGGGACGGTTTAGGGTCCAGGTGAGGGTACGACAACGCTTTAGGGGGAGCGTACGTGTGAAGGCGTGGGTTAGCGTTATCGTACGGGTTAGGATTAGGGGACGGGTGAGAGTCAGGCTTCGGGAAGTGTTAGGGTTAGTGTTCGGGCTAGGGTAGGGATAGGGGACGGGGACGGTTTAGGGTCCAGGTGAGGGTACGACAACTCTTTAGGGGAAGCGTACGTGTTAGGGCGCGGGTTAGCGTTAGCGTACGGGTTAGGATTAGGGGACGGGTGAGGGTCAGGCTTCGGGGAAGGGTTAGGGTTAGGGTTCGGCCTAGGGTTAGGGTTAGGGGATGGGGACAGTTTCGGGTCCAGGTGAGGGTACGACAATGCTTTAGCGGGAGCGTACGTGTGAGGGCGCGGGTTAGTGTTAGGTTACGGGTTAGGTTTAGGGGACGCGTGAAGGTCAGGTTCGGGGATGGCTTAGGGCTAGGTTTCGGGCTAGGGTTAGGGTTAGGGGACGGGGACGGTTTAGGATCCAGGTGAGGGTACGACAACGCTTTACGGGGAGCGTACGTGTGAGGGCGCGGATTAGCGTTAGCGTACTGGTTAGGATTAGGGGACGGGTGAGGGTCAGGCTTCGGGGAACGGTTAGGGTTAGGGTTCGGGCTAGGGTTAGGGTTAGGGGACGGGGACGGTTTAGGGTCCAGGTGAGGGTACGACAACGCTTTAGGGGGAGTGTACGTGTGAGGGCACGGGTTAGCGTTAGTGTACGGGTTAGGATTAGGGGACGGGTGTGGGTCAGGCTTCGGGGAAGGGTTAGGGTTAGTGTTCGGGCTAGGGTTAGGGTTAGGGGACGGGGACGGTTTAGGGTCCAGGTGAGGGTACGACAGCGCTTTAGGGGGAGCGTACGTGTGAGGGCGTGGGTTAGTGTCAGCGTACGGGTTAGGATTAGGGGACGGGTGAGGGTCAGGCTTCGGGGAAGGGTTAGGGTTAGGGTTCGGGCTAGGGTTAGGGTTAGGGGACGGGGACGGTTTAGGGTCCAGGTGAGGGTACGACAGCGCTTTAGGGGAGCGTACGTGTGAGGGCGCGGGTTAGCGTCAGCGTACGGGTTAGGATTAGGGGACGGGTGAGGGTCAGGCTTCGGGGAAGGGTTAGGGTTAGGGTTCGGTCTAGGTTTAGGGGACGGGGACGGTTTAGGGTCCAGGTGAGGGTACCGCAGCGCTTTAGGGGGAGCGTACGTGTGAGGGCGCGGGTTAGTGTCAGCGTACGGGTTAGGATTAGGGGACGGGTGAGGGTCAGGCTTCGGGGAAGGGTTAGGGTTAGGGTTCGGGCTAGGGTTAGGGTTAGGGGACGGGGACGGTTTAGGGTCCAGGTGAGGGTACGACAACGCTTTAGGGGGAGCGTACGTGTGAGGGCGCGGGTTAGTGTCAGCGTACGGGTTAGAATTAGTGGACGGGTGAGGGTCAGGCTTCGGGGAAGGGTTAGGGTTAGTGTTCTGGCTAGGGTTAGGGTTAGGGGACGGGGACGGTTTAGAGTCCAGGTGAGGGTACGACAGCGCTTTAGGGGGAGCGTACGTGTGAGGGCGTGGGTTAGTGTCAGCGTACGGGTTAGGATTAGGGGACGGGTGAGGGTCAGGCTTCGGGGAAGGTTTAGGGTTAGGGTTTGGGCTAGGATTAGGGTTAGGGGACGGGGACGGTTTAGGGTCCAGGTGAGGGTACGAAAACGCTTTAGGGGGAGCGTACGTGTGAGGGCGCGGGTTAGTGTCAGCGTACGGGTTAGGATTAGGGGACGGGTGAGGGTCAGGCTTCGGGGAAGGGTTAGGGTTAGGGTTCGGGCTAGGGTTAGGGTTAGGGGACGGGGACGGTTTAGGGTCCAGGTGAGGGTACGACAACGCTTTAGGGGGAGCGTACGTGTGAGGGCGCGGGTTAGCGTCAGCGTACGGGTTAGGATTAGGGGACGGGTGAGGGTCAGGCTTCGGGGAAGGGTTAGGGTTAGGGTTCGGGCTAGGGTTAGGGTTAGGGGACGGGGAAGGTTTAGGGTCCAGGTGAGGGTACGACAACGCTTTAGGGGGAGCGTACGTGTGAGGGCGCGGGTTAGCGTCAGCGTACGTGTTAGGATTAGGGGACGGGTGAGGGTCAGGCTTCGGGGAAGGGTTAGGGTTAGGGTTCGGGCTACGGATAGGGTTAGGGGACGGGGACGGTTTAGGGTCCAGGTGAGGGTACGACAACGCTTTAGGGGGAGCGTACGTGTGAGGGCGTGGGTTAGTGTCAGTGTACGGGTTAGGATTAGGGGACGGGTGAGGGTCAGGCTTCGGGGAAGGGTTAGGGTTAGGGTTCGGGCTAGGGTTAGGGTTAGGGGACGGGGACGGTTTAGGGTCCAGGTGAGGGTACGACAACGATTTAGGGGGAGCGTACGTGTGAGGGCGCGGGTTAGTGTCAGCGTACGGGTTAGGATTAGGGGACGGGTGAGGGTCAGGCTTCGGGGAAGGTTTAGGGTTAGGGTTCGGGCTAGGGTTAGGGTTAGGGGACGGGGACGGTTTAGGGTCCAGGTGAGGGTACGACAACGCTTTAGGGGGAGCGTACGTGTGAGGGCGCGGTTTAGTGTCAGCGTACGGGGTAGGATTAGGGGACGGGTGAGGGTCAGGCTTCGGGGAAGGGTTAGGGTTAGGGTTCGGGCTAGGGTTAGGGTTAGGGGACGGGGACGGTTTAGGGTCCAGGTGAGGGTACGACAACGCTTTAGGGGGAGCGTACGTGTGAGGGCGCGTGTTAGTATCAGCGTACGGGTTAGGATTAGGGGACGGGTGAGGGTCAGGCTTCAGGGAAGGGTTAGGGTTAGGGTTCGGGCTAGGGTTAGGGTTAGGGGACGGTGACGGTTTAGGGTCCAGGTGAGGGTATGACAACGCTTTAGGGGGAGCGTACGTGTGAGGGCGCGGGTTAGTGTCAGCGTACGGGTTAGGAGTAGGGGACGGGTGAGGGTCAGGCTTCGGGGAAGCTTTAGGGTTAGGGTTCGGGCTAGGGTTAGGGTTAGGGGACGGGGACGGTTTAGGGTCCAGGTGAGGGTACGACAACGCTTTAGGGGGAGCGTACGTGTGAGGGCGCGGGTTAGTCTCAGCGTACGGGTTAGGATTAGGGGACGGGTGAGGGTCAGGGTTCGGGGAAGGGTTAGGGTTAGGGTTCGGGCTAGGGTTAGCGTTAGGGGACGGGGACGGTTTAGGGTCCAGGTGAGGGTACGACAACGCTTTAGGAGGAGCGTACGTGTGAGGGCGCGGTTTAGCGTCAGCGTACGGGTTAGGATTAGGGGACGGGTGAGGGTGAGGCTTCGGGGAAGGGTTAGGGTTAGGGTTCGGGCTAGGGTTAGGGTTAGGGGACGGGGACGGTTTAGGGTCCAGCTGAGGGTACGACAACGCTTTAGGGGGAGCGTACGTGTGAGGGCGCGGGTTAGCGTCAGCGTACGGGTTAGGATTAGGGGACGGGTGAGGGTCAGGCTTCGGGGAAGGGTTAGGGTTAGGGTGCGGGCTAGGGTTAGGGTTAGGGGACGGGGAAGGTTTAGGGTCCAGGTGAGGGTACGAAAACGCTTTAGGGGGAGCGTACGTGTGAGGGCGCGGGTTAGCGTCACCGTACGGGTTAGGATTAGGGGACGGGTGAGGGTCAGGCTTCGGGGAAGGGTTAGGGTTAGGGTTCGGGCTAGGGTTAGGGTTAGGGGACGGGGACGGTTTAGGGTCCAGGTGAGGGTACGACAACGCTTTAGGGGGACCGTACGTGTGAGGGCGTGGGTTAGTGTCAGTGTACGGGTTAGGATTAGGGGACGGGTGAGGGTCAGGCTTCGGGGAAGGGTTAGGGTTAGGGTTCGGGCTAGGGTTAGGGTTAGGGGACGGGGACGGTTTAGGGTCCAGGTGAGGGTACGACAACGATTTAGGGGGAGCGTACGTGTGAGGGCGCGGGTTAGTGTCAGCGTACGGGTTAGGATTAGGGGACGGGTGAGGGTCAGGCTTCGGGGAAGGTTTAGGGTTAGGGTTCGGGCTAGGGTTAGGGTTAGGGGACGGGGACGGTTTAGGGTCCAGGTGAGGGTACGACAACGCTTTAGGGGGAGCGTACGTGTGAGGGCGCGGGTTAGTGTCAGCGTACGGGTTAGGATTAGGGGACGGGTGAGGGTCAGGCTTCGGGGAAGGGTTAGGGTTAGGGTTCGGGCTAGGGTTAGGGTTAGGGGACGGGGACGGTTTAGGGTCCAGGTGAGGGTACGACAACGCTTTAGGGGGAGCGTACGTGTGAGGTCGCGGGTTAGACTCAGCGTACGGTTTAGGATTAGGGGACGGGTGAGGGTCAGGCTTCGGGGAAGTGTTAGGGTTAGGGTTCGGGCTAGGGTTAGGGTTAGGGGACGGGGACGGTTTAGGGTCCAGGTGAGGGTACGACCACGCATTAGGGGGAGCGTACGTGTGAGGGCGCGGATTAGCGTCAGCGTACGGGTTAGGATTAGGGGACGGGTGAGGGTCAGGCTTCGGGGAAGTGTTAGGGTTAGGGTTCGGGCTAGGGTTAGGGTTAGGGGACGGGGACAGTTTAGGGTCCAGGTGAGGGTACGACATCGCTTTAGGGGGAGCGTACGTGTGAGGGCACGGGTTAGTGTCAGCGTACGGGTTTTGATTAGGGGACGGGTGAGGGTCAGGCTTCGGGGAAGGGTTAGGGTTAGGGTTCGGGCTAGGGTTAGGGTTAGGGGACGGGGACGGTTTAGGGTCCAGGTGAGGGTACGACAACTCTTTAGGGAGAGCGTACGTGTGAGGGCGCGGGTTAGTGTCAGTGTACGGGTTAGGATTAGGGGACGGGTGAGGGTCAGGCTTCGGGGAAGGGTTAGGGTTAGGGTTCGGGCTAGGGTTAGGGTTAGGGGACGGGGACGGTTTAGGGTCCAGGTGAGGGTACGACAACGCTTTAGGGGGAGCGTACGTGTGAGGGCGCGGGTTAGTCTCAGCGTACGGGTTAGGATTAGGGGACGGGTGAGGGTCAGGCTTCGGGGAAGGGTTAGGGTTAGGGTTCGGGCTAGGGTTAGGGTTAGGGGACGGGGACGGTTTAGGGTCCAGGTGAGGGTACGACAACGCTTTAGGGGGAGCGTACGTGTGAGGGCGTGTGTTAGTCTCAGCGTACGGGTTAGGATTAGGGGACGGGTGAGGGTCAGGCTTCGGGGAAGTGTTAGGGTTAGGGTTCGGGCTAGGGTTAGGGTTAGGGTACGGGGACGGTTTAGGGTCCAGGTGAGGGTACGACAACGCTTTAGGGGGAGCGTACGTGTGAGGGCACGAGTTAGTGTCAGCGTACGGGTTAGGATTAGGTGACGGGTGAGGGTCAGGCTTCGGGGAAGGGTTAGGGTTAGGGTTCGGGCTAGGGTTAGGGTTAGGGGACGGGGACGGTTTAGGGTCCAGGTGAGGGTACGACAGTGCTTTAGAGGGAGTGTACGTGTGAGGGCGTGGGTTAGCGTCAGCGTACGGGTTAGGATTAGGGGACGGGTGAGGGTCAGGCTTCGGGGAAGGGTTAGGTTTAGGGTTCGGGCTAGGGTTAGGGTTAGGGGACGGGGACGGTTTAGGGTCCAGGTGAGGGTACGACATCGCTTTAGGTGGAGCGTACGTGTGAGGGCGCGGGTTAGTGTCAGCGTACGGGTTAGGATTAGGGGACGGGTGAGGGTCAGGCTTCGGGGAAGGGTTAGGGTTAGGGTTCGGGCTAGGGTTAGGCTTAGGGGACGGGGACGGTTTAGGGTCCAGGTGAGGGTACGACAACGCTTTAGGGGGAGCGTACGTGTGAGGGCCTGGGTTAGTGTCAGTGTACGGGTTAGGATTAGGGGACGGGTGAGGGTCAGGCTTCGGGGAAGGGTTAGGGTTAGGGTTCGGGCTAGGGTTAGGGTTAGGGGACGGGGACGGTTTAGGGTCCAGGTGAGGGTACGACCACGCTATAGGGGGAGCGTAAGTGTGAGGGCGCGGGTTAGTGTCAGCGTACGGGTTAGGATTAGGGGATGGGTGACGGTCAGGCTTCGGGGAAGGTTTAGGGTTAGGGTTCGGGCTAGGGTTAGGGTTAGGGGACGGGGACGGTTTAGGGTGCAGGTGAGGGTACGACAACGCTTTAGGGGGAGCGTACGTGTGAGGGCGCGGGTTAGTGTCAGCGTACGGGTTAGGATTAGGGGACGGGTCAGGGTCAGGCTTCGGGGAAGGGTTAGGGTTAGGGTTCGGGCTAGGGTTAGAGTTAGGGGACGGGGACGGTTTAGGGTCCAGGTGAGGGTACGACAACACTTTAGGGGGAGCGTACGTGTGAGGGCGCGTGTTAGTCTCAGCGTACGGGTTAGGATTAGGGGACGGGTGAGGGTCAGGCTTCGGGGAAGGGTTAGGGTTAGGGTTCGGGCTAGGGTTAGGGTTAGGGGACGGGGACGGTTTAGGGTCCAGGTGAGGGTACGACAACGATTTAGGGGGAGCGTACGTGTGAGGGCGCGGGTTAGTGTCAGCGTACGGGTTAGGATTAGGGGACGGGTGAGGGTCAGGCTTCGGGGAAGGTTTAGGGTTAGGGTTCGGGCTAGGGTTAGGGTTAGGGGACGGGGACGGTTTAGGGTCCAGGTGAGGGTACGACAACGCTTTAGGGGGAGCGTACGTGTGAGGGCGCGGGTTAGTGTCAGCGTACGGGTTAGGATTAGGGGACGGGTGAGGGTCAGGCTTCGGGGAAGGGTTAGGGTTAGGGTTCGGGCTAGGGTTAGGGTTAGGGGACGGGGACGGTTTAGGGTCCAGGTGAGGGTACGACAACGCTTTAGGGGGAGCGTACGTGTGAGGTCGCGGGTTAGACTCAGCGTACGGTTTAGGATTAGGGGACGGGTGAGGGTCAGGCTTCGGGGAAGTGTTAGGGTTAGGGTTTGGGCTAGGGTTAGGGTTAGGGGACGGGGACGGTTTAGGGTCCAGGTGAGGGTACGACCACGCATTAGGGGGAGCGTACGTGTGAGGGCGCGGATTAGCGTCAGCGTACGGGTTAGGATTAGGGGACGGGTGAGGGTCAGGCTTCGGGGAAGTGTTAGGGTTAGGGTTCGGGCTAGGGTTAGGGTTAGGGGACGGGGACAGTTTAGGGTCCAGGTGAGGGTACGACATCGCTTTAGGGGGAGCGTACGTGTGAGGGCACGGGTTAGTGTCAGCGTACGGGTTTTGATTAGGGGACGGGTGAGGGTCAGGCTTCGGGGAAGGGTTAGGGTTAGGGTTCGGGCTAGGGTTAGGGTTAGGGGACGGGGACGGTTTAGGGTCCAGGTGAGGGTACGACAACTCTTTAGGGAGAGCGTACGTGTGAGGGCGCGGGTTAGTGTCAGTGTACGGGTTAGGATTAGGGGACGGGTGAGGGTCAGGCTTCGGGGAAGGGTTAGGGTTAGGGTTCGGGCTAGGGTTAGGGTTAGGGGACGGGGACGGTTTAGGGTCCAGGTGAGGGTACGACAACGCTTTAGGGGGAGCGTACGTGTGAGGGCGCGGGTTAGTCTCAGCGTACGGGTTAGGATTAGGGGACGGGTGAGGGTCAGGCTTCGGGGAAGGGTTAGGGTTAGGGTTCGGGCTAGGGTTAGGGTTAGGGGACGGGGACGGTTTAGGGTCCAGGTGAGGGTACGACAACGCTTTAGGGGGAGCGTACGTGTGAGGGCGCGTGTTAGTCTCAGCGTACGGGTTAGGATTAGGGGACGGGTGAGGGTCAGGCTTCGGGGAAGGGTTAGGGTTAGGGTTCGGGCTAGGGTTAGGGTTAGGGTACGGGGACGGTTTAGGGTCCAGGTGAGGGTACGACAACGCTTTAGGGGGAGCGTACGTGTGAGGGCACGAGTTAGTGTCAGCGTACGGGTTAGGATTAGGTGACGGGTGAGGGTCAGGCTTCGGGGAAGGGTTAGGGTTAGGGTTCGGGCTAGGGTTAGGGTTAGGGGACGGGGACGGTTTAGGGTCCAGGTGAGGGTACGACAGTGCTTTAGAGGGAGTGTACGTGTGAGGGCGTGGGTTAGCGTCAGCGTACGGGTTAGGATTAGGGGACGGGTGAGGGTCAGGCTTCGGGGAAGGGTTAGGTTTAGGGTTCGGGCTAGGGTTAGGGTTAGGGGACGGGGACGGTTTAGGGTCCAGGTGAGGGTACGACATCGCTTTAGGTGGAGCGTACGTGTGAGGGCGCGGGTTAGTGTCAGCGTACGGGTTAGGATTAGGGGACGGGTGAGGGTCAGGCTTCGGGGAAGGGTTAGGGTTAGGGTTCGGGCTAGGGTTAGGCTTAGGGGACGGGGACGGTTTAGGGTCCAGGTGAGGGTACGACAACGCTTTAGGGGGAGCGTACGTGTGAGGGCCTGGGTTAGTGTCAGTGTACGGGTTAGGATTAGGGGACGGGTGAGGGTCAGGCTTCGGGGAAGGGTTAGGGTTAGGGTTCGGGCTAGGGTTAGGGTTAGGGTACGGGGACGGTTTGGGTCCAGGTGAGGGTACGACAACGCTTTAGGGGGAGCGTACGTGTGAGGGTGCGGGTTAGTGTCAGCGTACGGGTTAGGATTAGGGGACGGGTGAGGGTCAGGCTTCGGGGAAGGGTTAGGATTAGGGTTCGGGCTAGGGTTAGGGTTAGGGGATGGGGACGGTTTAGGGTCCAGGTGAGGGTACGACAGTGCTTTAGGGGGAGCGTACGTGTGAGGGCGCGGGTTAGCGTAAGCGTACGGGTTAGGATTAGGGGACGGGTGAGGGTCAGGCTTCGGGGAAGGGTTAGGGTTAGGGTTCGGGCTAGGGTTAGGGTTAGGGGACGGGGACGGTTTAGGGTCGAGGGGAGGGTACGACAACGCTTTAGGGGGAGCGTACGTGTGAGGGCGCGGGTTAGTGTCAGCGTACGGGTTAGGATTAGGGGACGGGTGAGGGTCAGGCTTCGGGAAAGGGTTAGGGTTAGGGTTCGGGCTAGGGTTAGGGATAGGGGACGGGGACGGTTTAGGGTCCAGGTGAGGGTACGACAACGCTTTAGGGGGAGCGTACGTGTGAGGGCGCGGGTTAGTTTCAGAGTACGGGTTAGGATTAGGGGACGGGTGAGGTTCAGGCTTCGGTGAAGGGTTAGGTTTAGGGTTCGGGCTAGGGTTAGGGGACGGGGACGGTTTAGGGTCCAGGTGAGGGTACGACAACGTTTTAGGGGGAGCGTAACTGTGAGGGCGCGGGTTAGTGTCAGCGTACGGGTTAGGATTAGGGGACGGGTGAGGGTCAGGCTTCGGGGAAGGGTTAGGGTTAGGGTTCGGGCTAGGGTTAGGGTTAGGGGACGGGGACGCTTTAGGGTCCAGGTGAGGGTACGACAACAATTTAGGGGGAGCGTACGTGTGAGGGCGCGGGTTAGTGTCAGCGTACGGGTTAGGATTAGGGGACGGGTGAGGTTCAGGCTTCGGGGAAGGGTTAGGCTTAGGGTTCGGGCTAGGGTTAGGGTTAGGGGCCGGGGACGGTTTAGGGTCCAGGTGAGGGTACGACAACACTTTAGGGGGAGCGTACGTGTGATGGCGTGTGTTAGTCTCAGCGTACGGGTTAGGATTGGGGACGGGTGAGGGTCAGGGTTCGGGGAAGGGTTAGGGTTAGGGTTCGGGCTAGGGTTAGGGTTAGGGGACGGGGACGGTTTAGGGTCCAGGTGAGGGTACGACAACGCTTTAGGGGGAGCGTACGTGTGAGGGCGCGGGTTAGTGTCAGCGTATGGGTTAGGATTAGGGGACGGGTGAGGGTCAGGCTTCAGGGAAGGGTTAGGGTTAGGGTTCGGGCTAGGGTTAGGGTTAGGGGACGGGGACGGTTTAGGGTCCAGGTGAGGGTACGACAACACTTTAGGGGGAGCGTACGTGTGAGGGCGTGTGTTAGTCTCAGCGTACGGGTTAGGATTGGGGACGGGTGAGGGTCAGAGTTCGGGGAAGGGTTAGGGTTAGGGTTCGGGCTAGGGTTAGGGTTAGGGGACGGGGACGGTTTAGGGTCCAGGTGAGGGTACCGCAGCGCTTTAGGGGGAGCGTACGTGTGAGGGCGCGGGTTAGCGTCAGCGTAAGGGTTAGGATTAGGGGACGGGTGAGGGTCAGGCTTCGGGGAAGGGTTAGGTTTAGGGTTCGGGCTAGGGTTAGGGTTAGGGGACGGGGACGGTTTAGGGTCCAGGTGAGGGTACGACAACGGTTAAGGCGGAGTGTACGTGTGAGGGCGCGGATTAGCGTCAGCGTACGGGTTAGGATTAGGGGACGGGTGAGGGTCCGGCTTCGGGGAAGGGTTAGGGTTAGGGTTCGGGCTAGGGTTAGGGTTAGGGTACGGGGACGGTTTGGGTCCAGGTGAGGGTACGACAACGCTTTAGGGGGAGCGTACGTGTGAGGGTGCGGGTTAGTGTCAGCGTACGGGTTAGGATTAGGGGACGGGTGAGGGTCAGGCTTCGGGGAAGGGTTAGGATTAGGGTTCGGGCTAGGGTTAGGGTTAGAGGATGGGGACGGTTTAGGGTCCAGGTGAGGGTACGACAGTGCTTTAGGGGGAGCGTACGTGTGAGGGCGCGGGTTAGCGTAAGCGTACGGGTTAGGATTAGGGGACGGGTGAGGGTCAGGCTTCGGGGAAGGGTTAGGGTTAGGGTTCGGGCTAGGGTTAGGGTTAGGGGACGGGGACGGTTTAGGGTCGAGGGGAGGGTACGACAACGCTTTAGGGGGAGCGTACGTGTGAGGGCGTGGGTTAGTGTCAGCGTACGGGTTAGGATTAGGGGACGGGTGAGGGTCAGGCTTCGGGAAAGGGTTAGGGTTAGGATTCGGGCTAGGGTTAGGGTTAGGGGACGGGGACGGTTTAGGGTCCAGGTGAGGGTACGACAACGCTTTAGGGGGAGCGTACGTGTGAGGGCGCGGGTTAGTTTCAGCGTACGGGTTAGGATTAGGGGACGGGTGAGGTTCAGGCTTCGGGGAAGGGTTAGGTTTAGGGTTCGGGCTAGGGTTAGGGTTAGGGGACGGGGACGGTTTAGGGTCCAGGTGAGGGTACGACAACGTTTTAGGGGGAGCGTAACTGTGAGGGCGCGGGTTAGTGTTAGCGTACGGTTTAGGATTAGGGGACGGGTGAGGGTCAGGCTTCGGGGAAGGGTTAGGGTTAGGGTTCGGGCTAGGGTTAGGGTTAGGGGACGGGGACGCTTTAGGGTCCAGGTGAGGGTACGACAACACTTTAGGGGGAGCGTACGTGTGAGAGCGCGTGTTAGTCTCAGCGTACGGGTTAGGATTGGGGACGGGTGAGGGTCAGGGTTCGGGGAAGGGTTAGGGTTAGGGTTCGGGCTAGGGTTAGGGTTAGGGGACGGGGACGGTTTAGGGTCCAGGTGAGGGTACGACAACGCTTTAGGGGGAGCGTACGTGTGAGGGCGCGGGTTAGTGTCAGCGTATGGGTTAGGATTAGGGCACGGGTGAGGGTCAGGCTTCAGGGAAGGGTTAGGGTTAGGGTTCGGGCTAGGGTTAGGGTTAGGAGACGGGGACGGTTTAGGGTCCAGGTGAGGGTACGACAACACTTTAGGGGGAGCGTACGTGTGAGGGCGTGTGTTAGTCTCAGCGTACGGGTTAGGATTGGGGACGGGTGAGGGTCAGGGTTCGGGGAAGGGTTAGGGTTAGGGTTCGGGCTAGGGTTAGGGTTAGGGGACGGGGACGGTTTAGGGTCCAGGTGAGGGTACGACAACGCTTTAAGGGGAGCGTACGTGTGAGGGCGCGGGTTAGTGTCAGCGTACGGGTTAGGATTAGGGGACGGGTGAGGGTCAGGCTTCGGGGAAGGGTTAGGGTTAGGGTTCGGGCTAGGGTTAGGGTTAGGGGACGGGGACGGTTTAGGGTCCAGGTGAGGGTACGACATCGCTTTAGGTGGAGCGTACGTGTGAGGGCGCGGGTTAGTGTCAGCGTACGGGTTAGGATTAGGGGACGGGTGAGGGTCAGGCTTCGGGGAAGGGTTAGGGTTAGGGTTCGGGCTAGGGTTAGGGTTAGGGGACGGGGACGGTTTAGGGTCCAGGTGAGGGTACGACAACGCTTTAGGGGGAGCGTACGTGTGAGGGCGTGGGTTAGTGTCAGTGTACGGATTAGGATTAGGGGACGGGTGAGGGTCAGGCTTCGGGGAAGGGTTAGGGTTAGGTTTCGGGCTAGGGTTAGGGTTAGGGGACGGGGACGGTTTAGGGTCCAGGTGAGGGTACGACAACGCTTTAGGGGGAGCGTACGTGTCAGGGCGCGGGTTAGCGTCAGCGTACGGATTAGGATTAGGGGACGGGTGAGGGTCAGGCTTCGGGGAAGGGTTAGGGTTAGGGTTCGGGCTAGGGTTAGGGTTAGGGGACGGGGACGGTTTAGGGTCCAGGTGAGGGTACGACAACGCTTTAGGGGGAGCGTACGTGTGAGGGCGCGGGTTAGTGTCAGCGTACGGGTTAGGATTAGGGGACGGGTGAGGGTCAGGCTTCGGGGAAGGGTTAGAGTTAGGGTTCGGCCTAGGGTTAGGGTTAGGGGACGGGGACGGTTTAGGGTCCAGGTGAGGGTACGACAACGCTTTAGGGGGAGCGTACGTGTGAGGGCGCGGGTTAGCGTCAGCGTACGTGTTAGGATTAGGGGACGGGTGAGGGTCAGGTTTCGGGGAAGGGTTAGGGTTAGGGTTCGAGCTAGGGTTAGGGTTAGGGGACGGGGACGGTTTAGGGTCCAGGTGAGGGTACGACAACGCTTTAGGGGGAGCGTACGTGTGAGGGCGCGGTTTAGCGTCAGCGTACGGGTTAGGATTAGGGGACGGGTGAGGGTCAGGCTTCGGGGAAGGGTTAGGCTTAGGGTTCGGGCTAGGGTTAGAGTTAGGGGACGGGGATGGTTTAGGGTCCAGGTGAGGGTACGACAACGCTTTAGGGGGAGCGTACGTGTGAGGGCGCGGGTTAGCGTCAGCGTACGGGTTAGGATTAGGGGACGGGTGAGGGTCAGGCTTCGGGGAAGGGTTAGGGTTAGGGTTCGGGCTAGGGTTAGGGTTAGGGGACGGGGAAGGTTTAGGGTCCAGGTGAGGGTACGACAACGCTTTAGGGGGAGCATACGTGTGAGGGCGTGGGTTAGCGTCAGCGTACGGATTAGGATTAGGGGACGGGTGAGGTTCAGGCTTCGGGGAAGGGTTAGGGTTAGGGTTCGGGCTAGGGTTAGGGTTAGGGGACGGGGACGGTTTAGGGTCCAGGTGAGGGTACAACAGCGCTTTGGGGGAGCGTACGTGTGAGGGCGCAGATTAGTCTCAGCGTACGGGCTAGGATTAGGGGACGGGTGAGGGTCAGGCTTCGGGGAAGGTTTAGGGTTAGGGTTCGGGCTAGGGTTAGGGTTAGGGGACGAGGACGGTTTAGGGTCCAGGTGAGGGTACGACAACGCTTTAGGGGGAGCGTACGTGTGAGGGCGTGGGTTAGTGTCAGCGTACGGGTTAGGATTAGGGGACGGGTGAGGGTCAGTCTTCGGGGAAGGGTTAGGGTTAGGGTTCGGGCTAGGGTTAGGGTTAGGGGACGGGGACGGTTTAGGGTCCAGGTGAGGGTACGACAACGCTTTAGGGGGAGCCTACGTGTGAGGACGCGGGTTAGTGTCAGCGTACGGGTTAGGATTAGGGGACGGGTGAGGGTCAGGCTTCGGGGAAGGGTTAGGGTTAGGGTTCGGGCTAGGGTTAGGGGTAGGGGACGGGGACGGTTTAGGGTCCAGGTGAGGGTACGACAACGCTTTAGGGGGAGCGTACGTGTGAGGGCGCGAGTTAGCGTCAGCGTACGGGCTAGGATTAGGGGACGGGTGAGGGTCAGGCTTCGGGGAAGGGTTAGGGTTAGGCTTCGAGCTAGGGTTAGGGTTAGGGGACGGGGACGGTTTAGGGTCCAGGTGAGGGTACGACAACGCTTTAGGGGGCGCGTACGTTTGAGGGCGCGGATTAGTTTCAGCGTACGGGCTAGGATTAGGGGAAGGGTGAGGGTCAGGCTTCGGGGAAGGGTTAGGGTTAGGGTTCGGGCTAGGGTTAAGGTTAGGGGACGGGGACGATTTAGGGTCCAGGTGAGGTTACGACAACGTTTTAGGGGGAGCGTACGTGTGAGGCCGCGGGTTAGCGTCAGCGTACGGTTTAGGATTAGGGGACGGGTGAGGGTCAGGCTTCGGGGAAGAGTTAGGGTTAGGGTGCGGGCTAGGGTTAGGGTTAGGGGACGGGGACGGTTTAGGGTCCAGGTGAGGGTACGACAACACTTTAGGGGGAGCGTACGTGTGAGGGCGCGGGTTAGTGTCAGTGTACGGGTTAGGATTAGGGGTCGGGTGAGGGTCAGGCTTCGGGGAAGTGTTAGGGTTAGGGTTCGGGGTAGGGTTAGGGTTAGGGGACGGGGACGGTTTCGGGTCCAGGTGAGGGTACGACAACGCTTTAGGGGGAGCGTACGTGTGAGGGCGCGGGTTAGTGCCAGCGTACGGGTTAGTATTAGGGGGCGGGTGAGGGTCAGGCTTCGGGGAAAGGTTAGGGTTAGGGTGCGGGCTAGGGTTAGGGTTAGGGGACGGGGACGGTTTAGGGTCCAGGTGAGTGTACGACAACGCTTTAGGGGGAGCGTACGTGTGAGGGCGCGGGTTAGTGTCAGCGTACGGGTTAGGATTAGGGGACGGGTGAGGGTCAGGCTTCGATGAAGGGTTAGGGTTAGGGTTCGGGCTAGGGTTAGGGTTAGGGGACGGGGACGGTTTCGGGTCCAGGTGAGGGTACGACAACGCTTTAGGGGGAGCGTACGTGTGAGGGCGCGGGTTAGTGTCAGCGTACGGGTTAGGAATAGGGGACGAGTGAGGGTCAGGCTTCGGGGAAGGGTTAGGGTTAGGGTTCGGGCTAGGGTTAGTGTTAGGGGACGGGGACGGTTTAGGGTCCAGGTGAGGGTACGACAACGCTTTAGGGGGAGCGTACGTGTGAGGGCGCGGGTTAGTGTCAGCGTACGGGTTAGGATTAGGGGACGGGTGAGGGTCAGGCTTCGGGGAAGGGTTAGGGTTAGGGTGCGGGCTAGGGTTAGGGTTAGGGGACGGGGACGGTTTAGGGTCCAGGTGAGTGTACGACAACGCTTTAGGGGGAGCGTACGTGTGAGGGCGCTGGTTAGTGTCAGCGTACGGGTTAGGATTAGGGGACGGGTGAGGGTCAGGCTTCGGGGAAGGGTTAGGGTTAGGGTTCGGGCTAGGGTTAGGGTTAGGGGACGGGGACGGTTTAGGGTCCAGGTGAGGGTACGACAACGCTTTAGGGGGAGCGTACGTGTCAGGGCGCGGGTTAGCGTCAGCGTACGGATTAGGATTAGGGGACGGGTGAGGGTCAGGCTTCGGGGAAGGGTTAGGGTTAGGGTTCGGGCTAGGGTTAGGGTTAGGGGACGGGGACGGTTTAGGGTCAAGGTGAGGGTACGACAACGCTTTAGGGGGAGCGTACGTGTGAGGGCGCGGGTTAGTGTCAGCGTACGGGTTAGGATTAGGGGACGGGTGAGGGTCAGGCTTCGGGGAAGGGTTAGGGTTAGGGTTCGGGCTAGGGTTAGGGTTAGGGGACGGGGACGGTTTAGGGTCCAGGTGAGGGTACGACAACGCTTTAGGGGGAGCGTACGTGTGAGGGCGCGGGTTAGTGTCAGCGTACGGGTTAGGATTAGGGGACGGGTGAGGGTCAGGCTTCGGGGAAGGGTTAGTGTTAGGGTTCGAGCTAGGGTTAGGGTTAGGGGACGGGGACGGTTTAGGGTCCAGGTGAGGGTACGACAACGCTTTAGGGGGAGCGTACGTGTGAGGGCGCGGTTTAGCGTCAGCGTACGGGTTAGGATTAGGGGACGGGTGAGGGTCAGGCTTCGGGGAAGGGTTAGGGTTAGGGTTCGGGCTAGGGTTAGGGTTAGGGGACGGGGACGGTTTAGGGTCCAGGTGAGGGTACGACAACGCTTTAGGGGGAGCGTACGTGTGAGGGCGTGGGTTAGCGTCAGCGTACGGGTTAGGATTAGGGGACGGGTGAGGGTCAGGCTTCGGGGAAGGGTTAGGGTTAGGGTTCGGGCTAGGGTTAGGGTTAGGGGACGGGGAAGGTTTAGGGTCCAGGTGAGGGTACGACAACGCTTTAGGGGGAGCATACGTGTGAGGGCGCGGGTTAGCGTCAGCGTACGGATTAGGATTAGGGGACGGGTGAGGTTCAGGCTTCGGGGAAGTGTTAGGGTTAGGGTTCGGGCTAGGGTTAGGGTTAGGGGACGGGGACGGTTTAGGGTCCAGGTGAGGGTACGACAGCGCTTTGGGGGAGCGTACGTGTGAGGGCGCGGGTTAGTGTCAGCGTACGGGTTAGGATTAGGGGACGGGTGAGGGTCAGGCTTCGGGGAAGGGTTAGGGTTATGGTTCGGGCTAGGGTTAGGGTTAGGGGACGGGGACGGTTTAGGGTCCAGGTGAGGGTACGACAACGCTTTAGGGGGAGCGTACGTGTCAGGGCGTGGGTTAGCGTCAGCGTACGGATTAGGATTAGGGGACGGGTGAGGGTCAGGCTTCGGGGAAGGGTTAGGGTTAGGGTTCGGGCTAGGGTTAGGGTTAGGGGACGGGGACGGTTTAGGGTCCAGGTGAGGGTACGACAACGCTTTAGGGGGAGCGTACGTGTGAGGGCGCGGGTTAGTGTCAGCGTACGGGTTAGGATTAGGGCACGGGTGAGGGTCAGGCTTCTGGGAAGGGTTAGGTTTAGGGTTCGTGCTAGGGTTAGGGTTAGGGGACGGGGACAGTTTAGGGTCCAGGTGAGGGTACGACAACGCTTTAGGGGGAGCGTACGTGTGAGGGCGCGGGTTAGTGTCAGCGTACGGGTTAGGATTAGGGGACGGGTGAGGGTCAGGCTTCGGGGAAGGGTTAGTGTTAGGGTTCGAGCTAGGGTTAGGGTTAGGGGACGGGGACGGTTTAGGGTCCAGGTGAGGGTACGACAACGCTTTAGGGGGAGCGTACGTGTGAGGGCGCGGTTTAGCGTCAGCGTACGGGTTAGGATTAGGGGACGGGTGAGGGTCAGGCTTCGGGGAAGTGTTAGGGTTAGGGTTCGGGCTAGGGTTAGGGTTAGGGGACGGGGACGGTTTAGGGTCCAGGTGAGGGTACGACAACGCTTTAGGGGGAGCGTACGTGTGAGGGCGCGGGTTAGCGTCAGCGTACGGGTTAGGATTAGGGGACGGGTGAGGGTCAGGCTTCGGGGAAGGGTTAGGGTTAGGGTTCGGGCTAGGGTAGGGGTAGGGGACGGGGACGGTTTAGGGTTCAGGTGAGGGTACGACAACGCTTTAGGGGGAGCGTACGTGTGAGGGCGCGGGTTAGCGTCAGCGTACGGGTTAGGATTAGGGGACGGGTGAGGGTCAGGCTTCGGGGAAGGGTTAGGGTTAGGGTTCGGGCTAGGGTTAGGGTTAGGGAACGGGGACGGTTTAGGGTCCAGGTGAGGGTACGACAACGCTTTAGGGGGAGCGTACGTGTGAGGCCGCGGGTTAGCGTCATCGTACGGGTTAGGATTAGGGGACGGGTGAGGGTCAGGCTTCGGGGAAGAGTTAGGGTTAGGGTGCGGCCTAGGGTTAGGGTTAGGGGACGGGGACGGTTTAGGGTCCAGGTGAGGGTACGACAACGCTTTAGGGGGAGCGTACGTGTGAGGGCGCGGGTTAGTGTCTGCATACGGGTTAGGATTAGGGGACTGGTGAGGGTCAGGCTTCGGGGAAGGGTTAGGGTTAGGTTTCGGGCTAGGTTTAGGGTTAGGGGACGGGGACGGTTTAGGGTCCAGGTGAGGGTACGACAACGCTTTAGGGGGAGCGTACGTGTGAGGGTGCGGGTTAGCGTCAGCGTACGGGTTAGGATTAGGGGACGGGTGAGGGTCAGGCTTCGGGGAAGGGTTAGGGTTAGGGTTCGGGGTAGGGTTAGTGTTAGGGGACGGGGACGGTTTCGGGTCCAGGTGAGGGTACGACAACGCTTTAGGGGGAGCGTACGTGTGAGGGCGCGGGTTAGTGTCAGCGTACGGGTTAGGAATAGGGGACGGGTGAGGGTCAGGCTTCGGGGAAGGCTTAGGGTTAGGGTTCGGGCTAGGGTTAGTGTTAGGGGACGGGGACGGTTTAGGTTCCAGGTGAGGGTACTACAACGCTTTAGGGGGGCGTACGTGTGAGGGCGCGGGGTAGTGTCAGCGTACGGGTTAGGATTAGGGGACGGGTGAGGGTCAGGCTTCGGGGAAGGGTTAGGATTAGGGTGCGGGCTAGGGTTAGGGTTAGGGGACGGGGACGGTTTAGGGTCCAGGTGAGTGTACGACAACGCTTTAGGGGGAGCGTACGTGTGAGGGCGCTGGTTAGTGTCAGCGTACGGGTTAGGATTAGGGGACGGGTGAGGGTCAGGCTTCGGGGAAGGGTTAGGGTTAGGGTTCGGGCTAGGGTTAGGGTTAGGGGACGGGGACGGTTTAGGGTCCAGGTGAGGGTACGACAACGCTTTAGGGGGAGCGTACGTGTCAGGGCGCGGGTTAGCGTCAGCTTACGGATTAGGATTAGGGGACGGGTGAGGGTCAGGCTTCGGGGAAGGGTTAGGGTTAGGGTTCGGGCTAGGGTTAGGGTTAGGGGACGGGGACGGTTTAGGGTCCAGGTGAGGGTACGACAACGCTTTAGGGGGAGCGTACGTGTGAGGGCGCGGGTTAGTGTCAGCGTACGGGTTAGGATTAGGGGACGGGTGAGGGTCAGGCTTCGGGGAAGGGTTAGTGTTAGGGTTCGATCTAGGGTTAGGGTTAGGGGACGGGGACGGTTTAGGGTCCAGGTGAGGGTACGACAACGCTTTAGGGGGAGCGTACGTGTGAGGGCGCGGTTTAGCGTCAGCGTACGGGTAAGGATTAGGGGACGGGTGAGGGTCAGGCTTCGGGGAAGGGTTAGGGTTAGGGTTCGGGCTAGGGTTAGGGTTAGGGGACGGGGACGGTTTAGGGTCCAGGTGAGGGTACGACAACGCTTTAGGGGTAGCGTACGTGTGAGGGCGCGGGTTAGCGTCAGCGTACGGGTTAGGATTAGGGGACGGGTGAGGGTCACGCTTCGGGGAAGGGTTAGGGTTAGGGTTCGGGCTAGGGTTAGGGTTAGGGGACGGGGACGGTTTAGGGTCCAGGTGAGGGTACGACAACGCTTTAGGGGGAGCGTACGTGTCAGGGCGCGGGTTAGCGTCAGCGTACGGATTAGGATTAGAGGCCGGGTGAGGGTCAGGCTTCGGGGAACGGTTAGGGTTAGGGTTCGGGCTAGGGTTAGGTTTAGGGGACGGGGACGGTTTAGGGTCCAGGTGAGTGTACGACAACGCTTTAGGGGGAGCGTACGTGTGAGGGCGCGGGTTAGTGTCAGCGTACGGGTTAGGATTAGGGGACGGGTGAGGGTCAGGCTTCGGGGAAGGGTTAGGGTTAGGGTTCGGGCTAGGGTTAGGGTTAGGGGACGGGTACGGTTTAGGGTCCAGGTGAGGGTACGACAACGCTTTAGGGGGAGCGTACGTGTGAGGGCGCGGGTTAGTATCAGCGTACGGGTTAGGATTAGGGGACGGGTGAGGGTCAGGCTTCGGGGAAGGGTTAGGGTTAGGGTTCGCGCTAGGGTTAGGGTTAGGGGACGGGGACGGTTTAGGGTCCAGGTGAGGGTACGACAACGCTTTAGGGGGCGCGTACGTTTGAGGGCGCGGATTAGTTTCAGCGTACGGGCTAGGATTAGGGGACGGGTGAGGGTCAGGCTTCGGGGAAGGGTTAGGGTTAGGGTTCGGGCTAGGGTTAAGGTTAGGGGACGGGGACGCTTTAGGGTCCAGGTGAGGTTACGACAACGCTTTAGGGGGAGCGTACGTGTGAGGCCGCGGGTTAGCGTCATCGTACGGGTTAGGATTAGGGGACGGGTGAGGGTCAGGCTTCGGGGAACAGTTAGGGTTAGGGTGCGGGCTAGGGTTAGGGTTAGGGGACGGGGACGGTTTAGGGTCCAGGTGAGGGTACGACAACGCTTTAGGGGGAGCGTACGTGTGAGGGCGCGGGTTAGTGTCTGCATACGGGTTAGGATTAGGGGACTGGTGAGGGTCAGGCTTCGGGGAAGGGTTAGGGTTAGGGTTCGGGCTAGGTTTAGGGTTAGGGGACGGGGACGGTTTAGGGTCCAGGTGAGGGTACGACAACGCTTTAGGGGGAGCGTACGTGTGAGGGCGTGGGTTAGTGTCAGTGTACGGGTTAGGATTAGGGGACGGGTGAGGGTCAGGCTTCGGCGAAGGGTTAGGGTTAGGGTTCGGGGTAGGGTTAGGGTTAGGGGACGGGGACGGTTTAGGGTCCAGGTGAGGGTACGACAACGCTTTAGGGGGAGCGTACGTGTGAGGGCGCGGGTTAGTGTCAGCGTACGGGTTAGGATTAGGGGACGGTTGAGGGTCAGGCTTCGGGGAAGGGTTAGGGTTAGGGTTCGGGCTAGGGTTAGGGTTAGGGGACGGGGACCGTTTAGGGTCCAGGTGAGGGTACGACAATGCTTTAGGGGGAGCGTACGTGTGAGGGCGCGGGTTAGTGTCAGCATACGGGTTAGGATTAGGGGACGGGTGAGGGTCAGGCTTCGGGGAAGGGTTAGGGTTAGGGTGCGGGCTAGGGTTAGGGTTAGGGGACGGGGACGGTTTAGGGTCCAGGTGAGTGTACGACAACGCTTTAGGGGGAGCGTACGTGTGAGGGCACGGGTTCGTGTCAGCGTACGGGTTAGGATTAGGGGACGGGTGAGGGTCAGGCTTCGGGGAAGGGTTAGGGTTAGGGTGCGGGCTAGGGTTAGGGTTAGGGGACGGGGACGGTTTAGGGTCCAGGTGAGTGTACGACAACGCTTTAGGGGGAGCGTACGTGTGAGGGCAGGGGTTAGTGTCAGCGTACGGGTTAGGATTAGGGGACGGGTGAGGGTCAGGCTTCGGGGAAGGGTTAGGGTTAGGGTTCAGGCTAGGGTTAGGGTTAGGGGACGGGGACGGTTTAGGGTCCAGGTGAGGGTACGACAACGCTTTAGGGGGAGCGTACGTGTGAGGGCGCGGGTTAGCGTCAGCGTACGGGCTAGGATTAGGGGACGGGTGAGGGTCAGGCTTCGGGGAAAGGTTAGGGTTAGGCTTCGAGCTAGGGTTAGGGTTAGGGGACGGGGACGGTTTAGGGTCCAGGTGAGGGTACGACAACGCTTTAGGGGGCGCGTACGTTTGAGGGCGCGGATTAGTTTCAGCGTACGGGCTAGGATTAGGGGAAGAGTGAGGGTCAGGCTTCGGGGAAGGGTTAGGGTTAGGGTTCGGGCTAGGGTTAAGGTTAGGGGACGGGGACGATTTAGGGTCCAGGTGAGGTTACGACAACGCTTTAGGGGGAGCGTACGTGTGAGGCCGCGGGTTAGCGTCAGCGTACGGTTTAGGATTAGGGGACGGGTGAGGGTCAGGCTTCGGGGAAGTGTTAGGGTTAGGGTGCGGGCTAGGGTTAGGGTTAGGGGACGGGGACGGTTTAGGGTCCAGGTGAGGGTACGACAACGCTTTAGGGGGAGCGTACGTGTGAGGGCGCGGGTTAGTGTCAGTGTACGGGTTAGGATTAGGGGTCGGGTGAGGGTCAGGCTTCGGGGAAGGGTTAGGGTTAGGGTTCGGGGTAGGGTTAGGGTTAGGGGACGGGGACGGTTTCGGGTCCAGGTGAGGGTACGACAACGCTTTAGGGGGAGCGTACGTGTGAGGGCGCGGGTTAGTGTCAGCGTACGGGTTAGGAATAGGGGACGGGTGAGGGTCAGGCTTCGGGGAAGGGTTAGGGTTAGGGTTCGGGCTAGGGTTAGTGTTAGGGGACGGGGACGGTTTAGGGTCCAGGTGAGGGTACGACAACGCTTTAGGGGGAGCGTACGTGTGAGGGCGCGGGTTAGTGTCAGCGTACGGGTTAGGATTAGGGGACGGGTGAGGGTCAGGCTTCGGGGAAGGGTTAGGGTTAGGGTGCGGGCTAGGGTTAGGGTTAGGGGACGGGGACGGTTTAGGGTCCAGGTGAGTGTACGACAACGCTTTAGGGGGAGCGTACGTGTCAGGGCGCGGGTTAGCGTCAGCGTACGGATTAGGATTAGGGGACGGGTGAGGGTCAGGCTTCGGGGAAGGGTTAGGGTTAGGGTTCGGGCTAGGGTTAGGGTTAGGGGACGGGGACGGTTTAGGGTCCAGGTGAGGGTACGACAACGCTTTAGGGGGCGCGTACGTTTGAGGGCGCGGATTAGTTTCAGCGTACGGGCTAGGATTAGGGGAAGAGTGAGGGTCAGGCTTCGGGGAAGGGTTAGGGTTAGGGTTCGGGCTAGGGTTAAGGTTAGGGGACGGGGACGATTTAGGGTCCAGGTGAGGTTACGACAACGCTTTAGGGGGAGCGTACGTGTGAGGCCGCGGGTTAGCGTCAGCGTACGGTTTAGGATTAGGGGACGGGTGAGGGTCAGGCTTCGGGGAAGTGTTAGGGTTAGGGTGCGGGCTAGGGTTAGGGTTAGGGGACGGGGACGGTTTAGGGTCCAGGTGAGGGTACGACAACGCTTTAGGGGGAGCGTACGTGTGAGGGCGCGGGTTAGTGTCAGTGTACGGGTCAGGATTAGGGGTCGGGTGAGGGTCAGGCTTCGGGGAAGGGTTAGGGTTAGGGTTCGGGGTAGGGTTAGGGTTAGGGGACGGGGACGGTTTCGGGTCCAGGTGAGGGTACGACAACGCTTTAGGGGGAGCGTACGTGTGAGGGCGCGGGTTAGTGTCAGCGTACGGGTTAGGAATAGGGGACGGGTGAGGGTCAGGCTTCGGGGAAGGGTTAGGGTTAGGGTTCGGGCTAGGGTTAGTGTTAGGGGACGGGGACGGTTTAGGGTCCAGGTGAGGGTACGACAACGCTTTAGGGGGAGCGTACGTGTGAGGGCGCGGGTTAGTGTCAGCGTACGGGTTAGGATTAGGGGACGGGTGAGGGTCAGGCTTCGGGGAAGGGTTAGGGTTAGGGTGCGGGCTAGGGTTAGGGTTAGGGGACGGGGACGGTTTAGGGTCCAGGTGAGGGTACGACAACGCTTTAGGGGGAGCGTACGTGTCAGGGCGCGGGTTAGCGTCAGCGTACGGATTAGGATTAGGGGACGGGTGAGGGTCAGGCTTCGGGGAAGGGTTAGGGTTAGGGTTCGGGCTAGGGTTAGGGTTAGGGGACGGGGATGGTTTGGGGTCAAGGTGAGGGTACGACAACGCTTTAGGGGGAGCGTACGTGTGAGGGCGCGGGTTAGTGTCAGCGTACGGGTTAGGATTAGGGGACGGGTGAGGGTCAGGCTTCGGGGAAGGGTTAGGGTTAGGGTTCGGGCTAGGGTTAGGGTTAGGGGACGGGGACGGTTTAGGGTCCAGGTGAGGGTACGACAACGCTTTAGGGGGAGCGTACGTGTGGGGGCGCGGGTTAGCGTCAGCGTACGGGTTAGGATTAGGGGACGGGTGAGGGTCAGGCTTCGGGGAAGGGTTAGGGTTAGGGTTCAGGCTAGGGTTAGGGTTAGGGGACGGGGAAGGTTTAGGGTCCAGGTGAGGGTACGACAACGCTTTAGGGGGAGCATACGTGTGAGGGCGTGGGTTAGCGTCAGCGTACGGATTAGGATTAGGGGACGGGTGAGGTTCAGGCTTCGGGGAAGGGTTAGGGTTAGGGTTCGGGCTAGGGTTAGGGTTAGGGGACGGGGACGGTTTAGGGTCCAGGTGAGGGTACGACAGCGCTTTGGGGGAGCGTACGTGTGAGGGCGCGGATTAGTCTCAGCGTACGGGCTAGGATTAGGGGACGGGTGAGGGTCAGGCTTCGGGGAAGGGTTAGGGTTAGGGTTCGGGGTAGGGTTAGGGTTAGGGGACGGGGACGGTTTCGGGTCCAGGTGAGGGTACGACAACGCTTTAGGGGGAGCGTACGTGTGAGGGCGCGGGTTAGTGTCAGCGTACGGGTTAGGATTAGGGGACGGGTGAGGGTCAGCCTTCGGGGAAAGTTTAGGGTTAGGGTGCGGGCTAGGGTTAGGGTTAGGGGACGGGGACGGTTTAGGGTCCAGGTGAGTGTACGACAACGCTTTAGGGGGAGCGTACGTGTGAGGGCAGGGGTTAGTGTCAGCGTACGGGTTAGGATTAGGGGACGGGTGAGGGTCAGGCTTCGGGGAAGGGTTAGGGTTAGGGTTCAGGCTAGGGTTAGGGTTAGGGGACGGGGACGGTTTAGGGTCCAGGTGAGGGTACGACAACGCTTTAGGGGGAGCGTACGTGTGAGGGCGCGGGTTAGCGTCAGCGTACGGGCTAGGATTAGGGGACGGGTGAGGGTCAGGCTTCGGGGAAAGGTTAGGGTTAGGCTTCGAGCTAGGGTTAGGGTTAGGGGACGGGGACGGTTTAGGGTCCAGGTGAGGGTACGACAACGCTTTAGGGGGCGCGTACGTTTGAGGGCGCGGATTAGTTTCAGCGTACGGGCTAGGATTAGGGGAAGAGTGAGGGTCAGGCTTCGGGGAAGGGTTAGGGTTAGGGTTCGGGCTAGGGTTAAGGTTAGGGGACGGGGACGATTTAGGGTCCAGGTGAGGTTACGACAACGCTTTAGGGGGAGCGTACGTGTGAGGCCGCGGGTTAGCGTCAGCGTACGGTTTAGGATTAGGGGACGGGTGAGGGTCAGGCTTCGGGGAAGTGTTAGGGTTAGGGTGCGGGCTAGGGTTAGGGTTAGGGGACGGGGACGGTTTAGGGTCCAGGTGAGGGTACGACAACGCTTTAGGGGGAGCGTACGTGTGAGGGCGCGGGTTAGTGTCAGTGTACGGGTTAGGATTAGGGGTCGGGTGAGGGTCAGGCTTCGGGGAAGGGTTAGGGTTAGGGTTCGGGGTAGGGTTAGGGTTAGGGGACGGGGACGGTTTCGGGTCCAGGTGAGGGTACGACAACGCTTTAGGGGGAGCGTACGTGTGAGGGCGCGGGTTAGTGTCAGCGTACGGGTTAGGAATAGGGGACGGGTGAGGGTCAGGCTTCGGGGAAGGGTTAGGGTTAGGGTTCGGGCTAGGGTTAGTGTTAGGGGACGGGGACGGTTTAGGGTCCAGGTGAGGGTACGACAACGCTTTAGGGGGAGCGTACGTGTGAGGGCGCGGGTTAGTGTCAGCGTACGGGTTAGGATTAGGGGACGGGTGAGGGTCAGGCTTCGGGGAAGGGTTAGGGTTAGGGTGCGGGCTAGGGTTAGGGTTAGGGGACGGGGACGGTTTAGGGTCCAGGTGAGTGTACGACAACGCTTTAGGGGGAGCGTACGTGTGAGGGCGCTGGTTAGTGTCAGCGTACGGGTTAGGATTAGGGGACGGGTGAGGGTCAGGCTTCGGGGAAGGGTTAGGGTTAGGGTTCGGGCTAGGGTTAGGGTTAGGGGACGGGGACGGTTTAGGGTCCAGGTGAGGGTACGACAACGCTTTAGGGGGAGCGTACGTGTCAGGGCGCGGGTTAGCGTCAGCGTACGGATTAGGATTAGGGGACGGGTGAGGGTCAGGCTTCGGGGAAGGGTTAGGGTTAGGGTTCGGGCTAGGGTTAGGGTTAGGGGACGGGGATGGTTTGGGGTCAAGGTGAGGGTACGACAACGCTTTAGGGGGAGCGTACGTGTGAGGGCGCGGGTTAGTGTCAGCGTACGGGTTAGGATTAGGGGACGGGTGAGGGTCAGGCTTCGGGGAAGGGTTAGGGTTAGGGTTCGGGCTAGGGTTAGGGTTAGGGGACGGGGACGGTTTAGGGTCCAGGTGAGGGTACGACAACGCTTTAGGGGGAGCGTACGTGTGGGGGCGCGGGTTAGCGTCAGCGTACGGGTTAGGATTAGGGGACGGGTGAGGGTCAGGCTTCGGGGAAGGGTTAGGGTTAGGGTTCAGGCTAGGGTTAGGGTTAGGGGACGGGGAAGGTTTAGGGTCCAGGTGAGGGTACGACAACGCTTTAGGGGGAGCATACGTGTGAGGGCGTGGGTTAGCGTCAGCGTACGGATTAGGATTAGGGGACGGGTGAGGTTCAGGCTTCGGGGAAGGGTTAGGGTTAGGGTTCGGGCTAGGGTTAGGGTTAGGGGACGGGGACGGTTTAGGGTCCAGGTGAGGGTACGACAGCGCTTTGGGGGAGCGTACGTGTGAGGGCGCGGATTAGTCTCAGCGTACAGGCTAGGATTAGGGGACGGGTGAGGGTCAGGCTTCGGGGAAGGGTTAGGGTTAGGGTTCGGGGTAGGGTTAGGGTTAGGGGACGGGGACGGTTTCGGGTCCAGGTGAGGGTACGACAACGCTTTAGGGGGAGCGTACGTGTGAGGGCGCGGGTTAGTGTCAGCGTACGGGTTAGGATTAGGGGACGGGTGAGGGTCAGCCTTCGGGGAAAGTTTAGGGTTAGGGTGCGGGCTAGGGTTAGGGTTAGGGGACGGGGACGGTTTAGGGTCCAGGTGAGTGTACGACAACGCTTTAGGGGGAGCGTATGTGTGAGGGCGCGGGTTAGTGTCAGCGTACGGGTTAGGATTAGGGGACGGGTGAGGGTCAGGCTTCGGGGAAGGGTTAGGGTTAGGGTTCGGGCTAGGGTTAGGGTTAGGGGACGGGGACGGTTTCTGGTCCAGGTGAGGGTACGACAACGCTTTAGGGGGAGCGTACTTGTGAGGGCGCGGGTTAGTGTCAGCGTACGGGTTAGGAATAGGGGACGGGTGAGGGTCAGGCTTCGGGGAAGGGTTAGGGTTAGGGTTCGGGCTAGGGTTAGTGTTTGGGGACGGGGACGGTTTAGGGTCCAGGTGAGGGTACGACAACGCTTTAGGGGGAGCGTACGTGTGAGGGCGCGGGTTAGTGTCAGCGTACGGGTTAGGATTAGGGGACGGGTGAGGGTCAGGCTTCGGGGAAGGGTTAGGGTTACGGTGCGGGCTAGGGTTAGGGTTAGGGGACGGGGACGGTTTAGGGTCCAGGTGAGTGTACGACAACGCTTTAGGGGGAGCGTACGTGTGAGGGCGCTGGTTAGTGTCAGCGTACGGGTTAGGATTAGGAGACGGGTGAGGGTCAGGCTTCGGGGAAGGGTTAGGGTTAGGGTTCGGGCTAGGGTTAGGGTTAGGGGACGGGGACGGTTTAGGGTCCAGGTGAGGGTACGACAACGCTTTAGGGGGAGCGTACGTGTCAGGGCGCGGGTTAGCGTCAGCGTACGGATTAGGATTAGGGGACGGGTGAGGGTCAGTCTTCGGGGAAGGGTTAGGGTTAGGGTTCGGGCTAGGGTTAGGGTTAGGGGACGGGGATGGTTTAGGGTCCAGGTGAGGGTACGACAACGCTTTAGGGGGCGCGTACGTTTGAGGGCGCGGATTAGTTTCAGCGTACGGGCTAGGATTAGGGGACGGGTGAGGGTCAGGCTTCGGGGAAGGGTTAGGGTTAGGGTTCGGGCTAGGGTTAAGGTTAGGGGACGGGGACGCTTTAGGGTCCAGGTGAGGTTACGACAACGCTTTAGGGGGAGCGTACGTGTGAGGCCGCGGGTTAGCGTCATCGTACGGGTTAGGATTAGGGGACGGGTGAGGGTCAGGCTTCGGGGAAGAGTTAGGGTTAGGGTGCGGGCTAGGGTTAGGGTTAGGGGACGGGGACGGTTTAGGGTCCAGGTGAGGGTACGACAACGCTTTAGGGGGAGCGTACGTGTGAGGGCGCGGGTTAGTGTCTGCATACGGGTTAGGATTAGGGGACTGGTGAGGGTCAGGCTTCGGGGAAGGGTTAGGGTTAGGGTTCGGGCTAGGTTTAGGGTTAGGGGACGGGGACGGTTTAGGGTCCAGGTGAGGGTACGACAACGCTTTAGGGGGAGCGTACGTGTGAGGGCGTGGGTTAGTGTCAGTGTACGGGTTAGGATTAGGGGACGGGTGAGGGTCAGGCTTCGGCGAAGGGTTAGGGTTAGGGTTCGGGGTAGGGTTAGGGTTAGGGGACGGGGACGGTTTAGGGTCCAGGTGAGGGTACGACAACGCTTTAGGGGGAGCGTACGTGTGAGGGCGCGGGTTAGTGTCAGCGTACGGGTTAGGATTAGGGGACGGTTGAGGGTCAGGCTTCGGGGAAGGGTTAGGGTTAGGGTTCGGGCTAGGGTTAGGGTTAGGGGACGGGGACCGTTTAGGGTCCAGGTGAGGGTACGACAATGCTTTAGGGGGAGCGTACGTGTGAGGGCGCGGGTTAGTGTCAGCATACGGGTTAGGATTAGGGGACGGGTGAGGGTCAGGCTTCGGGGAAGGGTTAGGGTTAGGGTGCGGGCTAGGGTTAGGGTTAGGGGACGGGGACGGTTTAGGGTCCAGGTGAGTGTACGACAACGCTTTAGGGGGAGCGTACGTGTGAGGGCACGGGTTCGTGTCAGCGTACGGGTTAGGATTAGGGGACGGGTGAGGGTCAGGCTTCGGGGAAGGGTTAGGGTTAGGGTGCGGGCTAGGTTTAGGGTTAGGGGACGGGGACGGTTTAGGGTCCAGGTGAGTGTACGACAACGCTTTAGGGGGAGCGTACGTGTGAGGGCAGGGGTTAGTGTCAGCGTACGGGTTAGGATTAGGGGACGGGTGAGGGTCAGGCTTCGGGGAAGGGTTAGGGTTAGGGTTCAGGCTAGGGTTAGGGTTAGGGGACGGGGACGGTTTAGGGTCCAGGTGAGGGTACGACAACGCTTTAGGGGGAGCGTACGTGTGAGGGCGCGGGTTAGCGTCAGCGTACGGGCTAGGATTAGGGGACGGGTGAGGGTCAGGCTTCGGGGAAAGGTTAGGGTTAGGCTTCGAGCTAGGGTTAGGGTTAGGGGACGGGGACGGTTTAGGGTCCAGGTGAGGGTACGACAACGCTTTAGGGGGCGCGTACGTTTGAGGGCGCGGATTAGTTTCAGCGTACGGGCTAGGATTAGGGGAAGAGTGAGGGTCAGGCTTCGGGGAAGGGTTAGGGTTAGGGTTCGGGCTAGGGTTAAGGTTAGGGGACGGGGACGATTTAGGGTCCAGGTGAGGTTACGACAACGCTTTAGGGGGAGCGTACGTGTGAGGCCGCGGGTTAGCGTCAGCGTACGGTTTAGGATTAGGGGACGGGTGAGGGTCAGGCTTCGGGGAAGTGTTAGGGTTAGGGTGCGGGCTAGGGTTAGGGTTAGGGGACGGGGACGGTTTAGGGTCCAGGTGAGGGTACGACAACGCTTTAGGGGGAGCGTACGTGTGAGGGCGCGGGTTAGTGTCAGTGTACGGGTTAGGATTAGGGGTCGGGTGAGGGTCAGGCTTCGGGGAAGGGTTAGGGTTAGGGTTCGGGGTAGGGTTAGGGTTAGGGGACGGGGACGGTTTCGGGTCCAGGTGAGGGTACGACAACGCTTTAGGGGGAGCGTACGTGTGAGGGCGCGGGTTAGTGTCAGCGTACGGGTTAGGAATAGGGGACGGGTGAGGGTCAGGCTTCGGGGAAGGGTTAGGGTTAGGGTTCGGGCTAGGGTTAGTGTTAGGGGACGGGGACGGTTTAGGGTCCAGGTGAGGGTACGACAACGCTTTAGGGGGAGCGTACGTGTGAGGGCGCGGGTTAGTGTCAGCGTACGGGTTAGGATTAGGGGACGGGTGAGGGTCAGGCTTCGGGGAAGGGTTAGGGTTAGGGTGCGGGCTAGGTTTAGGGTTAGGGGACGGGGACGGTTTAGGGTCCAGGTGAGTGTACGACAACGCTTTAGGGGGAGCGTACGTGTGAGGGCGCTGGTTAGTGTCAGCGTACGGGTTAGGATTAGGGGACGGGTGAGGGTCAGGCTTCGGGGAAGGGTTAGGGTTAGGGTTCGGGCTAGGGTTAGGGTTAGGGGACGGGGACGGTTTAGGGTCCAGGTGAGGGTACGACAACGCTTTAGGGGGAGCGTACGTGTCAGGGCGCGGGTTAGCGTCAGCGTACGGATTAGGATTCGGGGACGGGTGAGGGTCAGGCTTCGGGGAAGGGTTAGGGTTAGGGTTCGGGCTAGGGTTAGGGTTAGGGGACGGGGATGGTTTGGGGTCAAGGTGAGGGTACGACAACGCTTTAGGGGGAGCGTACGTGTGAGGGCGCGGGTTAGTGTCAGCGTACGGGTTAGGATTAGGGGACGGGTGAGGGTCAGGCTTCGGGGAAGGGTTAGGGTTAGGGTTCGGGCTAGGGTTAGGGTTAGGGGACGGGGACGGTTTAGGGTCCAGGTGAGGGTACGACAACGCTTTAGGGGGAGCGTACGTGTGGGGGCGCGGGTTAGCGTCAGCGTACGGGTTAGGATTAGGGGACGGGTGAGGGTCAGGCTTCGGGGAAGGGTTAGGGTTAGGGTTCAGGCTAGGGTTAGGGTTAGGGGACGGGGAAGGTTTAGGGTCCAGGTGAGGGTACGACAACGCTTTAGGGGGAGCATACGTGTGAGGGCGTGGGTTAGCGTCAGCGTACGGATTAGGATTAGGGGACGGGTGAGGTTCAGGCTTCGGGGAAGGGTTAGGGTTAGGGTTCGGGCTAGGGTTAGGGTTAGGGGACGGGGACGGTTTAGGGTCCAGGTGAGGGTACGACAGCGCTTTGGGGGAGCGTTCGTGTGAGGGCGCGGATTAGTCTCAGCGTACGGGCTAGGATTAGGGGACGGGTGAGGGTCAGGCTTCGGGGAAGGGTTAGGGTTAGGGTTCGGGGTAGGGTTAGGGTTAGGGGACGGGGACGGTTTCCGGTCCAGGTGAGGGTACGACAACGCTTTAGGGGGAGCGTACGTGTGAGGGCGCGGGTTAGTGTCAGCGTACGGGTTAGGATTAGGGGACGGGTGAGGGTCAGCCTTCGGGGAAAGTTTAGGGTTAGGGTGCGGGCTAGGGTTAGGGTTAGGGGACGGGGACGGTTTAGGGTCCAGGTGAGTGTACGACAACGCTTTAGGGGGAGCGTACGTGTGAGGGCGCGGGTTAGTGTCAGCGTACGGGTTAGGATTAGGGGACGGGTGAGGGTCAGGCTTCGGGGAAGGGTTAGGGTTAGGGTTCGGGCTAGGGTTAGGGTTAGGGGACGGGGACGGTTTCTGGTCCAGGTGAGGGTACGACAACGCTTTAGGGGGAGCGTACTTGTGAGGGCGCGGGTTAGTGTCAGCGTACGGGTTAGGAATAGGGGACGGGTGAGGGTCAGGCTTCGGGGAAGGGTTAGGGTTAGGGTTCGGGCTAGGGTTAGTGTTTGGGGACGGGGACGGTTTAGGGTCCAGGTGAGGGTACGACAACGCTTTAGGGGGAGCGTACGTGTGAGGGCGCGGGTTAGTGTCAGCGTACGGGTTAGGATTAGGGGACGGGTGAGGGTCAGGCTTCGGGGAAGGGTTAGGGTTAGGGTGCGGGCTAGGGTTAGGGTTAGGGGACGGGGACGGTTTAGGGTCCAGGTGAGTGTACGACAACGCTTTAGGGGGAGCGTACGTGTGAGGGCGCTGGTTAGTGTCAGCGTACGGGTTAGGATTAGGAGACGGGTGAGGGTCAGGCTTCGGGGAAGGGTTAGGGTTAGGGTTCGGGCTAGGGTTAGGGTTAGGGGACGGGGACGGTTTAGGGTCCAGGTGAGGGTACGACAACGCTTTAGGGGGAGCGTACGTGTCAGGGCGCGGGTTAGCGTCAGCGTCCGGATTAGGATTAGGGGACGGGTGAGGGTCAGGCTTCGGGGAAGGGTTAGGGTTAGGGTTCGGGCTAGGGTTAGGGTTAGGGGACGGGGACGGTTTAGGGTCAAGGTGAGGGTACGACAACGCTTTAGGGGGAGCGTACGTGTGAGGGCGCGGGTTAGTGTCAGCGTACGGGTTAGGATTAGGGGACGGGTGAGGGTCAGGCTTCGGGTAAGGGTTAGGGTTAGGGTTCGGGCTAGGGTTAGGGTTAGGGGACGGGGACGGTTTAGGGTCCAGGTGAGGGTACGACAACGCTTTAGGGGGAGCGTACGTGTGAGGGCGCGGGTTAGTGTCAGCGTACGGGTTAGGATTAGGGGACGGGTGAGGGTCAGGCTTCGGGGAAGGGTTAGTGTTAGGGTTCGAGCTAGGGTTAGGGTTAGGGGACGGGGACGGTTTAGGGTCCAGGTGAGGGTACGACAACGCTTTAGGGGGAGCGTACGTGTGAGGGCGCGGTTTAGCGTCAGCGTACGGGTTAGGATTAGGGGACGGGTGAGGGTCAGGCTTCGGGGAAGGGTTAGGGTTAGGGTTCGGGCTAGGGTTAGGGTTAGGGGACGGGGACGGTTTAGGGTCCAGGTGAGGGTACGACAACGCTTTAGGGGGAGCGTACGTGTGAGGGCGCGGGTTAGCGTCAGCGTACGGGTTAGGATTAGGGGACGGGTGAGGCTCAGGCTTCGGGGAAGGGTTAGGGTTAGGGTTCGGGCTAGGGTTAGGGTTAGGGGACGGGGAAGGTTTAGAGTCCAGGTGAGGGTACGACAACGCTTTAGGGGGAGCGTACGTGTGAGGGCGCGGGTTAGTGTCAGCGTACGGGTTAGGATTAGGGGACGGGTGAGGGTCAGGCTTCGGGGAAGGGTTAGGGTTAGGGTTCGGGCTAGGGTTAGGGTTAGGGGACGGGGACGGTTTCTGGTCCAGGTGAGGGTACGACAACGCTTTAGGGGGAGCGTACTTGTGAGGGCGCGGGTTAGTGTCAGCGTTCGGGTTAGGAATAGGGGACGGGTGAGGGTCAGGCTTCGGGGAAGGGTTAGGGTTAGGGTTCGGGCTAGGGTTAGTGTTTGGGGACGGGGACGGTTTAGGGTCCAGGTGAGGGTACGACAACGCTTTAGGGGGAGCGTACGTGTGAGGGCGCGGGTTAGTGTCAGCGTACGGGTTAGGATTAGGGGACGGGTGAGGGTCAGGCTTCGGGGAAGGGTTAGGGTTAGGGTGCGGGCTAGGGTTAGGGTTAGGGGACGGGGACGGTTTAGGGTCCAGGTGAGTGTACGACAACGCTTTAGGGGGAGCGTACGTGTGAGGGCACTGGTTAGTGTCAGCGTACGGGTTAGGATTAGGAGACGGGTGAGGGTCAGGCTTCGGGGAAGGGTTAGGGTTAGGGTTCGGGCTAGGGTTAGGGTTAGGGGACGGGGACGGTTTAGGGTCCAGGTGAGGGTACGACAACGCTTTAGGGGGAGCGTACGTGTCAGGGCGCGGGTTAGCGTCAGCGTACGGATTAGGATTAGGGGACGGGTGAGGGTCAGGCTTCGGGGAAGGGTTAGGGTTAGGGTTCGGGCTAGGGTTAGGGTTAGGGGACGGGGACGGTTTAGGGTCAAGGTGAGGGTACGACAACGCTTTAGGGGGAGCGTACGTGTGAGGGCGCGGGTTAGTGTCAGCGTACGGGTTAGGATTAGGGGACGGGTGAGGGTCAGGCTTCGGGGAAGGGTTAGGGTTAGGGTTCGGGCTAGGGTTAGGGTTAGGGGACGGGGACGGTTTAGGGTCCAGGTGAGGGTACGACAACGCTTTAGGGGGAGCGTACGTGTGAGGGCGCGGGTTAGTGTCAGCGTACGGGTTAGGATTAGGGGACGGGTGAGGGTCAGGCTTCGGGGAAGGGTTAGTGTTAGGGTTCGAGCTAGGGTTAGGGTTAGGGGACGGGGACGGTTTAGGGTCCAGGTGAGGGTACGACAACGCTTTAGGGGGAGCGTACGTGTGAGGTCGCGGTTTAGCGTCAGCGTACGGGTTAGGATTAGGGGACGGGTGAGGGTCAGGCTTCGGGGAAGGGTTAGGGTTAGGGTTCGGGCTAGGGTTAGGGTTAGGGGACGGGGACGGTTTAGGGTCCAGGTGAGGGTACGACAACGCTTTAGGGGGAGCGTACGTGTGAGGGCGCGGGTTAGCGTCAGCGTACGGGTTAGGATTAGGGGACGGGTGAGGCTCAGGCTTCGGGGAAGGGTTAGGGTTAGGGTTCGGGCTAGGGTTAGGGTTAGGGGACGGGGACGGTTTAGAGTCCAGGTGAGGGTACGACAACACTTTAGGGGGAGCGTACGTGTGAGGGCGCGGGTTAGTGTCTGCATACGGGTTAGGATTAGGGGACTGGTGAGTGTCAGGCTTCGGGGAAGGGTTAGGGTTAGGGTTCGGGCTAGGTTTAGGGTTAGGGGACGGGGACGGTTTAGGGTCCAGGTGAGGGTACGACAACGCTTTAGGGGGAGCGTACGTGTGAGGGCGTGGGTTAGCGTCAGCGTACGGGTTAGGATTAGGGGATGGGTGAGGGTCAGGCTTCGGGGAAGGGTTAGGGTTAGGGTTCGGGGTAGGGTTAGGGTTAGGGGACGGGGACGGTTTCGGGTCCAGGTGAGGGTACGACAACGCTTTAGGGGGAGCGTACGTGTGAGGGCGCGGGTTAGTGTCAGCGTACGGGTTAGGAATAGGGGACGGGTGAGGGTCAGGCTTCGGGGAAGGGTTAGGGTTAGGGTTCGGGCTATGGTTAGGGTTAGGGGACGGGGATGGTTTAGGGTCCAGGTGAGGGTACGACAACGCTTTAGGGGGAGCGTACGTGTCAGGGCGCGGGTTAGCGTCAGCGTACGGATTAGGATTAGGGGACGGGTGAGGGTCAGGCTTCGGGGAAGGGTTAGGGTTAGGGTTCGGGCTAGGGTTAGGGTTAGGGGACGGGGACGGTTTAGGGTCCAGGTGAGGGTACGACAACGCTTTAGGGGGAGCATACGTGTGAGGGCGCGGGTTAGCCTCAGCGTACGGGTTAGGATTAGGGGACGGGTGAGGGTCAGGCTTCGGGGAAGGGTTAGGGTTAGGGTTCGGGCTAGGGTTAGGGTTAGGTGACGGGGACGGTTTAGGGTCCAGGTGAGGGTACGACAACGCTTTAGGGGGCGCGTACGTTTGAGGGCGCGGATTAGTCTCAGCGTACGGGCTAGGATTAGGGGACGGGTGAGGGTCAGGCTTCGGGGAAGGGTTAGGGTTAGGGTTCGGGGTAGGGTTAGGGTTAGGGGACGGGGACGATTTAGGGTCCAGGTGAGGGTACGACAACGCTTTAGGGGGAGCGTACGTGTGAGGCCGCGGGTTAGCGTCAGCGTACGGTTTAGGATTATGGGACGGGTGAGGGTCAGGCTTCGGGGAAGGGATAGGGTTAGGGTTCGGGCTAGGGTTAGGTTTAGGGGACGGGGACGGTTTAGGGTCCAGGTGAGGGTACGACAGCGCTTTGGGGGAGCGTACGTGTGAGGGCGCGGGTTAGCGTCAGCGTACGGGTTAGGATTAGGGGACGGGTGAGTGTCAGGCTTCGGGGAAGGGTTAGGGTTAGGGTTCGGGCTAGGGTTAGGGTTAGGGGACGGGGAAGGTTTAGGGTCCAGGTGAGGGTACGACAACGCTTTAGGGGGAGCGTACGTGTGAGGGCGCGGGTTAGCGTCAGCGTACGGGTTAGGATTAGGGGACGGGTGAGGCTCAGGCTTCGGGGAAGGGTTAGGGTTAGGGTTCGGGCTAGGGTTAGGGTTAGGGGACGGGGAAGGTTTAGAGTCCAGGTGAGGGTACGACAACGCTTTAGGGGGAGCATACGTGTGAGGGCGCGGGTTAGCGTCAGCGTACGGATTAGGATTAGGGGACGGGTGAGGTTCAGGCTTCGGGGAAGGGTTAGGGTTAGGGTTCGGGCTAGGGTTAGGGTTAGGGGACGGGGACGGTTTAGGGTCCAGGTGAGGGTACGACAACGCTTTAGGGAGAGCGTACGTGTGAGGGCGCGGTTTAGCGTCAGCGTACGGGTTAGGATTAGGGGACGGGTGAGGGTCAGGCTTCGGGGAAGAGTTAGGGTTAGGGTTCGGGCTAGGGTTAGGGTTAGGGGACGGGGACGGTTTAGGGTCCAGGTGAGGGTACGACAACGCTTTAGGGGGAGCGTACGTGTGAGGGCGCGGGTTAGCGTCAGCGTACGGGTTAGGATTAGGGGACGGGTGAGGGTCAGGCTTCGGGGAAGGGTTAGGGTTAGGGTTCGGGCTAGGGTTAGGGGTAGGGGACGGGGACGGTTTAGGGTTCAGGTGAGGGTACGACAACGCTTTAGGGGGAGCGTACGTGTGAGGGCGCGGGTTAGCGTCAGCGTACGGGTTAGGATTAGGGGACGGGTGAGGGTCAGGCTTCGGGGAAGGGTTAGGGTTAGGGTTCGGGCTAGGGTTAGGGTTAGGGGACGGGGACGGTTTAGGGTCCAGGTGAGGGTACGACAACACTTTAGGGGGAGCGTACGTGTGAGGGCGCGGGTTAGTGTCTGCATACGGGTTAGGATTAGGGGACTGGTGAGTGTCAGGCTTCGGGGAAGGGTTAGGGTTAGGGTTCGGGCTAGGTTTAGGGTTAGGGGACGGGGACGGTTTAGGGTCCAGGTGAGGGTACGACAACGCTTTAGGGGGAGCGTACGTGTGAGGGCGTGGGTTAGCGTCAGCGTACGGGTTAGGATTAGGGGATGGGTGAGGGTCAGGCTTCGGGGAAGGGTTAGGGTTAGGGTTCGGGGTAGGGTTAGGGTTAGGGGACGGGGACGATTTAGGGTCCAGGTGAGGGTACGACAACGCTTTAGGGGGAGCGTACGTGTGAGGGCGCGGGTTAGTGTCAGCGTACGGGTTAGGAATAGGGGACGGGTGAGTGTCAGGCTTCGGGGAAGGCTTAGGGTTAGGGTTCGGGCTAGGGTTAGTGTTAGGGGACGGGGACGGTTTAAGTTCCAGGTGAGGGTACGACAACGCTTTAGGGGGAGCGTACGTGTGAGGGCGCGGGTTAGTGTCAGCGTACGGGTTAGGATTAGGGGACGGGTGAGGGTCAGGCTTCGGGGAAGGGTTAGGATTAGGGTGCGGGCTCGGGTTAGGTTTAGGGGACGGGGACGGTTTAGGGTCCAGGTGATTGTACGACAACGCTTTAGGGGGAGCGTACGTGTGAGGGCGCTGGATAGTGTCAGCGTACGGGTTAGGATTAGGGGACGGGTGAGGGTCAGGCTTCGGGGAAGGGTTAGGGTTAGGGTTCGGGCTAGGGTTAGGGTTAGGGGACGGGGACGGTTTAGGGTCCAGGTGCGGGTACGACAACGCTTTAGGGGGAGCGTACGTGTCAGGGCGCGGGTTAGCGTCAGCGTACGTATTAGGATTAGGGGACGGGTGAGGGTCAGGCTTCGGGGAAGGGTTAGGGTTAGGGTTCGGGCTAGGGTTAGGGTTAGGGGACGGGGACGGTTTAGGGTCCAGGTGAGGGTACGACAACGCTTTAGGGGGAGCGTACGTGTGAGGGCGCGGGTTAGTGTCAGCGTACGGGTTAGGATTAGGGGACGGGTGAGGGTCAGGCTTCGGGGAAGGGTTAGGGTTAGGGTGCGGGCTAGGGTTAGGGTTAGGGGACGGGGACGGTTTAGGGTCCAGGTGAGTGTACGACAACGCTTTAGTGGGAGCGTACGTGTGAGGGCACGGGTTAGTGTCAGCGTACGGGTTAGGATTAGGGGACGGGTGAGGGTCAGGCTTCGGGGAAGGGTTAGGGTTAGGGTGCGGGCTAGGGTTAGGGTTAGGGGACGGGGACGGTTTAGGGTCCAGGTGAGTGTACGACAACGCTTTAGGGGGAGCGTACGTGTGAGGGCACGGGTTAGTGTCAGCGTACGGGTTAGGATTAGGGGACGGGTGAGGGTCAGGCTTCGGGGAAGGGTTAGGGTTAGGGTTCGGGCTAGGGTTAGGGTTAGGGGACGGGGACGGTTTAGGGTCCAGGTGAGGGTACGACAACGCTTTAGGGGGAGCGTACGTGTCAGGGCGCGGGTTAGCGTCAGCGTACGGATTAGGATTAGAGGCCGGGTGAGGGTCAGGCTTCGGGGAACGGTTAGGGTTAGGGTTCAGGCTAGGGTTAGGGTTAGGGGACGGGGACGGTTTAGGGTCCAGGTGAGGGTACGACAACGCTTTAGGGGGAGCGTACGTGTGAGGGCGCGGGTTAGTGTCAGCGTACGGGTTAGGATTAGGGGACGGGTGAGGGTCAGGCTTCGGGGAAGGGTTAGGGTTAGGGTTCGGGCTAGGGTTAGGGTTAGGGGACGGGGACGGTTTAGGGTCCAGGTGAGGGTACGACAACGCTTTAGGGGGAGCGTACGTGTGAGGGCGCGGGTTAGTATCAGCGTACGGGTTAGGATTAGGGGACGGGTGAGGGTCAGGCTTCGGGGAAGGGTTAGGGTTAGGGTTCGGGCTAGGGTTAGGGTTAGGGGACGGGGACGGTTTAGGGTCCAGGTGAGGGTACGACAACGCTTTAGGGGGAGCGTACGTGTGAGGGCGCGGGTTAGCGTCAGCGTACGGGTTAGGATTAGGGGACGGGTGAGGGTCAGGCTTCGGGGAAGGGTTAGGGTTAGGGTGCGGGCTAGGGTTAGGGTTAGGGGACGGGGACGGTTTAGGGTCCAGGTGAGTGTACGACAACGCTTTAGGGGGAGCGTACGTGTGAGGGCACGGGTTAGTGTCAGCGTACGGGTTAGGATTAGGGGACGGGTGAGGGTCAGGCTTCGGGGAAGGGTTAGGGTTAGGGTTCGGGCTAGGGTTAGGGTTAGGGGACGGGGACGGTTTAGGGTCCAGGTGAGGGTACGACAACGCTTTAGGGGGAGCGTACGTGTGAGGGCGCGTGTTAGTCTCAGTGTACGGGTTAGGATTAGGGGACGGGTGAGGGTTAGGCTTCGGGGAAGGGTTAGGGTTAGGGTTCGGGCTAGGGTTAGGGTTAGGGGATGGGGACGGTTTAGGGTCCAGGTGAGGGTACGACAACGCTTTAGGGGGAGCGTAAGTGTGAGGGCGCGGGTAGTGTCAGCGTACGGGTTAGGATTAGCGGATGGGTGAGGGTCAGGCTTCGGGGAAGGTTTAGGGTTAGGGTTCGGGCTAGGGTTAGGGTTAGGGGACGGGGACGGTTTAGGGTCCAGGTGAGGGTACGACAACGCTTTAGGGGGAGCGTACGTGTGAGGGCGCGGGTTAGTGTCAGCGTACGGGTTAGGATTAGGGGACGGGTCAGGGTCAGGCTTCGGGGAAGGGTCAGGGTTAGGGTTCGGGCTAGGGTTAGAGTTAGGGGACGGGGACGGTTTAGGGTCCAGGTGAGGGTACGACAACGCTTTAGGGGGAGCGTACGTGTGAGGGCGCGTGTTAGTCTCAGCGTACGGGTTAGGATTAGGGGACGGGTGAGGGTCAGGCTTCGGGGAAGGGTTAGGGTTAGGGTTCGGGCTAGGGTTAGGGTTAGGGGACGGGGACGGTTTAGGGTCCAGGTGAGGGTACGACAACGGTTAAGGCGGAGCGTACGTGTGAGGGCGCGGATTAGCGTCAGCGTACGGGGTAGGATTAGGGGACGGGTGAGGGTCAGGCTTCGGGGAAGGGTTAGGGTTAGGGTTCGGGCTAGGGTTAGGGTTAGGGTACGGGGACGGTTTGGGTCCAGGTGAGGGTACGACAACGCTTTAGGGGGAGCGTACGTGTGAGGGTGCGGGTTAGTGTCAGCGTACGGGTTAGGATTAGGGGACGGGTGAGGGTCAGGCTTCGGGGAAGGGTTAGGATTAGGGTTCGGGCTAGGGTTAGGGTCAGGGGATGGGGACGGTTTAGGGTCCAGGTGAGGGTACGACAGCGCTTTGGGGGAGCGTACGTGTGAGGGCGCGGGTTAGCGTCAGCGTACGGGTTAGGATTAGGGGACGGGTGAGTGTCAGGCTTCGGGGAAGGGTTAGGGTTAGGGTTCGGGCTAGGGTTAGGGTTAGGGGACGGGGAAGGTTTAGGGTCCAGGTGAGGGTACGACAACGCTTTAGGGGGAGCGTACGTGTGAGGGCGCGGGTTAGCGTCAGCGTACGGGTTAGGATTAGGGGACGGGTGAGGGTCAGGCTTCGGGGAAGGGTTAGGGTTAGGGTTCGGGCTAGGGTTAGGGTTAGGGGACGGGGACAGTTTAGGGTCCAGGTGAGGGTACGACAACGCTTTAGGGGGAGCGTACGTGTGAGGGCGTGGGTTAGTGTCAGCGTACGGGTTAGGATTAGGGGACGGGTGAGGGTCAGGCTTCGGGGAAGGGTTAGGGTTAGGGTTCGGGCTAGGGTTAGGGTTAGGGGACGGGGACGGTTTAGGGTCCAGGTGAGGGTACGACAACGCTTTAGGGGGAGCGTACGTGTGAGGGCGCGTGTTAGTCTCAGCGTACGGGTTAGGATTAGGGGACGGGTGAGGGTTAGGCTTCGGGGAAGGGTTAGGGTTAGGGTTCGGGCTAGGGTTAGGGTTAGGGGACGGGGACGGTTTAGGGTCCAGGTGAGGGTACGACAACGCTTTAGGGGGAGCGTAAGTGTGAGGGCGCGGGTAGTGTCAGCGTACGGGTTAGGATTAGCGGATGGGTGAGGGTCAGGCTTCGGGGAAGGTTTAGGGTTAGGGTTCGGGCTAGGGTTAGGGTTAGGGGACGGGGACGGTTTAGGGTCCAGGTGAGGGTACGACAACGCTTTAGGGGGAGCGTACGTGTGAGGGCGCGGGTTAGCGTCAGCGTACGGGTTAGGATTAGGGGACGGGTCAGGGTCAGGCTTCGGGGAAGGGTTAGGGTTAGGGTTCGGGCTAGGGTTAGAGTTAGGGGACGGGGACGGTTTAGGGTCCAGGTGAGGGTACGACAACGCTTTAGGGGGAGCGTACGTGTGAGGGCGCGTGTTAGTCTCAGCGTACGGGTTAGGATTAGGGGACGGGTGAGGGTCAGGGTTCGGGGAAGGGTTAGGGTTAGGGTTCGGGCTAGGGTTAGGGTTAGGGGACGGGGACGGTTTAGGGTCCAGGTGAGGTTACGACAACGGTTAAGGCGGAGCGTACGTGTGAGGGCGCGGATTAGCGTCAGCGTACGGGTTAGGATTAGGGGACGGGTGAGGGTCAGGCTTCGGGGAAGGGTTAGGGTTAGGGTTCGGGCTAGGGTTAGGGTTAGGGGACGGGGACGGTTTAGGGTCCAGGTGAGGGTACGACAACGCTTTAGGGGGAGCGTACGTGTGAGGGCGCGGGTTAGTGTCAGCGTACGGGTTAGGATTAGGGGACGGGTGAGGGTCAGGCTTCGGGGAAGGGTTAGGGTTAGGGTTCGGGCTAGGGTTAGGGTTAGGGGACGGGGACGGTTTAGGGTCTAGGTGAGGGTACGACAACGCTATAGGGGGAGCGTACGTGTGAGGGCGCGTGTTAGTCTCAGCGTACGGGTTAGGATTAGGGGACGGGTGAGGTTCAGGCTTCGGGGAAGGGTTAGGGTTAGGGTTCGGGCTAGGGTTAGGGTTAGGGGACGGGGACGGTTTAGGGTCCAGGTGAGGGTACGACAACGCTTTAGGGGGAGCGTACGTGTGAGGGCGTGGGTTAGCGTCAGCGTACGGGTTAGGATTAGGGGACGGGTGAGGGTCAGGCTTCGGGGAAGGGTTAGGGTTAGGGTTCGGGCTAGGGTTAGGGTTAGGGGACGGGGACGGTTTAGGGTCCAGGTGAGGGTACGACAACGCTTTAGGGGGAGCGTACGTGTGAGGGCGTGGGTTAGTGTCAGTGTACGGGTTAGGATTAGGGGACGGGTGAGGGTCAGGCTTCGGGGAAGGGTTAGGGTTAGGGTTCGGGCTAGGGTTAGGGTTAGGGGACGGGGACGGTTTAGGGTCCAGGTGAGGGTACGACAACGCTTTAGGGGGAGTGTAAGTGTGAGGGCGCTGGTTAGCGTCAGCGTACGGGTTAGGATTAGGGGACGGGTGAGGGTCAGGCTTCGGGGAAGTTTTAGGGTTAGGGTTCGGGCTAGGGTTAGGGTTAGGGGACGGGCACGGTTTAGGGTCCAGGTGAGGGTACGACAACGCTTTAGGGGGAGCGTACGTGTGAGGGCGCGGGTTAGTGTCAGCGTACGGGTTAGGATTAGGGGACGGGTCAGGGTCAGGCTTCGAGGAAGGGTTAGGGTTAGGGTTCGGGCTAGGGTTAGGGTTAGGGGACGGGACGGTTTAGGGTCCAGGTGAGGGTACGACTATGCTTTAGGGGGATCGTACATGTGATGGCGCATGTTAGTCTCAGCGTACGGGTTAGGATTAGGGGACGGGTGAGGGTCAGGCTTCGGGGAAGGGTTAGGGTTAGGGTTCGGGCTAGGGTTAGGGTTAGGGGACGGGGATGGTTTAGGGTCCAGGTGAGGGTACGACGACGCTTTAGGGGGAGCGTACGTGTGAGGGCGCAGGTTAGTGTCAGCGTACGGGTTAGGATTAGGGGACGGGTGAGGGTCAGGCTTCGGGGAAGATTTAGGGTTAGGGTTCGGGCTAGGGTTAGGGTTAGGGGACGGGGACGGTTTAGGGTCCAGGTGAGGGTACGACAACGCTTTAGGGGGAGCGTACGTGTGAGGGCGCGGGTTAGTGTCAGCGTACGGGTTAGGATTAGGGAACGGGTGAGGGTCAGGCTTCGGGGAAGGGTTAGGGTTAGGGTTCGGGCTAGGGTTAGTGTTAGGGGACGGGGACGGTTTAGGGTCCAGGTGAGGGTACGACAACGCTTCAGGGGGAGCGTACGTGTGAGGGCGCGGGTTAGTGTCAGCGTACGGGTTAGGATTAGGGGACGGGTGAGGGTCAGGCTTCGGGGAAGGGTTAGGGTTAGGGTTCAGGCTAGGGTTAGGGTTAGGGGACGGGGACGGTTTAGGGTCCAGGTGAGGGTACGACAACGCTTTAGGGGGAGCGTACGTGTGAGGGCGCGGGTTAGTGTCAGCGTACGGGTTAGGATTAGGGGACGGGTGAGGGTCAGGCTTCGGGGAAGGGTTAGGGTTAGGGTGCGGGCTAGGGTTAGGGTTAGGGGACGGGGACGGTTTAGGGTCCAGGTGAGTGTACGACAACGCTTTATGGGGAGCGTACGTGTGAGGGCGCGGGTTAGTGTCAGCGTACGGGTTAGGATTAGGGGACGGGTGAGGGTCAGGCTTCGGGGAAGGGTTAGGGTTAGGGTTCGGGCTAGGGTTAGGGTTAGGGGACGGGGACGGTTTCGGGTCCAGGTGAGGGTACGACAACGCTTTAGGGGGAGCGTACGTGTGAGGGCGCGGGTTAGTGTCAGCGTACGGGTTAGGAATAGGGGACGGGTGAGGGTCAGGCTTCGGGGAAGGGTTAGGGTTAGGGTTCGGGCTAGGGTTAGGGTTAGGGGACGGGGACGGTTTAGGGTCCAGGTGAGGGTACGACAACGCTTTAGGGGGAGCGAACGTGTGAGGGCGCGGGTTAGCGTTAGCGTACGGGTTAGGATTAGGGGACGGGTGAGTGTCAGGCTTCGGGGAAGTGTTAGGGTTAGGGTTCGAGCTAGGATTAGGGTTAGGGGACGGGGACGGTTTAGGGTCCAGGTGAGGGTACGACAACGCTTTAGGGGGAGCGTATGTGTGAGGGCACGGGTTAGCGTTAGCGTACGCGTTAGGATTAGGGGACGGGTGAATGTCAGGCTTCGGGGAAGTGTTAGGGTTCGGGTTCAGGCTAGGGTTAGGGTTAGGGGACGGGGACGGTTTAGGGTCCAGGTGAGGGTACAACAACGCTTTAGGGGGAGCGTACGTGTGAGGTCGCGGGTTAGCGTTAGCGTACGGGTTAGGATTAGGGGACGGGTGAGGGTCAGGCTTCGGGGAAGGGTTAGGGTTAGGGTTCGGACTAGGGTTAGGGTTAGGGGACGGGGACGGTTTAGGGTCCAGGAGAGGGTACGACAACGCTTTAGGGGGAGCGTACGTGTGAGGGCGTGGGTTAGTGTCAGTGTACTGGTTAGGATTAGGGGACGGGTGAGGGTCAGGCTTCGGGGAAGGGTTAGGGTTAGGGTTCGGGCTAGGGTTAGGGTTAGGAGACGGGGACGGTTTAGGGTCCAGCTGAGGGTACGAGAACGCTTTAGGGGGAGCGTACGTGTGAGGGAGCGGGTTAGTGTCAGCGTACGGGTTAGGATTAGGGGACGGGTGAGGGTCAGGCTTCGGGGAAGGGTTAGGGTTAGGGTTCGGGCTAGGGTTAGGGTTAGGGGACGGGGACGGTTTAGGGTCCAGGTGAGGGTACGAGAACGCTTTAGGGGGAGCGTACGTGTGAGGGCGCGGGTTAGTGTTAGCGTACGGGTTAGGATTAGGGGACGGATGAGGGTCAGGCTTCGGGGAAGGGTTAGGGTTAGGGTTCGGGCTAGGGTTAGGGTTAGGGGACGGGGACGGTTTAGGGTCCAGGTGAGGGTACGACAACGCTTTAGGGGGCGCGTACGTTTGAGGGCGCGGATTATTCTCAGCGTAATGGCTAGGATTAGGGGACGGGTGAGGGTCAGGCTTCGGGGAAGTGTTAGGGTTAGGGTTCGGGCTAGGGTTAGGGTTAGGGGACGGGGACGGTTTAGGGTCCAGGTGAGGGTACGACAGCGCTTTAGGGGGAGCGTACGTGTGAGGGCGTGGGTTAGTGTCAGTGTACGGGTTAGGATTAGGGGACGGGTGAGGGTCAGGCTTCGGGGAAGGGTTAGGGTTAGGGTTCGGGCTAGGGTTAGGGTTAGGGGACGGGACGGTTTAGGGTCCAGGTGAGGGTACGACAACGCTTTAGGGGGCGCGTACGTTTGAGGGCGCGGATTAGTCTCAGCGTAATGGCTAGGATTAGGGGACGGGTGAGGGTCAGGCTTCGGGGAAGGGTTAGGGTTAGGGTTCGGGCTAGGGTTAGGGTTAGGGGACGGGGACGATTTAGGGTCCAGGTGAGGGTACGACAACGCTTTAGGTGGAGCGTACGTGTGAGGCCGCGGGTTAGCGTCAGCGTACGGGTTAGGATTAGGGGACGGGTGAGGGTCAGGCTTCGGGGAAGGTTTAGGGTTAGGGTTCGGGCTAGGGTTAGGGTTAGGGGACGGGGACGGTTTAGGGTCCAGGTGAGGGTACGACAGCGCTTTAGGGGGAGCGTACGTGTGAGGGCGCGGGTTAGTGTCAGTGTACGGGTTAGGATTAGGGGACGGGTGAGGGTCAGGCTTCGGGGAAGGGTTAGGGTTAGGGTTCGGGCTAGGGTTAGGGTTAGGGGACGGGGACGGTTTAGGGTCCAGGTGAGGGTACGACAACGCTTTAGGGGGAGCGTACGTGTGAGGGCGCGGGTTAGCGTCAGCGTACGGGTTAGGATTAGGGGACGGGTGAGTGTCAGGCTTCGGGGAAGGGTTAGGGTTAGGGTTCGGGCTAGGGTTAGGGTTAGGGGACGGGGACGGTTTAGGGTCCAGGTGAGGGTACGACAACGCTTTAGGGGGAGCGTACGTGTGAGGGCGTGGGTTAGTGTCAGTATACGGGTTAGGATTAGGGGACGGGTGAGGGTCAGGCTTCGGGGAAGGATTAGGGTTAGGGTTCGGGCTAGGGTTAGGGTTAGGGGACGGGGACGGTTTAGGGTCCAGGTGAGGGTACGACAACGCTTTAGGGGGAGCGTACGTGTGAGGGCGCGGGTTAGTGTCAGCGTACGGGTTAGGATTAGGGGACGGGTGAGGGTCAGGCTTCGGGGAAGGGTTAGGGTTAGGGTTCGGGCTAAGGTTAGGGTTAGGGGACGGGGACGGTTTAGGGTCCAGGTGAGGGTACCGCAGCGCTTTAGGGGGAGCGTACGTGTGTGGGTGCGGGTTAGTGTCAGCGTACGGGTTAGGATTAGGGGACGGGTGAGGGTCAGGTTTCGGGGAAGGGTTAGGGTTAGGGTTCGGGCTAGGGTTAGGGTTAGGGGACGGGGACGGTTTAGGGTCCAGGTGAGGGTACGACAACGCTTTAGGGGGAGCGTACGTGTTAGGGCGCGGGTTAGTGTCTGCGTACGGGTTAGGATTAGGGGACGGGTGAGGGTCAGGCTTCGGGGAAGGGTTAGGGTTAGGGTTCGGGCTAGGGTTAGGGTTAGGGGACGGGGACGGTTTAGGGTCCAGGTGAGGGTACGACAACGCTTTAGGGGGAGCGTACGTGTGAGGGCGTGGGTTAGTGTCAGTGTACGGGTTAGGATTAGGGGACGGGTGAGGGTCAGGCTTCGGGGAAGGGTTTGGGTTAGGGTTCGGGCTAGGGTTAGGGTTAGGGGACGGGGACGGTTTAGGGTCCAGGTGAGGGTACGACAACGCTTTAGGGGGAGCGTACGTGTGAGGTCGCGGCTTAGTGTTAGCGTACGGGTTAGGATTAGGAGACGGGTGAGGGTCAGGCTTCGGGGAAGGGTTAGGTTTAGGGTTCGGGCTAGGGTTAGGGTTAGGGGACGGGGACGGTTTAGGGTCCAGGTGAGGGTACGGCAACGCTTTAGGGGGAGCGTACGTGTGAGGGCGCGGGTTAGCGTCAGCGTACGGGTTAGGATTAGGGGACTGGTGAGGGTCAGGCTTCGGGGAAGGGTTAGGGTTAGGGTTCGGGCTAGGGTTAGGGTTAGGGGACGGGGACGGTTTAGGGTCCAGGTGAGGGTACGACAACGCTTTAGGGGGAGCGTACGTGTGAGGGCGCGGGTTAGCGTCAGTGTACGGGTTAGGATTAGGGGACGGGTGAGGGTCAGGCTTCGGGGAAGGGTTAGGGTTAGGGTTCGGGCTAGGGTTAGTGTTAGGGGACGGGGAAGGTTTAGGGTCCAGGTGAGGGTACGACAACGCTTTAGGGGGAGCGTACGTGTGAGGGCGCGGGTTAGCGTCAGTGTACGGGTTAGGATTAGGGGACTGGTGAGGGTCAGGCTTCGGGGAAGGGTTAGGGTTAGGTTTCGGGCTAGGGTTAGGGTTAGGGGACGGGGACGGTTTAGGGTCCAGGTGAGGGTACGACAACGCTTTAGGGGGAGCGTACGTGTGAGGGCGCGGGTTAGCGTCAGTGTACGGGTTAGGATTAGGGGACGGGTGAGGGTCAGGCTTCGGGGAAGGGTTAGTGTTAGGGTTCGGGCTAGGGTTAGGGTTAGGGGATGGGGAAGGTTTACGGTCCAGGTGAGGGTACGACAACGCTTTAGGGGGAGCGTACTTGTGAGGGCGCAGGTTAGCGTCAGCGTACGGGTTAGGATTAGGGGACGGGTGAGGGTCAGGGTTCGGGGAAGGGTTAGGGTTAGGGTTCGGGCTAGGGTTAGGGTTAGGGGACGGGGACGGTTTAGGGTCCAGGTGAGGGTACGACAACGCTTTAGGGGGCGCGTACGTTTGAGGGCGCGGATTAGTCTCAGCGTAATGTCTAGGATTAGGGGACGGGTGAGGGTCAGGCTTCGGGGAATGGTTAGGGTTAGGGTTCGGGCTAGGGTTAGGGTTAGGGGACGGGGACGATTTAGGGTCCAGGTGAGGGTACGACAACGCTTTAGGGGGAGCGTACGTGTGAGGCCGCGGGTTAGCGTCAGCGTACGGGTTAGGATTAGGGGACGGGTGAGGGTCAGGCTTCGGGGAAGGTTTAGGGTTAGCGTTCGGGCTAGGGTTAGGGTTAGGGGACGGGGACGGTTTAGGGTCCAGGTGAGGGTACGACAGCGATTTAGGGGGAGCGTAAGTGTGAGGGCGTGGGTTAGTGTCAGTGTACGGGTTAGGATTAGGGGACGGGTGAGGGTCAGGCTTCGGGGAAGGGTTAGGGTTAGGGTTCGGGCTAGGGTTAGGGTTAGGGGACGGGACGGTTTAGGGTCCAGGTGAGGGTACGACAACGCTTTAGGGGGCGCGTACATTTGAGGGCGTGGATTAGTCTCAGCGTAATGGCTAGGATTAGGGGACGGGTGAGGGTCAGGCTTCGGGGAAGGGTTAGGGTTAGGGTTCGGGCTAGGGTTAGGGTTAGGGGACGGGGACGATTTAGGGTCCAGGTGAGGGTACGACAACGCTTTAGGGGGAGCGTACGTGTGAGGCCGCGGGTTAGCGTCAGCGTACGGGTTAGGATTAGGGGACGGGTGAGGGTCAGGCTTCGGGGAAGGTTTAGGGTTAGGGTTCGGGCTAGGGTTAGGGTTAGGGGACGGGGACGGTTTAGGGTCCAGGTGAGGGTACGACAGCGCTTTAGGGGGAGCGTACGTGTGAGGGCGCGGGTTAGTGTCAGTATACGGGTTAGGATTAGGGGACGGGTGAGGGTCAGGCTTCGGTGAAGGGTTAGGGTTAGGCTTCGGGCTAGGGTTAGGGTTAGGGGACGGGGACGTTTTAGGGTCCAGGTGAGGGTACGACAAAGCTTTAGCGGGAGCGTACGTGTGAGGGCGCGGGTTTGCGTTAGGGTACGGGTTAGGATTAGGGGACGGGTGAGGGTCAGGCTTCGGGGAAGGGTTAGGGTTCGGGTTCGGGCTAGGGTTAGGGTTAGGGGACGGGGACGTTTTAGGTTCCAGGTGAGTGTACGACAACGCTTTAGGGGGAGTGTACGTGGGAGGGCGCCAGTTAGCGTTAGCGTACGGGTTATGATTAGGGTACGTGTGAGGGTCAGGCTTCGGGTATGGGTTAGGGCTAGGGTTCGGGCTAGGGTTAGCGTTAGGGGATGGGGACGGTTTAGGGTCCAGGTGAGGGTACGACAACGCTTTAGGGGGAGCGTATGTGTGAGGGCGCGGGTTAGCGTTAGCGTACTGGTTAGGATTAGGGGACGGGTGAGTGTCAGGCTTCGGGGAAGTGTTAGGATTAGGGTTCGGGCTAGGGTTAGGGTTAGGGGACAGGGACGGTTTAGGGTCTAGGTGAGGGTACGACAACGCTTTAGGGGGAGCGTACGTGTGAGGGCACGGGTTAGCGTTAGCGTACGGGTTAGGATTAGGGGACGGGTGAGGGTCAGGCTTCAGGGAAGGGTTAGGGTTCGGGTTCGGGCTAGGGTTAGGGTTAGGGGACGGGGACAGTTTAGGGTCCAGGTGAGGGTACCACAACGCTTTATGGGGAGCGTACGTGTGAGGGCGCGGGTTAGCGTTAGCTTACGGGTTAGGATTAGGGGACGGGTGAGGGTCAGGCTTCGGGGAAGGGTTAGGGTTAGGGTTCGGGCTAGGGTTAGGGTTAGGGGACGGGGACGGTTTAGGGTCCAGGTGAGGGTACGACAACGCTTTAGGGGGAGCGTACGTGTGAGGGCGCGGGTTAGTGTCAGCGTACGGGTTAGGATTAGGGGACGGGTGAGGGTCAGGCTTCGGGGAAGGGTTAGGGTTAGGGTTCGGGCTAGGGTTAGGGTTAGGGGACGGGGACGGTTTAGGGTCCAGGTGAGGGTACCGCAGCGCTTTAGGGGGAGCGTACGTGTGTGGGTGCGGGTTAGTGTCAGCGTACGGGTTAGGATTAGGGGACGGGTGAGGGTCAGGTTTCGGGGAAGGGTTAGGGTTAGGGTTCGGGCTAGGGTTAGGGTTAGGGGACGGGGACGGTTTAGGGTCCAGGTGAGGGTACGACAACGCTTTAGGGGGAGCGTACGTGTTAGGGCGCGGGTTAGTGTCTGCGTACGGGTTAGGATTAGGGGACGGGTGAGGGTCAGGCTTCGGGGAAGGGTTAGGGTTAGGGTTCGGGCTAGGGTTAGGGTTAGGGGACGGAGACGTTTTAGGGTCCAGGTGAGGGTACGACAACGCTTTAGCGGGAGCGTACGTGTGAGGGCGCGGGTTTGCGTTAGCGTACGGATTAGGATTAGGGGACGGGTGAGTGTCAGGCTTCGGGGAAGGATTAGGGTTAGGGTTCGAGCTAGGGTTAGGGTTAGGGGACGGGGACGGTTTAGGGTCCAGTTCAGGGTACGACAACGCTATAGGGGGAGGGTACGTTTGAGGGCGCGGGTTAGAGTTAGCGTACTGGTTAGAATTAGGGGAAGGGTGAGGGTCAGGCTTCGGGGAAGGGTTAGGGTTAGGGTTCGGGCTAGGGTTAGGGTTAGGGGACGGGGACGGTTTAGGGTCCAGGTGAGGGTACGACAACGCTTTAGGGGGAGCGTATGTGTGAGGGCGCGGGTTAGAGTTAGCGTACTGGTTAGGATTAGGGACGGGTGAGGGTCAGGCTTTGGGGAAGGGTTAGGGTTCGGGTTCGGGCTAGGGTTAGGTTTAGGGTACGGGGACGGTTTAGGGTCCAGGTGAGGGTACGACAACGCTTTAGGGGGAGCGTATGTGTGAGGGCGCGGGTTAGCGTTAGCGTACTAGTTAGGATTAGGGGACGGATGAGTGTCAGGCTTCGGGGAAGGGTTAGGGTTAGGGTTCAGGCTAGGGTTAGGTTTAGGGGACGGGGACGGTTTCGGGTCCAGGTGAGGGTACGACAACGCTTTAGGGGGAGCGTACGTGTGAGGGCGCGAGTTAGCGTTAGCGTACGGGTTAGGATTAGGGGACGGGTGAGTGTCAGGCTTCGGGGAAGGGTTAGGGTTAGGGTTCGGGCTAGGGTTAGGGTTAGGGGACGGGGACGGTTTAGGGTCCAGGTGAGGGTACAACAACGCTTTAGGGGGAGCGTACGTGTGAGGGCGCGGGTTAGCGTTAGCGTATGGATTAGGATAAGGGGACAGGTGAGGGTCAGGCTTCGGGTATGGGTTAGGGCTAGGGTTCGGGCTAGGGTTAGGGTTAGGGGACGGGGACGGTTTAGGGTCCAGGTGAGCGTACGACAACGCTTTAGGGGGAGCGTATGTGTGAGGGCGCGGGTTAGCGTTAGCGTACTGGTTAGGATTAGGGGACGGGTGAGTGTCAGGCTTCGGGGAAGGGTTAGGGTTAGGGTTCGTGCTATGGTTAGGGTTAGGGGACGGGGACGGTTTAGGGTCCAGGTGAGGGTACGACAACACTTTAGGGAGAGCGTACGTGTGAGGGCGTGGGTTAGCGTTAGCGTACGGGTTAGGATTAGGGGACGGGTGAGGGTCAGGCTTCGGGGAAGGGTTAGGGTTAGGGTTCGGGCTAGGGTTAGGGTTAGGGGACGGGGACGTTTTAGGGTCCAGGTGAGGGTACGACAACGCTTTAGCGGGAGCGTACGTGTGAGGGCACGGGTTAGCGTTAGCGTACGTGTTAGGATTAGGGGACGGGTGAGGGTCAGGCTTCGGGGAAGGGTTAGGGTTAGGGTTCGGGCTAGGGTTAGGGTTAAGGGACGGGGACGTTTTAGGTTCCAGGTGAGGGTACGACAACGCTTTAGGGGGAGTGTACGTGGGAGGGCGCCGGTTAGCGTTAGCGTACGGGTTATGATTAGGGGACGTGTGAGGGTCAGGCTTCGGGTATGGGTTAGCGCTAGGGTTCGGGCTAGGGTTAGGGTTAGGGGACGGGGACGGTTTACGGTCCAGGTGAGCGTACGACAACGCTTTAGGGGGAGCGTATGTGTGAGGGCGCGGGTTAGCGTTAGCGTACTGGTTAGGATTAGGGGACGGGTGAGTGTCAGGCTTCGGGGAAGGGTTAGGGTTAGGGTTCGGGCTAGGGTTAGGGTTAGGGGACGGGGACGGTTTAGGGTCCAGGTGTGGGTACGACAACGCTTTAGGGGGAGCATACGTGTGAGGGCGCGGGTTAGTGTTAGTTTAAGGGTTAGGTTTAGGGGACGTGTGAGGGTCAGGCTTCGGGGATGGGTTAGGGCTAGGGTTCGGGCTAGGGTTAGGGTTAGGGGACGGGGACGGTTTAGGATCCAGATGAGGGTACGACAACGCTTTAGGTGGAGCGTACGTGTGAGGGCGTGGGTTAGCGTTAGCGTACTGGTTAGGATTAGGGGACGGGTGAGGGTCAGGCTTCGGGGAAGGGTTAGGGTTAGGGTTCGGGCTAGGGTTAGGGTTAGGGGACGGGGACAGTTTAGGGTCCAGGTGAGGGTACGACAACGCTTTAGGGAGAGTGTACGTGTGAGGGCGCAGTTTAGCGTTAGCGTACGGGTTAGGATTAGGGGACGGGTGAGTGTCAGGCTTCGGGGAAGGGTTACGGTTAGGGTTCGGGCTAGGGTTAGGATTAGGGGACGGGGACGGTTTAGGGTACAGGTGAGGGTACGACAACGCTTTAGGGGGAGGGTACGTTTGAGGGCGCGGGTTAGCGTTAGCGTACTGGTTAGAATTAGGTGACGGGTGAGGGTCAGGCTTCGGGGAAGGGTTAGGGTTAGGGTTCGGGCTAGGGTTAGGGTTAGGGGACGGGGACGGTTTAGGGTCCCGGTGAGGGTACGACAACGCTTTAGGGGGAGCGTACGTGTGAGGGCGCGGGTTAGCGTTAGCGTACGGGTTTAGATTAGGGGACAGGTGAGTGTCAGGCTTCGGGGAAGGGTTAGGGTAAGGGTTCGGGCTAGGGTTAGGCTTAGGGGACGTGGACGGTTTAGGGTCCAGGTGAGGGTACGACAACGCTTTAGGGGGAGCGTACGTGTGAGGGGGCAGGTGAGCGTTAGCGTACGGGTTAGGATTAGGGGACGGGTGAGAGTCAGGCTTCGGGGAAGGCTTAGGGTTAGGGTTCGGGCTAGGGTTAGGGTTAGGGGACGGGGACGTTTTAGGGTCCAGGTGAGGGTACGACAACGCTTTAGCGGGAGCGTACGTGTGAGGGCGCGGGTTTGCGTTAGCGTACGGGTTAGGATTAGGGGACGGGTGAGGGTCAGGCTTCGGGTATGGTTTAGGGCTAGGGTTCGGGCTAGGGTTAGGGTTAGGGGACGGGGACGTTTTAGGGTCCAGGTGAGGGTACGACAACGCTTTAGGGGGAGCGTATGTGTGAGGGCGCGGGTTAGCGTTAGCGTACTGGTTAGGATTAGGGGACGGGTGAGTGTCAGGCTTCAGGGAAGGGTTAGGGTTTGGGTTCGGGCTAGGGTTAGGTTTAGGGGACGGGGACGGTTTAGGGTCCAGGTGAGGGTACGACAACGCTTTAGGGGGAGCGTACGTGTGAGGGCGCGAGTTAGCGTTAGCGTACGGGTTAGGATTATGGGACGGGTGAGGGTCAGGCTTCGGGGAAGGGTTAGGGTTAGGGTTCGGGCTAGGGTTAGGGTTAGGGGACGGGGACGTTTTAGGGTCCAGGTGAGGGTACGACAACGCTTTAGCGGGAGCGTACGTGTGAGGGCGCGGGTTAGCGTTAGCGTACGGGTTAGGATTAGGGGACGGGTGAGGGTCAGGCTTCGGGGAAGGGTTAGGGTTAGGGTTCGGGCTAGGGTTAGGGTTAGGGGACGGGGACGTTTTAGGGTCCAGGTGAGGGTACGACAACGCTTTAGGGGGAGTGTACGTGGGAGGGCGCCGGTTAGCGTTAGCGTACGGGTTATGATTAGGGGACGTGTGAGGGTCAGGCTTCGGGTATGGGTTAGGGCTAGGGTTCGGGCTAGGGTTAGGGTTAGGGGACGGGGACGGTTTAGGGTCCAGGTGAGCGTACGACAACGCTTTAGGGGGAGCGTATGTGTGAGGGCGCGGGTTAGCGTTAGCGTACTGGTTAGGATTAGGGGATGGGTGAGTGTCAGGCTTCGGGGAAGGGTTAGGGTTAGGGTTCGGGCTAGGGTTAGGGTTAGGGGACGGGGACGGTTTAGGGTCCAGGTGAGGGTACGCCAACGCTTTAGGGGGAGCATACGTGTGAGGGCGCGGGTTAGTGTTAGTGTACGGGTTAGGTTTAGGGGACGTGTGAGGGTCAGGCTTCGGGGATGGGTTAGGGCTAGGGTTCGGGCTAGGGTTAGGGTTAGGGGACGGGGACGGTTTAGGATCCAGATGAGGGTACGACAACGCTTTAGGTGGAGCGTACGTGTGAGGGCGTGGGTTAGCGTTAGCGTACTGGTTAGGATTAGGGGACGTGTGAGGGTCAGGCTTCGGGGAAGGGTTAGGGTTAGGGTTCGGGCTAGGGTTAGGGTTAGGGGACGGGGACAGTTTAGGGTCCAGGTGAGGGTACGACAACGCTTTAGGGAGAGTGTACGTGTGAGGGCGCGGGTTAGCGTTAGCGTACGGTTTAGGATTAGGGGACGGGTAGTGTCAGGCTTCGGGGAAGGTTTACGGTTAGGGTTCGGCCTAGGGTTAGGGTTAGGGGACGGGGACGGTTTAGGGTACAGGTGAGGGTACGACAACGCTTTAGAGGGAGGGTACGTTTGAGGGCGCGGGTTAGCGTTAGCGTACTGGTTAGAATTAGGGGACGGGTGAGGGTCAGGCTTCGGGGAAGGGTTAGGGTTAGGGTTCGGGCTAGGGTTAGGGTTAGGGGACGGGGACGGTTTAGGGTCCAGGTGAGGGTACGACAACGCTTTAGGGGGAGCGTACGTGTGAGGGCGCGGGTTAGCGTTAGCGTACGGGTTTGGATTAGGGGACAGGTGAGTGTTAGGCTTCGGGGAAGGGTTAGGGTAAGGGTTCGGGCTAGGGTTAGGCTTAGGGGACGGGGACGGTTTAGGGTCCAGGTGAGGGTACGACAACGCTTTAGGGGGAGCGTACGTGTGAGGGCGCGCGTTAGCGTTAGCGTACTGGTTAGGATTAGGGGACGGGTGAGGGTCAGGCTTCGGGGAAGGGTTAGGGTTAGGGTTCGGGCTAGGGTTAGGGATAGGGGACGGGGACGGTTTAGGGTCCAGGTGAGGGTACGACAACGCTTTGGGGGAGCGTACGTGTGAGGGCGCGGGTTAGCATTAGCATACGGTTTAGGATTAGGGGACGGGTGAGGGTCATGCTTCGAGAAAGGGTTAGGGTTAGGGTTCGGGCTAGGGTTACGGTTAGGGGACGGGGACGGTTTAGGGTCCAGGTGAGGGTACGACAACGCTTTAGGGTGAGCGTACGTTTGAGGGCGTGGGTCAGCGTTAGCGTACCGGTTAGGATTAAGGGATGGGTGAGGGTCAGGCTTCGGGGAAGGGTTAGGGTTAGTGTTCGGGCTAGGGTTACGGTTACGGGACGGGGACGGTTTAGGGTCCATGTGAGGGTACGACAACGCTTTATGGTGAGCGTACCTGTGAGGGCGCGGGTTAGCGTTAGCGTACGGGTTAGGATTAGGGGACGGGTGAGGTTAAGGCTTCGGGGAAGGGTTAGGGTTAGGGTTCGGGCTAGGGTTAGTGTTAGCGGATGGGGAGGGTTTAGGGTCCAGGTGAGGGTACGACAACGCTTTAGGGGGAGCGTACGTGTGAGGGTGCGGGTTAGCGTTAGCGTACGGGTTAGGATTAGGGGACGGGTGAGGGTCCGGCTTCGGGGAATGGTTAGGGTTAGGGTTCGGGCTAGGGTTAGGGTTACGGGACAGGGACGGTTTAGGGTCCAGGTGAGGGTACGACAACGCTTTAGGGGGAGCGTACGTGTGAGGGCGCGGGTCAATGTTAGCGTACGGGTTAGGATTAGGGGACGGGTGAGGGTCAGGCTTCGGGGAAGGGTTAGGGTTCGGGTTCGGGCTAGGGTTAGGGTTAGGGGACGGGGACGGTTTAGGGTCCAGGTGAGGGTACGACAACGCTTTAGGGGGAGCGTACGTGTGAGGGCGCGGGTTAGCATTAGCGTACGGATTAGGATTAGAGGACGTGTGAGGGTCAGGCTTCGGGGAAGGGTTAGTGTTAGGGATCGGGCTAGGGTTAGGGTTAGGGGACGGGGACGGTTTAGGGTCCAGGTGAGGGTACGACAACGCTTTAGGGGGAGCGTACGTGTGAGGGCGTGGGTTAGCGTTAGCGTACGGGTTAGGATTAGGGGACGGGTGAGTGTCAGGCTTCGGGGAAGGGTTAGGGTTAGGGTTCGGGCTAGGGTTAGGGTTAGGGGACGGGGAGGGTTTAGGGTCCAGGTGAGGGTACGACAACGCTTTAGGGGGAGCGTACGTGTGAGGGCGCGGGTTAGCGTTAGCGTACGGATTAGGATTAGGGGACGGGTGAGGGTCAGGCTTCGGGGAAGTGTTAGGGTTAGGGTTCGGGCTAGGGTTAGGGATAGGGGACGGGGACGGTTTAGGGTCCAGGTGAGGGTACGACAACGCTTCGGGGGAGCGTACGTGTGAGGGCGCGGGTTAGCGTTAGCATACGGTTTAGGATTAGGGGACGGGTTGAGGGTCATGCTTCGAGAAAGGGTTAGGGTTAGGGTTCGGGCTAGGGTTAGGGTTAGGGGACGGGGACGGTTTAGGGTCCAGGTGAGGGTACGACAACGCTTTAGGGTGAGCGTCCGTGTGAGGGGGCAGGTGAGCGTTAGCGTACGGGTTAGGATTAGGGGACGGGTGAGTGTCAGGCTTTGGGGAAGGTTTAGGGTTAGGGTTCAGGCTAGGGTTAGGGTTAGGGGACGGAGACGGTTTAGGGTCCAGGTGAGGGTACGACAACGCTTTAGGAGTAGCGTACGTGTGACGGCGTGGGTTAGCGTTTCGGAACGGGTTAGGATTAGGGGACGGGTGAGAGTCAGGCTTCGGGGAAGGCTTAGGGTTAGGGTTCGGGCTAGGGTTAGGGTTAGGGGACGGGGACGGTTTAGGGTCCAGGTGAGGGTACGACAACGCTTTAGGGGGAGCATACGTGTGAGGGCGCGGGTTAGTGTTAGTGTACGGGTTAGGATTAGGGGACGGGTGAGGGTCAGGCTTCGGGGAAGGGTTAGGGTTAGGGTTCGGGCTAGGTTTAGGGTTAGGGGACGGGGACGGTTAGGGTCCAGGTGAGGGTACGAGAACGCTTTAGGGGGAGCGTACGTGTGAGGGCGCGGGTTAGCGTTAGCGTACAGGTTAGGATTAGGGGACGGGTGAGGGTCAGGCTTTGGGGAAGGCTTAGGGTTAGGGTTCGGGCTAGGGATAGGGTTAGGGGACGGGGACGGTTTAGGGTCCAGGTGAGGGTACGACAACGCTTTAGGGGGAGCGTACGTGTGAGGGCGCGGGTTAGTGTTAGCGTACGGATTAGGTTTAGGGGACGTGTGAGGGTCAGGCTTCGGGTATGGGTTAGGGCTAGGGTTCGGGCTAGGGTTAGGGTTACGGGACGGGGACGGTTTAGGGTCCAGGTGAGGGTACGACAACGCTTTAGGGGGAGCGAACGTGTGAGGGGGCGGGTTAGCGTTAGCGTACGGGTTAGGATTAGGGGACGGGTGAGGGTCAGGCTTCGGGGAAGGGTTAGGGTTAGGGTTCGGGCTAGGTTTACGGTTAGGGGACGGGGACGGTTTAGGGTCCAGCTGAGGGTACGACAACGCTTTAGGGTGAGCGTACGTGTGAGGGCGTGGGTCAGCGTTAGCGTACGGGTTAGGATTAAGGGATGGGTGAGGGTCAGGCTTCGGGGAAGGGTTAGGGTTAGTGTTCGGGCTAGGGTTACGGTTACGGGACGGGGACGGTTTAGGGTCCATGTGAGGGTACGACAACGCTTTATGGTGAGCGTACGTGTGAGGGCGCGGGTTAGCGTTAGCGTACGGGTTAGGATTAGGGGACGGGTTAGGGTCAGGCTTCGGGGAAGGGTTAGGGTTAGGGTTCGGGCTAGGGTTAGGGTTAGGGGACAGGGACGGTTTAGGGTCCAGGTGAGGGTACCACAACGCTTTATGAGGAGCGTACGTGTGAGGGCGCGGGTTAGCGTTAGCGTACGGGTTAGGATTAGGGGACGGGTGAGGGTCAGGCTTCGGGGAAGGGTTAGGGTTAGGATTCGGGCTAGGATTAGGGATAGGGGACGGGGACGGTTTAGGGTCCACGTGAGGATACGACAACGCTTTGGGGGAGCGTACGTGTGAGGGCGCGGGTTAGCGTTAGCATACGGTTTAGGATTAGGGGACGGGTGAGGGTCATGCTTCGAGAAAGGGTTAGGGTTAGGGTTCGGGCTAGGGTTACGGTTAGGGGACGGGGACGGTTTAGGGTCCAGGTGAGGGTACGACAACGCTTTAGGGTGAGCGTACGTGTGAGGGCGTGGGTCAGCGTTAGCGTACGGGTAAGGATTAAGGGATGGGTGAGGGTCAGGCTTCGGGGAAGGGTTAGGGTTAGTCTTCGGGCTAGGGTTACGGTTACGGGACGGGGACGGTTTAGGGTCCATGTGAGGGTACGACAACGCTTTATGGTGAGCGTACGTGTGAGGGCGCGGGTTAGCGTTAGCGTACGGGTTAGGATTAGGGGACGGGTGAGGGTCAGGCTTCGGGGAAGGGTTAGGTTTAGGGTTCGGGCTAGGGTTAGGGTTAGGGGACAGGGACGGTTTAGGGTCCAGGTGAGGGTACCACAACGCTTTATGAGGAGCGTACGTGTGAGGGCGTGGGTTAGCGTTAGCGTACGAGTTAGGATTAGGGGACGGGTGAGTGTCAGGCTTCGGGGAAGGGTTAGGGTTAGGGTTCGGGCTAGGGTTAGTGTTAGCGGATGGGGACGGTTTAGGGTCCAGGTGAGGGTACGACAACGCTTTAGGGGGAGCGTACGTGTGAGAGTGCGGGTTAGCGTTAGCGTACGGGTTAGGATTAGGGGACGGGTGAGGGTCAGGCTTCGGGGAATGGTTAGGGTTAGGGTTCGGGCTAGGGTTAGAGTTACGGGACAGGGACGGTTTAGGGTCCAGGTGAGGGGACGACAACGCTTTAGGGGGAGCGTACGTGTGAGGGCGCGGGTCAGTGTTAGCGTACGGGTTAGGATTAGGGGACGGGTGAGGGTCAGGCTTCGGGGAAGGGTTAGGGTTCGGGTTCGGGCTAGGGTTAGGGTTAGGGGACGGGGACGGTTTAGGGTCCAGGTGAGGGTACGACAACGCTTTAGGGGGAGCGTACGTGTGAGGGCGCGGGTTAGCTTTAGCGTACGGATTAGGATTAGAGGACGTGTGAGGGTCAGGCTTCGGGGAAGGGTTAGTGTTCGGGATCGGGCTAGGGTTAGGGTTAGGGGACGGGGACGGTTTAGGGACCAGGTGAGGGTACGACAACGCTTTAGGGGGAGCGTACGTGTGAGGGCGCGGGTTAGCGTTAGCGTACGGGTTAGGATTAGGGGACGGGTGAGTGTCAGGCTTCGGGGAAGGGTTAGGGTTAGGGTTCGGGCTAGGGTTAGGGTTAGGGGACGGGGACGGTTTAGGGTCCAGGTGAGGGTACGACAACGCTTTAGGGGGAGCGTACGTGTGAGGGCGCGGGTTAGCGTTAGCGTACGGATTAGGATTAGGGGACGGGTGAGGGTCAGGCTTCGGGGAAGGGTTAGGGTTAGGGTTCGGGCTAGGGTTAGGGATAGGGGACGGGGACGGTTTAGGGTCCAGGTGAGGGTACGACAACGCTTTGGGGGAGCATACGTGTGAGGGCGCGGGTTAGCGTTAGCATACGGTTTAGGATTAGGGGACGGGTGAGGGTCATGCTTCGAGAAAGGGTTAGGGTTAGGGTTCGGGCTAGGGTTAGGGTTAGGGGACGGGGACGGTTTAGGGTCCTGGTGAGGGTACGACGCTTTAGGGTGAGCGTACGTGTGAGGGCGTGGGTCAGCGTTAGCGTACGGGTTAGGATTAGGGGACGGGTGAGGGTCAGGCTTCGGGGAAGGTTTAGGCTTAGTGTTCGGGCTAGGGTTACGGTTACGGGACGGGGACGGTTTAGGGTCCATGTGAGGGTACGACAACGCTTTATGGGGAGCGTACGTGTGAGGGCGCGGGTTAGCGTTAGCGTACGGGTTAGGATTAGGGGACGGGTGAGGGTCAGGCTTCGGGGAAGTGTTAGGGTTAGGGTTCGGGCTAGGGTTAGGGTTAGGGGACGGGGACGGTTTAGGGTCTAGGTGAGGGTACGACAACGCTTTAGGGGGAGCGTACGTGTGAGGGCACGGGTTAGCGTTAGCGTACGGGTTAGGATTAGGGGACGGGTGAGGGTCAGGCTTCGGGGAAGGGTTAGGGTTCGGGTTCGGGCTAGGGTTAGGGTTAGGGGACGGGGACGTTTAGGGTCCAGGAGAGGGTACGACAACGCTTTAGGGGGAACGTACGTGTGAGGGGGCGGGTTAGCGTTAGCATACGGTTTAGGATTAGGGGACGGGTGAGGGTCAGGCTTCGGGGAAGGGTTAGGGTTAGGGTTCGGGCTAGGGTTAGGGTTAGGGGACGGGGACGGTTTAGGGTCCAGGTGAGGGTACGAAAACGCTTTAGGGGGAGCGTACGTGTGAGGGGGCAGGTGAGCGTTAGCGTACGGGTTAGGATTAGGGGACGGGTGAGTGTCAGGCTTTGGGGAAGGGTTAGGGTTAGGGTTCAGGCTAGGGTTAGGGTTAGGAGACAGAGACGGTTTAGGGTCCAGGTGAGGGTACGACAACGCTTTAGGGGTAGCGTACGTGTGAGGGCGTGGGTTAGCGTTACGGAACGGGTTAGGATTAGGGGACAGGTGAGAGTCAGGCTTCGGGGAAGGCTTAGGGTTAGGGTTCGGGCTAGGGTTAGGGTTAGGGGACGGGGACGGTTTAGGATCCAGGTGAGGGTACGACAACGCTTTAGGGGGAGCGTACGTGTGAGGGCGCGGGTTAGTGTTAGTGTACGGGTTAGGTTTAGGGGACGTGTGAGGGTCAGGCTTCGGGGATGGGTTAGGGCTAGTGTTCGGGCTAGGGTTAGGGTTAGGGGATGGGGACGGTTTAGGGTCCAGGTGAGGGTACGACAACGCTTTAGGTGGAGCGTACGTGTGAGGGCGTGGGTTAGCGTTAGCGTACTGGTTAGGATTAGGGGACGGGTGAGGGTCAGGCTTCGGGGAAGGGTTAGGGTTAGGGTTCGGGCTAGGGTTAGGGTTAGGGGACGGGGACGGTTTAGGGTCCAGGTGAGGATACGACAACGCTTTAGGGGGAGCGTACGTGTGAGGGCGCGGGTTAGCGTTAGCGTACGGGTTAGGATTAGGGGACGGGTGAGGGTCAGGCTTCGGGGAAGGGTTAGGGTTCGGGTTCGGGCTAGGGTTAGGGTTAGGGTACGAGAACCGTTTAGGGTCCAGGTGAGGGTACGACAACGCTTTAGGGGGAGCGTACGTGTGAGGGCGCGGGTTAGCATTAGCATACGGTTTAGGATTATGGGACGGGTGAGGGTCAGGCTTCGGGGAAGGGTTAGGGTTAGGGTTCGGGCTAGGTTTAGGGTTAGGGGACGGGGACGGTTAGGGTCCAGGTGAGGGTACGAGAACGCTTTAGGGGGAGCGTACGTGTGAGGGCGCGGGTTAGCGTTAGCGTACAGGTTAGGATTAGGGGACGGGTGAGGGTCAGGCTTTGGGGAAGGCTTAGGGTTAGGGTTCGGGCTAGGGATAGGGTTAGGGGACGGGGACGGTTTAGGGTCCAGGTGAGGGTACGACAACGCTTTAGGGGGAGCGTACGTGTGAGGGCGCGGGTTAGTGTTAGCGTACGGATTAGGTTTAGGGGACGTGTGAGGGTCAGGCTTCGGGTATGGGTTAGGGCTAGGGTTCGGGCTAGGGTTAGGGTTACGGGACGGGGACGGTTTAGGGTCCAGGTGAGTGTACGACAACGCTTTAGGGGGAGCGAACGTGTGAGGGGGCGGGTTAGCGTTAGCGTACGGGTTAGGATTAGGGAACGGGTGAGGGTCAGGCTTCGGGGAAGTGTTAGGGTTCGGGTTCGGGCTAGGGTTAGGGTTAGGGGACGGGGACGGTTTATGGTCCAGGTGAGGGTACGACAACGCTTTAGGGGGAGCATACGTGTGAGGGCGTGGGTTAGCGTTAGCGTACGGGTTAGGATTAGGGGACGGGTGAGGGTCAGGCTTCGGGGAAGGTTTAGGGTTAGGGTTCGGGCTAGGGTTAGGGTTAGGGGACGGGGACGGTTTAGGGTCCAGGTGAGGGTACGACAACGCTTTAGGGGGAGCGTACGTGTGAGGGCGCGGGTTAGCGTTAGCGTACTGGTTAGGAATAGGGGACGGGTGAGGGTCAGGCTTCGGGGAAGGTTTAGGGTTAGGGTTCGGGCTAGGGTTAGGGTTAGGGGACGGGGACGGTTTACGGTCCAGATGAGGGTACGACAACGCTTTAGGGGGAGCGTACGTGTGAGGGCGCGGGTTAGCGTTAGCGTATGGTTTACGATTAGGGGACGGGTGAGGGTCAGGCTTCGGGGAAGTGTTAGGGTTAGGGTTCGGACTAGGGTTAGGGTTAGGGGACGGGGACGATTTAGGGTCCAGGAGAGGGTACGACAATGCTTTAGGGGGAGCGTACGTGTGAGGGCGCGGGTTAGCGTTAGCGTACGGGTTAGTATTAGGGGACGGGTGAGGGTCAGGCTTCGGGGAAGGTTTAGGGTTCGGGTTCGGTCTAGGTTTAGGGTTAGGGGACGGGGACGGTTTAGGGTCCAGGTGAGGGTACGACAATGCTTTAGGGGGAGTGTACGTGTGAGGGCGCGGGTTAGCGTTAGCGTACGCGTTAGGATTAGGGGACGGGTGAGGGTCAGGCTTCGGGGAAGGGTTAGGGTTAGGGTTCAGGCTAGGTTTAGGGTTAGGGGACGGGGACGGTTTAGGGTCCAGGTGAGGGTACGACAACGCTTTAGGGGGAGCGTACGTGTGAGGGCGTGTGTTAGCGTTAGCGTACGGTTTAGGATTAGGGGACGGGTGAGAGTCTGGCTTCGGGGAAGCCTTAGGGTTATTGTTCGGGCTACGGTAAGGGTTAGGGGACGGGGACGGTTTAGGGTCCAGGTGAGGGTACGACAACGCTTTAGGGGGAGCGTACGTGTGAGGGCGCGGGTTAGCATTAGCGTACGGGTTAGGATTAGAGGACGCGTGAGTGTCAGGCTTCGGGGAAGGGTTAGGTTTAGGGTTCGGACTAGGGTTAGGGTTAGGGGACGGGGACGGTTTAGGGTCCAGGAGAGGGTACGACAACGCTTTAGGGGGAGCGTACGTGCGAGGGCGCGGGTTAGCGTTAGCGTACGGGTTAGGATTAGGGGACGCGTGAGGGTCAGGCTTCGGGGAAGGGTTAGGTTTAGGGTTCGGGCTAGGGTTAGGGTTAGGGGACGGGGACGGTTTAGGGTCCAGGTGAGGGTACGACAAGGCTTTAGGGGAAGCGTACGTGTGAGGGCGCGGGTTAGCGTTAGCGTACGGATTAGGATTAGGGGACGGGTGAGGGTCAGGCTTCGGGGAAGGGTTAGGGTTGGGGTTCGGGCTAGGGTTAGGGTTAGGGGACTGGGACGGTTTAGGGTCCAGGTGAGGGTACGACAACGCTTTAGGGGGAGCGTACGTGTGAGGGCGCGGGTTAGCGTTAGCGTACGGGTTAGGATTAGGGGACGGGTGAGGGTCAGGCTTCGGGGAAGGGTTAGGGTTAGGGTTCGGACTAGGGTTAGGGTTAGGGGACGGGGACGGTTTAGGGACCAGGAGAGGGAACGACAACGCTTTAGGGGGAGCGTACGTGCGAGGGCGCGGGTTAGCGTTAGCGTACGGGTTAGGATTAGGGGACGGGTGAGGGTCAGGCTTCGGGGAACGGTTAGGTGTAGGGTTCGGGCTAGGGTTAGGGTTAGGGGACGGGGACGGTTTAGGGTCCAGGTGAGGGTACGACAACGCTTTAGGGGGAGCGTACGTGTGAGGGCGCGGGTCAGCGTTAGCGTACGGCTTAGGATTAGGGGATGGGTGAGTGTCAGGCTTCGGGGAAGGGTTAGGGTTAGGGTTCGGGCTAGGGTTAGGGTTAGGGGACTGGGACGGTTTAGGGTCCAGGTGAAGGTACGACAACGCTTTAGGGGGAGCGTACGTGTGAGTACGTGTGTTAGCGTTAGCGTACGGTTTAGGATTTGGGGACGGGTGAGAGTCAGGCTTCCTGGAAGCCTTAGGGTTATTGTTTGGGCTAGGGTTAGGGTTAGGGGACGGGGACGGTTTAGGGTCCAGGTGAGGGTACGACAAAGCTTTAGGGGGAGCGTACGTGTGAGGGCGCGGGTTAGCGTTAGCGTACTGGTTAGGAATAGGGGACGGGTGAGGGTCAGGCTTCGGGGAAGGGTTAGGGTTAGGGTTCGGGCTAGGGTTAGGGTTAGGGGACGGGGACGGTTTACGGTCCAGATGAGGGTACGACAACGCTTTAGGGGGAGCGTACGTGTGAGGGCGCGGGTTAGCGTTAGCGTATGGTTTACGATTAGGGGACGGGTGAGGGTCAGGCTTCGGGGAAGTGTTAGGGTTAGGGTTCGGACTAGGGTTAGGGTTAGGGTACGGGGACGATTTAGGGTCCAGGAGAGGGTACGACAACGCTTTAGGGGGAGCGTACGTGTGAGGGCGCGGGTTAGCGTTAGCGTACGGGTTAGTATTAGGGGACGGGTGAGGGTCAGGCTTCGGGGAAGGTTTAGGGTTCGGGTTCGGGCTAGGGTTAGGGTTAGGGGACGGGGACGGTTTAGGGTCCAGGTGAGGGTACGACAACGCTTTAGGGGGAGTGTACGTGTGAGGGCGCGGGTTAGCGTTAGCGTACGGGTTAGGATTAGGGGACGGGTGAGGGTCAGGCTTCGGGGAAGGGTTAGGGTTAGGGTTCAGGCTAGGGTTAGGGTTAGGGGACGGGGACGGTTTAGGGTCCAGGTGAGGGTACGACAACGCTTTAGGGGGAGCGTACGTGTGAGGTCGTGTGTTAGCGTTAGCGTACGGTTTAGGATTAGGGGATGGGTGAGAGTCTGGCTTCGGGGAAGCCTTAGGGTTATTGTTCGGGCTACGGTAAGGGTTAGGGGACGGGGACGGTTTAGGGTCCAGGTGAGGGTACGACAACGCTTTAGGGGGAGCGTACGTGTGAGGGCGCGGGTTAGCATTAGCGTACTGGTTAGGATTAGGGGACGGGTGAGTGTCAGGCTTCGGGGAAGGGTTAGGGTTAGGCTTCGGGCTAGGGTTAGGGTTAGGGGACGGGGACGGTTTAGGGTCCAGGTGAGGGTACGACAACGCTTTAGGGGGAGCGTACGTGTGAGGGCGCGGGTTAGCGTTAGCGTACGGGTTAGGATTAGGGGACGGGTGAGGGTCAGGCTTCGGGGAAGATTTAGGGTTCGGGTTCGGGCTAGGGTTAGGGTTAGGGGACGGGGACGGTTTAGGGTCCAGGTGAGGGTATGACAACGCTTTAGGGGGAGCGTACGAGTGTGGGCGCGGGTTAGCGTTAACATACGGTTTAGGATTAGGGGACGGGTGAGGGTCAGGCTTCGGGGAAGGTTTAGGGTTAGGGTTCGGGCTAGGGTTAGGGTTAGGGGACGGGGTCGGTTTAGGGTCCAGGTGAGGGTACGACAACGCTTTAGGTGGAGCGTACGTGTGACGGGGCGGGTTAACGTTAGCGTACGGTTTAGGATTAGGTGACGGGTGAGTGTCAGCCTTCGGGGAAGGGTTAGGGTTAGGGTTCGGGCTAGGGTTAGGGTTAGGGGACGGGGACGGTTTAGGGTCCAGGTGAGGGTACGACAACGCTTTAGGGGCAGCGTACGTGTGAGGGCGCGGGTTAGCGTTAACATACGGTTTAGGATTAGGGGACGGGTGAGGGTCAGGCTTCGGGGAAGGGTTAGGGTTAGGGTTCGGGCTAGGGTTAGGGTTAGGGGACGGGGACGGTTTAGGGTCCAGGTGAGGGTACGACAACGCTTTAGGGGGAGCGTACGTGTGAGGGCGCGGGTTAGCGTTAGCGTACGGGTTAGGATTAGGGGACGGGTGAAGGTCAGGCTTTGGGGAAGGCTTAGGGTTAGGCTTCGGGCTAGGGTTAGGGTTAGGGGACGGGGAAGGTTTAGGGTCCAGGTGAGGGTACGACAACGCTTTAGGGGGAGCGTACGTGTGAGGGCGCGGGTTAGCGTTAGCGTACGGGTTAGGATAAGGGGACAGGTGAGGGTCATGCTTTGGGGAAGGGTTAGGGTTCAGGTTTGGGCTAGGCTTAGGGTTAGGTGACGGGGACGGTTTAGGGTCCAGGTGAGGGTACGACAACGCTTTAGGGGGAGCGTACGTGTGAGGGTGCGGATTAGCGTTAGCGTACGGTTTAGGATTAGGGGACGGGTTAGGGTCAGGGTTCGGGGAAGGGTTAGGGTTCGGGTTCGGGCAGGGTTAGGGTTAGGGGACGGGGACGGTTTAGGGTTCAGGTGATGGTACAACAACGCTTTAGGGGGAGTGTACGTGTGAGGGCGCGGGTTAGCGTTAGCGTACGCGTTAGGATTAGGGGATGGGTGAGGGTCAGGCTTCGGGGAAGGTTTAGGGTTAGGGTTCGGGCTACGGTTAGGGTTAGGGGACGGGGACGGTTTAGGGTCCAGGTGAGGGTACGACAACGCTTTATGGGGAGCGTACGTGTGTGGGCGCGGGTTAGCGTTAGCGTACGGATTAGGATTAGGGGACGGGTGAGTGTCAGGCTTCGGGGAAGGGTTAGGGTTAGGGTTCGGGCTAGGGTTACGGGACGGGGACGGTTTAGGGTCCAGGTGAGGGTACGACAACGCTTTGGGGGAGCGTACGTGTGAGGGCGCGGGTTAGCGTTAGCATACGGTTTAGGATTAGGGGACGGGTGAGGGTCATGCTTCGAGAAAGGTTTAGGGTTAGGGTTCGGGCTAGGGTTAGGGTTAGGGGACGGGGACGGTTTAGGGTCCAGGTGAGGGTACGACAACGCTTTAGGGGGAGCGTACGTGTGAGGGCGCGGGTTAGCGTTAGCGTACGGGTTAGGATTAGGGGACGAGTGAGGGTCAGGCTTCGGGGAATGGTTAGGGTTAGGGTTCGGGCTAGGGTTAGGGTTATGGGACGGGGACGGTTTAGGGTCCAGGTGAGGGTACGACAACGCTTTAGGGGGAGCGTACGTGTGAGGGTGCGGGTCAGCATTAGGGTACGGGTTAGGATTAGGTGATGGGTGAGGGTCAGGCTTCGGGGAAGGGTTAGGGTTCGGGTTAGGGCTAGGGTTAGGGTTAGGGGACGGGGACGGTTTAGGGTCCAGGTGAGGGTACGACAACGCTTTAGGGGGAGCGTACGTGTGCGGGCGCGTGTTAGTCTCAGCGTACGGGTTAGGATTGGGGACGGGTGAGGGTCAGGGTTCGGGGAAGGGTTAGGTTTAGGGTTCGGGCTAGGGTTAGGGTTAGGGGACGGGGACGGTTTAGGGACCAGGTGAGGGTACGACAACACTTTAGGGGGAGCGTACGTGTGAGGGCGCGGGTTAGTGTCAGCGTACGGGTTAGGATTAGGGGACGGGTGAGGGTCATGCTTTGGGGAAGTGTTAGGGTTCGGGTTTGGGCTAGGCTTAGGGTTAGGTGACGGGGACGGTTTAGGGTCCAGGTGAGGGTACGACAACGCTTTAGGGGGAGCGTACGTGTGAGGGTGTGGGTTAGCGTTAGCGTACGGTTTAGGAATAGGGGACGGGTTAGGGTCAGGGTTCTGGGAAGGGTTAGGGTTCGGGTTCGGGCAGGGTTAGGGTTAGGGGACGGGGACGGTTTAGGGTCCAGGTGATGGTACAACAACGCTTTAGGGGGAGTGTACGTGTGAGGGCGCGGGTTAGCATTAGCGTACGGGTTAGGATTAGGGGACGGGTGAGTGTCAGGCTTCGGGGAAGGGTTAGGTATAGAGTTCGAGCTAGGGTTAGGGTTAGGGGACGGGGACGGTTTAGGGTCCAGGTGAGGGTACGACAACGCTTTAGGGGGAGCGTATGTGTGAGGGCACGGGTCAGCGTTAGCGTACGGGTTAGGATTAGGGGACGGGTGAGGGTCAGGCTTCGGGGAAGGGTTAGGGTTCGGGTTCGGGCTAGGGTTAGGGTTAGGGGACGGGGACGGTTTAGGGTCCAGGTGAGGGTACGACAACGCTTTAGGGGGAGCGTACGTGTGAGGGTGCGGGTTAGCGTTAGCGTACGGTTTAGGATTAGGGGACGGGTTAGGGTCAGGGTTCGGGGAAGGGTTAGGGTTCGGGTTCGGGCAGGGTTAGGGTTAGGGGACGGGGACGGTTTAGGGTTCAGGTGATGGTACAACAACGCTTTAGGGGGAGTGTACGTGTGAGGGCGCGGGTTAGCGTTAGCGTACGGGTTAGGATTAGGGGACGGGTGAGGGTCAGGCTTCGGGGAAGGTTTAGGGTTAGGGTTCGGGCTAGGGTTAGGGTTAGGGAACGGGGACGGTTTAGGGTCCAGGTGAGGGTACGACAACGCTTTATGGGGAGCGTACGTGTGAGGGCGCGGGTTAGCGTTAGCGTACGGATTAGGATTAGGGGACGGGTGAGTGTCAGGCTTCGGGGAAGGGTTAGGGTTAGGTTTCGGGCTAGGGTTACGGGACGGGGACGGTTTAGGGTCCAGGTGAGGGTACGACAACGCTTTGGGGGAGCGTACGTGTGAGGGCGCGGGTTAGCGTTAGCATACGGTTTAGGATTAGGGTACGGGTGAGGGTCATGCTTCGAGAAAGGTTTAGGGTTAGGGTTCGGGCTAGGGTTAGGGTTAGGGGACGGGGACGGTTTAGGGTCCAGGTGAGGGTACGACAACGCTTTAGGGGGAGCGTACGTGTGAGGGCGCGGGTTCGCGTTAGCGTACGTGTTAGGATTAGGGGACGAGTGAGGGTCAGGCTTCGGGGAATGGTTAGGGTTAGGGTTCGGACTAGGGTTAGGGTTATGGGACGGGGACGGTTTAGGGTCCAGGGGAGGGTACGACAACGCTTTAGGGGGAGCGTACGTGTGAGGGTGCGGGTCAGCATTAGCGTACGGGTTAGGATTAGGGGATGGGTGAGGGTCAGGCTTCGGGGAAGGGTTATGGTTCGGGTTAGGGCTAGGGTTAGGGTTAGGGGACGGGGACGGTTTAGGGTCCAGGTGAGGGTACGACAACGCTTTAGGGGGAGCGTACGTGTGCGGGCGCGTGTTAGTCTCAGCGTACGGGTTAGGATTGGGGACGGGTGAGGGTCAGGGTTCGGGGAAGGGTTAGGGTTAGGGTTCGGGCTAGTGTTAGGGTTAGGGGACGGGGACGGTTTAGGGACCAGGTGAGGGTACGACAACACTTTAGGGGGAGCGTACGTGTGAGGGCGCGGGTTAGTGTCAGCGTACGGGTTAGGATTAGGGGACGGGTTAGGGTCAGGGTTCGGGGAAGGGTTAGGGTTCGGGTTCGGGCAGGGTTAGGGTTAGGGGATGGGGACGGTTTAGGGTTCAGGTGATGGTACAACAACGCTTTAGGGGGAGTGTACGTGTGAGGGCGTGGGTTAGCGTTAGCGTACGGGTTAGGATTAGGGGACGGGTGAGGGTCAGGCTTCGGGGAAGGTTTAGGGTTAGGGTTCGGGCTAGGGTTAGGGTTAGGGGACGGGGACGGTTTAGGGTCCAGGTGAGGGTACGACAACGCTTTATGGGGAGCGTACGTGTGAGGGCGCGGGTTAGCGTTAGCGTACGGATTAGGATTAGGGGACGGGTGAGTGTCAGGCTTCGGGGAAGGGTTAGGGTTAGGGTTCGGGCTAGGGTTACGGGACGGGGACGGTTTAGGGTCCAGGTGAGGGTACGACAACGCTTTGGGGGAGCGTACGTGTGAGGGCGCGGGTTAGCGTTAGCATACGGTTTAGGATTAGGGGACTGGTGAGGGTCATGCTTCGAGAAAGGTTTAGGGTTAGGGTTCGGGCTAGGGTTAGGGTTAGGGGACGGGGACGGTTTAGGGTCCAGGTGAGGGTACGACAACGCTTTAGGGGGAGCGTACGTGTGAGGGCGCGGGTTAGCGTTAGCGTACGGGTTAGGATTAGGGGACGAGTGAGGGTCAGGCTTCGGGGAATGGTTAGGGTTAGGGTTCGGGCTAGGGTTAGGGTTATGGGACGGGGACGGTTTAGGGTCCAGGTGAGGGTACGACAACGCTTTAGGGGGAGCGTACGTGTGAGGGTGCGGGTCAGCATTAGCGTACGGGTTAGGATTAGGGGATGGGTGAGGGTCAGGCTTCGGGGAAGGGTTAGGGTTCGGGTTAGGGCTAGGGTTAGGGTTAGGGGACGGGGACGGTTTAGGGTCCAGGTGAGGGTACGACAACGCTTTAGGGGGAGCGTACGTGTGCGGGCGCGTGTTAGTCTCAGCGTACGGGTTAGGATTGGGGACGGGTGAGGGTCAGGGTTCGGGGAAGGGTTAGGGTTAGGGTTCGGGCTAGTGTTAGGGTTAGGGGACGGGGACGGTTTAGGGACCAGGTGAGGGTACGAAAACACTTTAGGGGGAGCGTACGTGTGAGGGCGCGGGTTAGTGTCAGCGTACGGGTTAGGATTAGGGGACGGGTGAGGGTCAGGCTTCGGGGATGGGTTAGGTTTAGGGTTTGGGCTAGGGTTAGGGTTAGGGGACGGGGACGGTTTAGGGTCCAGGTGAGGGTACGACAACGCTTTAGGGGGAGCGTACGTGTGAGGGCGCGGGTTAGCGTTAGCGTACGGGTTAGGATAAGGGGACAGGTGAGGGTCATGCTTTGGGGAAGTGTTAGGGTTCGGGTTTGGGCTAGGCTTAGGGTTAGGTGACGGGGACGGTTTAGGGTCCAGGTGAGGGTACGACAACGCTTTAGGGGGAGCGTACGTGTGAGGGTGTGGGTTAGCCTTAGCGTACGGTTTAGGAATAGGGGACGGGTTAGGGTCAGGGTTCGGGGAAGGGTTAGGGTTCGGGTTCGGGCAGGGTTAGGGTTAGGGGACGGGGACGGTTTAGGGTCCAGGTGATGGTACAACAACGCTTTAGGGGGAGTGTACGTGTGAGGGCGCGGGTTAGCATTAGCGTACGGGTTAGGATTAGGGGACGGGTGAGTGTCAGGCTTCGGGGAAGGGTTAGGTATAGAGTTCGAGCTAGGGTTAGGGTTAGGGGACGGGGACGGTTTAGGGTCCAGGTGAGGGTACGACAACGCTTTAGGGGGAGCGTATGTGTGAGGGCACGGGTCAGCGTTAGCGTACGGGTTAGGATTAGGGGACGGGTGAGGGTCAGGCTTCGGGGAAGGGTTAGGGTTCGGGTTCGGGCTAGGGTTAGGGGACGGGGACGGTTTAGGGTCCAGGTGAGGGTACGACAACGCTTTAGGGGGAGCGTAGGTTTGAGGGCGCGGGTTAGCGTTAGAGTCCTGGTTAGAATTAGGGGACGGGTGACGGTCAGGCTTTAGAGAAGTGTTAGGGTTCAGGTTCGGGCTAGGGTTAGGGTTAGGGGACGGGGACGGTTTAGGGTCCAGGTGAGGGTACGACAACGCTTTAGGGGGAGCGTACGTGTGAGGGCGCGGGTTAGCGTTAGCGTACGGGTTAGGATTAGGGTACGGGTGAGTGTCAGGCTTCGGGGAAGGGTTAGAGTTAGGGTTCGCGCTAGGGTTAGGGTTAGGGGACGGGGACGGTTTAGGGTCCAGGTGAGGGTACGACAACGCTTTAGGGGGAGCGTACGTGTGAGGGCATGGGTTAGCGTTAGCGTACGCGTTAGGCTAGGGGACGGGTGAGTGTCAGGCTTCGGGGAAGTGTTAGGGTTCGGGTTCGGGCTAGGGTTAGGGTTAGGGGACGGGGACGGTTTAGGGTCCAGGTGAGGTTACGACAACGCTTTAGGGGGAGCGTGCCTGTGAGGGCACGGGTTAGCGTTAGCATACGGTTTAGGATTACGGGATGGGTGAGGGTCAGGCTTCGGGGAAGGGTTAGGGTTAGGGTTCGGGCTAGGGTTAGGGTTAGGGGACGGGGACGGTTTAGGGTCCAGGTGAGGATACGACAATGCTTTAGGGGGAGCGTACGTGTGAGGGCGCGGGTTAGCGTTAGTGTACGGGTTAGGATTAGCGGACTGGTGAGGGTCAGGCTTCGGGGAAGGGTTAGGGTTAGGGTTCGGGCTAGGGTTAGGGTTAGGGGACGGGGACGGTTTAGGGTCCAGGTGAGGGTACGACAAGGCTTTAGGGGGAACGTACGTGTGAGGGCGCGGGTTGGCGTTAGCGTACGGGTTAGGATAAGGGGACAGGTGAGGGTCAGGCTTCGGGGAAGTGTTAGGGTTCGTGTTTGGGCTAGGCTTAGGGTTAGGTGACGGGGACGGTTTAGGGTTCAGGTGAGGGTACGACAACCCTTTAGGGGGAGCGTACATGTGAGGGCGCGGGTCAGCGTTAGCGTACGGGTTAGGATTAGGGGACGGGTGAGGGTCAGGCCTCGGGGAAGTGTTAGGGTTCGGGTTCGGGCTAGGGTTAGAGTTAGGGGACGGGGACTTTTTAGGGTCCAGGTGAGGGTACGACAACTCTTTAGGGGGAGCGTACGTTTGAGGGCGCGGGTTAGCGTTAGCATCCTTGTTAGAATTAGGGGACGGTTGACGGTCAGGCTTTAGGGAAGGGTTAGGGTTCAGGTTCGGGCTAGGGTTAGGGTTAGGGGACGGGGACGGTTTAGGGTCCAGGTGAGGGTACGACAACGTTTTAGGGGGAGCGTACGTGTGAGTGCGCGGGTCAGCGTTAGCGTACGTGTTAGGATTAGGGAACGGGTGAAGGTCAGGCTTCGGGGAAGGGTTAGGGTTAGGGTTCGGGCTAGGGTTAGGGTTAGGGGACGGGGACGGTTTAGGGTCCAGGTGAGGGTACGACAACGCTTTAGGGGGAGCGTACGTGTGAGGGCGCGGGTTAGTGTCAGCGTACGTGTTAGGATTAGGGGACGGGTGAGGGTCAGGCTTCGGGGAAGGGTTAGGGTTAGTGTTCGGGCTAGGGTTAGGGTTAGGGGACGGGGACGGTTTAGGGTCCAGGTGAGGGTACGACAACGCTTTAGGGGGAGCGTACGTGTGAGTGCGCGGGTCAGCGTTAGCGTACGTGTTAGGATTAGGGAACGAGTGAGGGTCAGGCTTCGGGGAAGGGTTAGGGTTCGGGTTCGGGCTAGGGTTACGGTTAGGGGACGGGGACGGTTTAGGGTCCAGGTGAGGGTACAACAACGCTTTAGGGGGAGCGTACGTGTGAGGGCGCGGGTTAGCGTCAGCGTACGGGTTAGGATTAGGGGACGGGTGAGGGTCAGGCTTCGGGGAAGGTTTAGGGTTAGGGTTCGGGCTAGGGTTAGGGTTAGGGGACGGGGACGGTTTAGGGTCCAGGTGAGGGTACGACAGCGCTTTAGGGGGAGCGTACGTATGAGGGCGCGGGTTAGTGTCAGCGTACGGGTTAGGATTAGGGGACGGGTGAGGGTCAGGCTTCGGGGAAGGGTTAGGGTTAGGGTTCGGGCTAGGGTTAGGGTTAGGGTACGGGGACGGTTTAGGGTCCAGGTGAGGGTACGAGAACGCTTTAGGGGGAGCGTACGTGTGAGGGCGCGGGTTAGTGTCAGCGTACGGGTTAGGATTAGGGGATGGGTGAGGGTCAGGCTTCGGGGAAGGGTTAGGGTTAGGGTTCGGGCTAGGGTTAGGGTTAGGGGACGGGGACGGTTAGGGTCCAGGGGAGGGTACGACAACGCTTTAGGGGGAGCGTACGTGTGAGGGCGCGGGTTAGTGTCAGCGTACGGGTTAGGATTAGGGGACGGGTGAGGGTCAGGCTTCGGGGAAGGGTTAGGGTTAGGGTTCGGCCTAGGGTTAGGGTTAGGGGACGGGGACGGTTTAGGGTCCAGGTGAGGGTACGACAACGCTTTAGGGGGAGCGTACGTGTGAGGGCGCGGGTTAGCGTCAGCGTACGGGTTAGGATTAGGGGACGGGTGAGGGTCAGGCTTTGGGGAAGTGTTAGGGTTAGGGTTCGGGCTAGGGTTAGGATTAGGGTACGGGGACGGTTTAGGGTCCAGCTGAGGGTACTACAACTCTTTAGGGGGAGCGTACGTGTCAGGGCGCGGGTTAGCGTCAGCGTACGGGTTAGGATTAGGGGACGGGTGAGGGTCAGGCTTCGGGGAAGGGTTAGGGTTAGGGTTCGGGCTAGGGTTAGGGTTAGGGGACGGGGACGGTTTAGGGTCCACCTGAGGGTACGACAACGCTTTAGGGGGAGCGTACGTGTGAGGGCGCGGGTTAGTGTCAGTGTAATGGTTAGGATTAGGGGACGGGTGAGGGTCAGGCTTCGGGGAAGGGTTAGGGTTAGGGTTCGGGCTAGGGTTAGGGTTAGGGGACGGGGACGGTTTACGGTCCAGGTGAGGGTACGACAACGCTTTAGGGGGAGCGTACGTGTGAGGGCGCGGGTTAGTGTCAGCGTACAGGTTAGGATTAGGGGACGGGTGAGCGTCAGGCTTCGGGGAAGGGTTAGGGTTAGGGTTCGGCCTAGGGTTAGGGTTAGGGGACGGGGACGGTTTAGGGTCCAGGTGAGGGTACCGCAGCGCTTTAGGGGGAGCGTACGTGTGAGGGCGCGGGTTAGTGTCAGCGTACGGGTTAGGATTAGGGGACGGGTGAGGGTCAGGCTTCGGGGAAGGGTTAGGGTTAGGGTTCGGGCTAGGGTTAGGTTTAGGGGAAGGGGCCGGTTTAGGGTCCAGGTGAGGGTACGACAACGCTTTAGGGGGAGCGTACGTGTGAGGGCGCGGGTTAGTGTCAGCGTACGGGTTAGCATTAGGGGACGGGTGAGGGTCAGGCTTCGGGGAAGTGTTAGGGTTAGGGTTCGGGCTAGGGTTAGCGTTAGGGGACGGGGTCGGTTTAGGGTCCAGGTGAGGGTACGACAACGCTTTAGGGGGAGCGTACGTGTGAGGGCGCGGTTTAGCGTCAGCGTACGGGTTAGGATTAGGGGACGGGTGAGGGTCAGGCTTCGGGGAAGGGTTAGGGTTAGGGTTCGGGCTAGGGTTAGGGTTAGGGGAAGGGGACGGTTTAGGGTCCAGGTGAGGGTACGACAACGCTTTAGGGGGAGCGTACGTGTGAGGGCGCGGTTTAGCGTCAGCGTACGGGTTAGGATTAGGGGACGTGTGAGGGTCAGGCTTCGGGGAAGGGTTAGGGTTAGGGTTCGGGCTAGGGTTAGGGTTAGGGGACGGGGACGGTTTAGGGTCCAGCTGAGGGTACGACAACGCTTTAGGGGGAGCGTACGTGTGAGGGCGCGGGTTAGCGTCAGCGTACGGGTTAGGATTAGGGGACGGGTGAGCTTCAGGCTTCGGGGAAGGGTTAGGGTTAGGGTTCGGGCTAGGGTTAGGGTTAGGGGACGGGGACGGATTACGGTCCAGGTGAGGGTACGACAACGCTTTAGGGGGAGCGTACGTGTGAGGGCGCGGGTTAGTGTCAGCGTACGGGTTAGGATTAGGGGACGGGTGAGGGTCAGGCTTCGGGGAAGGGTTAGGGTTAGGGTTCGGCCTAGGGTTAGGGTTAGGGGACGGGGACGGTTTAGGGTCCAGGTGAGGGTACCGCAGCGCTTTAGGGGGAGCGTACGTGTGAGGGCGCGGGTTAGTGTCAGCGTACGGGTTAGGATTAGGGGACGGGTGAGGGTCAGGCTTCGGGGAAGGGTTAGGGTTAGGGTTCGGGCTAGGGTTAGGGTTAGGGGACGGGGACGGTTTAGGGTCCAGGTGAGGGTACGACAACGCTTTAGGGGGAGCGTACGTGTGAGGGCGCGGGTTAGTGTCAGCGTACGGGTTAGCATTAGGGGACGGGTGAGGGTCAGGCCTCGGGGAAGTGTTAGGGTTAGGGTTCGGGCTAGGGTTAGCGTTAGGGGACGGGGTCGGTTTAGGGTCCAGGTGAGGGTACGACAACGCTTTAGGGGGAGCGTACGTGTGAGGGCGCGGTTTAGCGTCAGCGTACGGGTTAGGATTACGGGACGGGTGAGGGTCAGGCTTCGGGGAAGGGTTAGGGTTAGGGTTCGGGCTAGGGTTAGGGTTAGGGGAAGGGGACGGTTTAGGGTCCAGGTGAGGGTACGACAACGCTTTAGGGGGAGCGTACGTGTGAGGGCGCGGTTTAGCGTCAGCGTACGGGTTAGGATAAGGGGACGTGTGAGGGTCAGGCTTCGGGGAAGGGTTAGGGTTAGGGTTCGGGCTAGGGTTAGGGTTAGGGGACGGGGACGGTTTAGGGTCCAGCTGAGGGTACGACAACGCTTTAGGGGGAGCGTACGTGTGAGGGCGCGGGTTAGCGTCAGCGTACGGGTTAGGATTAGGGGACGGGTGAGCTTCAGGCTTCGGGGAAGGGTTAGGGTTAGGGTTCGGGCTAGGGTTAGGGTTAGGGGACGGGGAAGGTTTAGGGTCCAGGTGAGGGTACGACAACGCTTTAGGGGGAGCATACGTGTGAGGGCGCGGGTTAGCGTCAGCGTACGGGTTAGGATTAGGGGACGGGTGAGGGTCAGGCTTCGGGGAAGGGTTAGGGTTAGGGTTCGGGCTAGGGTTAGGGTTAGGGGACGGGGACGGTTTAGGGTCCAGGTGAGGGTACGACAACGCTTTAGGGGGCACGTACGTTTGAGGGCGCGGATTAGTCTCAGCGTAAGGGCTAGGATTAGGGGACGGGTGAGGGTCAGGCTTCGGGGAAGGGTTAGGGTTAGGGTTCGGGCTAGGGTTAGGGTTAGGTGACGGGGAAGATTTAGGGTCCAGGTGAGGGTACGACAACGCTTTAGGGGGAGCGTACGTGTGAGGACGCGTGTTAGTCTCAGCGTACTGGTTAGGATTAGGGGACGGGTGAGGGTCAGGCTTCGGGGAAGGCTTAGGGTTAGGGTTCGGGCTAGGGTTAGGGTTAGGGGACGGGGACCGTTTAGGGTCCAGGTGAGGGTACGACAACGCTTTAGGGGGAGCGTAAGTGTGAGGGCGCGGGTTAGTGTCAGCGTACGGGTTAGGATTAGGGGACGGGTGAGGGTCAGGCTTCGGGGAAGGGTTAGGGTTAGGGTTTGGGCTAGGGTTAGGGTTAGGGGACGGGGACGGTTTAGGGTCCAGGTGAGGGTACGACAACGCTTTAGGGGGAGCGTACGTGTGAGGGCGCGGGTTAGTGTCAGCGTACGGGTTAGGATTAGGGGACGTGTGAGGGTCAGGCTTCGGGGAAGGGTTAGGGTTAGGGTTCGGGCTAGGGTTAGGGTTAGGGGACGGGGAAGGTTTAGGGTCCAGGTGAGGGTACGACAACGCTTTAGGGGGAGCGTACGTGTCAGGGCGCGGGTTAGCGTCAGCATACGGATTAGGATTAGGGGACGGGTGAGGGTCAGGCTTCGGGGAAGGGTTAGGGTTAGGGTGTGGGCTAGGGTTAGGGTTAGGGGACGGGGACGGTTTAGGGTCCAGGTGAGGGTACGACAACGCTTTAGGGGGAGCGTACGTGTGAGAGCGCCGGTTATTGTCAGCGTACGGCTTAGGATTATGGGACGGGTGAGGGTCAGGCTTCGGGAAAGTGTTAGGGTTAGGGTTCGGGCTAAGGTTAGGGTTAGGGGACGGGGACGGTTTAGGGTCCAGGTGAGGGTACGACAACGCTTTAGGGGGAGCGTACGTGTGAGGGCGCGGGTTAGTGTTAGCGTACGGGTTAGGATTAGGGGAGGGGTGAGGGTCAGGCTTTAGGGAAGGGTTAGGGTTCAGTTTCGGGCTAGGGTTAGGTTTAGGGGACGGGGACGGTTTAGGGTCCAGGTGAGGGTACGACAACGCTTTAGGGGGAGCGTACGTCTGAGGGCGGGGGTTAGTGTTAGCGTACGGGTTAGGATTAGGGGAGGGGTGAGGGTCAGGCTTCGGGGAAGGGTTAGGGTTAGGGTTCGGGCTAGGGTTAGGGTTAGGGGACGGAGACGGTTTACGGTCAAGGTGAGGGTACGACAACGCTTTAGGGGAGCGTACGTGTGAGGGCGCGGGTTAGTGCCAGCGTACGGGTTAGCATTAGGGGACGGGTGAGGGTCAGGCTTCGGGGAAGGGTTAGGGTTAGGGTTCGGGCTAGGGTTAGGGGACGGGGACGGTTTAGGGTCCAGGTGAGGGTACGACAACGCTTTTGTGGGAGCGTACGTGTGAGGGCGCGGGTTAGTGTCAGCGTACGGGTTAGGATTAGGGGACGGGTGAGGGTCAGGCTTCGGGGAAGGGTTAGGGTTAGGGTTCGGACTAGGGTTAGTGTTAAGGGACGGGGACGGTTTAGAGTCCAGGTGAGGGTACGACAGCGCTTTAGGGGGAGCGTACGTGTGAGGGCGTGGGTTAGCGTCAGCGTACGGGTTAGGATTAGGGGACGGGTGAGAGTCAGGCTTCGGGGAGGGCTTAGGTTTAGGGTTCGGGCTAGGGTTAGGGTTAGGGGACGGGGACGGTTTAGGGTCCAGGTGAGGGTACGACAGCTCTTTAGGGGGAGCGTACGTGTGAGGGAGCGGGTTAGTGTCAGCGTACGGGTTAGGATTAGGGGACGGGTGAGGGTCAGGCTTCGGGGAAGTGTTAGGGTTAGGGTTCGGGCTAGGGTTAGGGTTAGGGGACGGGGACGGTTTAGGGTCCAGGTGAGGGTACGAGAATGCTTTAGGGGGAGCGTACGTGTGAGGGCGCGGGTTAGTGTCAGCGTACGGGTTAGGATTAGGGGACGGGTGAGGGTCAGGCTTCGGAGAAGGGTTAGGGTTAGGGTTCGGGCTAGGGTTAGGGTTAGGGGACGGGGACGGTTTAGGGTCCAGGTGAGGGTACGACGACGCTTTAGGGGGAGCGAACGTGTGAGGGCGCGGTTTAGTGTCAGCGTACGGGTTAGGATTAGGGGACGGGTGAGGGTCAGGCTTCGGGGAAGGGTTAGTGTTAGGGTTCGGGCTAGGGTTAGGGTTAGGGGACGGGGACGGTTTAGGGTCCAGCTGAGGGTACGACAACGCTTTAGGGGGAGCGTACGTGTGAGGGCGCGGATTAGCGTCAGCGTACGGGTTAGGATTAGGGGACGGGTGAGGGTCAGGCTTCGGGGAAGGGTTAGGGTTAGGGTTCGGGCTAGGGTTAGGGTTAGGGGACGGGGAAGGTTTAGGGTCCAGGTGAGGGTACGACAACGCTTTAGGGGGAGCGTACGTGTGAGGGCGTGGGTTAGCATCAGCGTACGGGTTAGGATTAGGGGACGGGTGAGGGTCAGGCTTCGGGGAAGGGTTAGGGTTAGGGTTCGGGCTAGGGTTAGGGTTAGGGGATGGGGACGGTTTAGGGTCCAGGTGAGGGTACGACAACGCTTTAGGGGGCGCGTACATTTGAGGGCGCGGATTAGTCTCAGCGTACGGGCTAGGATTAGGGGACGGGTGAGGGTCAGGCTTCGGGGAAGGGTTAGGGTTAGGGTTCGGGCTAGGGAAAGGGTTAGGGGACGGGGACGATTTAGGGTCCAGGTGAGGGTACGACAACGCTTTAGGGGGAGCGTACGTGTGAGGGCGCGTGTTAGTCTCAGCGTACTGGTTAGGATTAGGGGACGGGTGAGGGTCAGGCTTCGGGGAAGGCTTAGGGTTAGGGTTCGGGCTAAGGTTAGGGTTAGGGGACGGGGACGGTTTAGGGTCCAGGTGAGGGTACGACAACGCTTTAGGGGGAGCGTACGTGTGAGGGCGCGGTTTAGCGTCAGCGTACGGGTTAGGATTAGGGGACGGGTGAGGGTCAGGCTTCGGGGAAGGGTTAGGGTTAGGGTTCGGGCTAGGGTTAGGGTTAGGGGACGGGGACGGTTTAGGGTCCAGCTGAGGGTACGACAACGCTTTAGGGGGAGCGTACGTGTGAGGGCGCGGATTAGCGTCAGCGTACGGGTTAGGATTAGGGGACGGGTGAGGGTCAGGCTTCGGGGAAGGGTTAGGGTTAGGGTTCGGGCTAGGGTTAGGGTTAGGGGACGGGGAAGGTTTAGGGTCCAGGTGAGGGTACGACAACGCTTTAGGGGGAGCGTACGTGTGAGGGCGTGGGTTAGCATCAGCGTACGGGTTAGGATTAGGGGACGGGTGAGGGTCAGGCTTCGGGGAAGGGTTAGGGTTAGTGTTCGGGCTAGGGTTAGGGTTAGGGGACGGGGACGGTTTAGGGTCCAGGTGAGGGTACGACAACGCTTTAGGGGGAGCGTACGTGTGAGTGCGCGGGTCAGCGTTAGCGTACGTGTTAGGATTAGGGAACGAGTGAGGGTCAGGCTTCGGGGAAGGGTTAGGGTTCGGGTTCGGGCTAGGGTTACGGTTAGGGGACGGGGACGGTTTAGGGTCCAGGTGAGGGTACAACAACGCTTTAGGGGGAGCGTACGTGTGAGGGCGCGGGTTAGCGTCAGCGTACGGGTTAGGATTAGGGGACGGGTGAGGGTCAGGCTTCGGGGAAGGTTTAGGGTTAGGGTTCGGGCTAGGGTTAGGGTTAGGGGACGGGGACGGTTTAGGGTCCAGGTGAGGGTACGACAGCACTTTAGGGGGAGCGTACGTATGAGGGCGCGGGTTAGTGTCAGCGTACGGGTTAGGATTAGGGGACGGGTGAGGGTCAGGCTTCGGGGAAGGGTTAGGGTTAGGGTTCGGGCTAGGGTTAGGGTTAGGGTACGGGGACGGTTTAGGGTCCAGGTGAGGGTACGAGAACGCTTTAGGGGGAGCGTACGTGTGAGGGCGCGGGTTAGTGTCAGCGTACGGGTTAGGATTAGGGGATGGGTGAGGGTCAGGCTTCGGGGAAGGGTTAGGGTTAGGGTTCGGGCTAGGGTTAGGGTTAGGGGACGGGGACGGTTAGGGTCCAGGGGAGGGTACGACAACGCTTTAGGGGGAGCGTACGTGTGAGGGCGCGGGTTAGTGTCAGCGTACGGGTTAGGATTAGGGGACGGGTGAGGGTCAGGCTTCGGGGAAGGGTTAGGGTTAGGGTTCGGCCTAGGGTTAGGGTTAGGGGACGGGGACGGTTTAGGGTCCAGGTGAGGGTACGACAACGCTTTAGGGGGAGCGTACGTGTGAGGGCGCGGGTTAGCGTCAGCGTACGGGTTAGGATTAGGGGACGGGTGAGGGTCAGGCTTTGGGGAAGTGTTAGGGTTAGGGTTCGGGCTAGGGTTAGGATTAGGGTACGGGGACGGTTTAGGGTCCAGCTGAGGGTACTACAACTCTTTAGGGGGAGCGTACGTGTCAGGGCGCGGGTTAGCGTCAGCGTACGGGTTAGGATTAGGGGACGGGTGAGGGTCAGGCTTCGGGGAAGGGTTAGGGTTAGGGTTCGGGCTAGGGTTAGGGTTAGGGGACGGGGACGGTTTAGGGTCCACCTGAGGGTACGACAACGCTTTAGGGGGAGCGTACGTGTGAGGGCGCGGGTTAGTGTCAGTGTAATGGTTAGGATTAGGGGACGGGTGAGGGTCAGGCTTCGGGGAAGGGTTAGGGTTAGGGTTCGGGCTAGGGTTAGGGTTAGGGGACGGGGACGGTTTACGGTCCAGGTGAGGGTACGACAACGCTTTAGGGGGAGCGTACGTGTGAGGGCGCGGGTTAGTGTCAGCGTACAGGTTAGGATTAGGGGACGGGTGAGCGTCAGGCTTCGGGGAAGGGTTAGGGTTAGGGTTCGGCCTAGGGTTAGGGTTAGGGGACGGGGACGGTTTAGGGTCCAGGTGAGGGTACCGCAGCGCTTTAGGGGGAGCGTACGTGTGAGGGCGCGGGTTAGTGTCAGCGTACGGGTTAGGATTAGGGGACGGGTGAGGGTCAGGCTTCGGGGAAGGGTTAGGGTTAGGGTTCGGGCTAGGGTTAGGTTTAGGGGAAGGGGCCGGTTTAGGGTCCAGGTGAGGGTACGACAACGCTTTAGGGGGAGCGTACGTGTGAGGGCGCGGGTTAGTGTCAGCGTACGGGTTAGCATTAGGGGACGGGTGAGGGTCAGGCTTCGGGGAAGTGTTAGGGTTAGGGTTCGGGCTAGGGTTAGCGTTAGGGGACGGGGTCGGTTTAGGGTCCAGGTGAGGGTACGACAACGCTTTAGGGGGAGCGTACGTGTGAGGGCGCGGTTTAGCGTCAGCGTACGGGTTAGGATTAGGGGACGGGTGAGGGTCAGGCTTCGGGGAAGGGTTAGGGTTAGGGTTCGGGCTAGGGTTAGGGTTAGGGGAAGGGGACGGTTTAGGGTCCAGGTGAGGGTACGACAACGCTTTAGGGGGAGCGTACGTGTGAGGGCGCGGTTTAGCGTCAGCGTACGGGTTAGGATTAGGGGACGTGTGAGGGTCAGGCTTCGGGGAAGGGTTAGGGTTAGGGTTCGGGCTAGGGTTAGGGTTAGGGGACGGGGACGGTTTAGGGTCCAGCTGAGGGTACGACAACGCTTTAGGGGGAGCGTACGTGTGAGGGCGCGGGTTAGCGTCAGCGTACGGGTTAGGATTAGGGGACGGGTGAGCTTCAGGCTTCGGGGAAGGGTTAGGGTTAGGGTTCGGGCTAGGGTTAGGGTTAGGGGACGGGGACGGATTACGGTCCAGGTGAGGGTACGACAACGCTTTAGGGGGAGCGTACGTGTGAGGGCGCGGGTTAGTGTCAGCGTACGGGTTAGGATTAGGGGACGGGTGAGGGTCAGGCTTCGGGGAAGGGTTAGGGTTAGGGTTCGGCCTAGGGTTAGGGTTAGGGGACGGGGACGGTTTAGGGTCCAGGTGAGGGTACCGCAGCGCTTTAGGGGGAGCGTACGTGTGAGGGCGCGGGTTAGTGTCAGCGTACGGGTTAGGATTAGGGGACGGGTGAGGGTCAGGCTTCGGGGAAGGGTTAGGGTTAGGGTTCGGGCTAGGGTTAGGGTTAGGGGACGGGGACGGTTTAGGGTCCAGGTGAGGGTACGACAACGCTTTAGGGGGAGCGTACGTGTGAGGGCGCGGGTTAGTGTCAGCGTACGGGTTAGCATTAGGGGACGGGTGAGGGTCAGGCCTCGGGGAAGTGTTAGGGTTAGGGTTCGGGCTAGGGTTAGCGTTAGGGGACGGGGTCGGTTTAGGGTCCAGGTGAGGGTACGACAACGCTTTAGGGGGAGCGTACGTGTGAGGGCGCGGTTTAGCGTCAGCGTACGGGTTAGGATTACGGGACGGGTGAGGGTCAGGCTTCGGGGAAGGGTTAGGGTTAGGGTTCGGGCTAGGGTTAGGGTTAGGGGAAGGGGACGGTTTAGGGTCCAGGTGAGGGTACGACAACGCTTTAGGGGGAGCGTACGTGTGAGGGCGCGGTTTAGCGTCAGCGTACGGGTTAGGATAAGGGGACGTGTGAGGGTCAGGCTTCGGGGAAGGGTTAGGGTTAGGGTTCGGGCTAGGGTTAGGGTTAGGGGACGGGGACGGTTTAGGGTCCAGCTGAGGGTACGACAACGCTTTAGGGGGAGCGTACGTGTGAGGGCGCGGGTTAGCGTCAGCGTACGGGTTAGGATTAGGGGACGGGTGAGCTTCAGGCTTCGGGGAAGGGTTAGGGTTAGGGTTCGGGCTAGGGTTAGGGTTAGGGGACGGGGAAGGTTTAGGGTCCAGGTGAGGGTACGACAACGCTTTAGGGGGAGCATACGTGTGAGGGCGCGGGTTAGCGTCAGCGTACGGGTTAGGATTAGGGGACGGGTGAGGGTCAGGCTTCGGGGAAGGGTTAGGGTTAGGGTTCGGGCTAGGGTTAGGGTTAGGGGACGGGGACGGTTTAGGGTCCAGGTGAGGGTACGACAACGCTTTAGGGGGCACGTACGTTTGAGGGCGCGGATTAGTCTCAGCGTAAGGGCTAGGATTAGGGGACGGGTGAGGGTCAGGCTTCGGGGAAGGGTTAGGGTTAGGGTTCGGGCTAGGGTTAGGGTTAGGTGACGGGGAAGATTTAGGGTCCAGGTGAGGGTACGACAACGCTTTAGGGGGAGCGTACGTGTGAGGACGCGTGTTAGTCTCAGCGTACTGGTTAGGATTAGGGGACGGGTGAGGGTCAGGCTTCGGGGAAGGCTTAGGGTTAGGGTTCGGGCTAGGGTTAGGGTTAGGGGACGGGGACCGTTTAGGGTCCAGGTGAGGGTACGACAACGCTTTAGGGGGAGCGTAAGTGTGAGGGCGCGGGTTAGTGTCAGCGTACGGGTTAGGATTAGGGGACGGGTGAGGGTCAGGCTTCGGGGAAGGGTTAGGGTTAGGGTTTGGGCTAGGGTTAGGGTTAGGGGACGGGGACGGTTTAGGGTCCAGGTGAGGGTACGACAACGCTTTAGGGGGAGCGTACGTGTGAGGGCGCGGGTTAGTGTCAGCGTACGGGTTAGGATTAGGGGACGTGTGAGGGTCAGGCTTCGGGGAAGGGTTAGGGTTAGGGTTCGGGCTAGGGTTAGGGTTAGGGGACGGGGAAGGTTTAGGGTCCAGGTGAGGGTACGACAACGCTTTAGGGGGAGCGTACGTGTCAGGGCGCGGGTTAGCGTCAGCATACGGATTAGGATTAGGGGACGGGTGAGGGTCAGGCTTCGGGGAAGGGTTAGGGTTAGGGTGTGGGCTAGGGTTAGGGTTAGGGGACGGGGACGGTTTAGGGTCCAGGTGAGGGTACGACAACGCTTTAGGGGGAGCGTACGTGTGAGAGCGCCGGTTATTGTCAGCGTACGGCTTAGGATTATGGGACGGGTGAGGGTCAGGCTTCGGGAAAGTGTTAGGGTTAGGGTTCGGGCTAAGGTTAGGGTTAGGGGACGGGGACGGTTTAGGGTCCAGGTGAGGGTACGACAACGCTTTAGGGGGAGCGTACGTGTGAGGGCGCGGGTTAGTGTTAGCGTACGGGTTAGGATTAGGGGAGGGGTGAGGGTCAGGCTTTAGGGAAGGGTTAGGGTTCAGTTTCGGGCTAGGGTTAGGTTTAGGGGACGGGGACGGTTTAGGGTCCAGGTGAGGGTACGACAACGCTTTAGGGGGAGCGTACGTCTGAGGGCGGGGGTTAGTGTTAGCGTACGGGTTAGGATTAGGGGAGGGGTGAGGGTCAGGCTTCGGGGAAGGGTTAGGGTTAGGGTTCGGGCTAGGGTTAGGGTTAGGGGACGGAGACGGTTTACGGTCAAGGTGAGGGTACGACAACGCTTTAGGGGAGCGTACGTGTGAGGGCGCGGGTTAGTGCCAGCGTACGGGTTAGCATTAGGGGACGGGTGAGGGTCAGGCTTCGGGGAAGGGTTAGGGTTAGGGTTCGGGCTAGGGTTAGGGGACGGGGACGGTTTAGGGTCCAGGTGAGGGTACGACAACGCTTTTGTGGGAGCGTACGTGTGAGGGCGCGGGTTAGTGTCAGCGTACGGGTTAGGATTAGGGGACGGGTGAGGGTCAGGCTTCGGGGAAGGGTTAGGGTTAGGGTTCGGACTAGGGTTAGTGTTAAGGGACGGGGACGGTTTAGAGTCCAGGTGAGGGTACGACAGCGCTTTAGGGGGAGCGTACGTGTGAGGGCGTGGGTTAGCGTCAGCGTACGGGTTAGGATTAGGGGACGGGTGAGAGTCAGGCTTCGGGGAGGGCTTAGGTTTAGGGTTCGGGCTAGGGTTAGGGTTAGGGGACGGGGACGGTTTAGGGTCCAGGTGAGGGTACGACAGCTCTTTAGGGGGAGCGTACGTGTGAGGGAGCGGGTTAGTGTCAGCGTACGGGTTAGGATTAGGGGACGGGTGAGGGTCAGGCTTCGGGGAAGTGTTAGGGTTAGGGTTCGGGCTAGGGTTAGGGTTAGGGGACGGGGACGGTTTAGGGTCCAGGTGAGGGTACGAGAATGCTTTAGGGGGAGCGTACGTGTGAGGGCGCGGGTTAGTGTCAGCGTACGGGTTAGGATTAGGGGACGGGTGAGGGTCAGGCTTCGGAGAAGGGTTAGGGTTAGGGTTCGGGCTAGGGTTAGGGTTAGGGGACGGGGACGGTTTAGGGTCCAGGTGAGGGTACGACGACGCTTTAGGGGGAGCGAACGTGTGAGGGCGCGGTTTAGTGTCAGCGTACGGGTTAGGATTAGGGGACGGGTGAGGGTCAGGCTTCGGGGAAGGGTTAGTGTTAGGGTTCGGGCTAGGGTTAGGGTTAGGGGACGGGGACGGTTTAGGGTCCAGCTGAGGGTACGACAACGCTTTAGGGGGAGCGTACGTGTGAGGGCGCGGATTAGCGTCAGCGTACGGGTTAGGATTAGGGGACGGGTGAGGGTCAGGCTTCGGGGAAGGGTTAGGGTTAGGGTTCGGGCTAGGGTTAGGGTTAGGGGACGGGGAAGGTTTAGGGTCCAGGTGAGGGTACGACAACGCTTTAGGGGGAGCGTACGTGTGAGGGCGTGGGTTAGCATCAGCGTACGGGTTAGGATTAGGGGACGGGTGAGGGTCAGGCTTCGGGGAAGGGTTAGGGTTAGGGTTCGGGCTAGGGTTAGGGTTAGGGGATGGGGACGGTTTAGGGTCCAGGTGAGGGTACGACAACGCTTTAGGGGGCGCGTACATTTGAGGGCGCGGATTAGTCTCAGCGTACGGGCTAGGATTAGGGGACGGGTGAGGGTCAGGCTTCGGGGAAGGGTTAGGGTTAGGGTTCGGGCTAGGGAAAGGGTTAGGGGACGGGGACGATTTAGGGTCCAGGTGAGGGTACGACAACGCTTTAGGGGGAGCGTACGTGTGAGGGCGCGTGTTAGTCTCAGCGTACTGGTTAGGATTAGGGGACGGGTGAGGGTCAGGCTTCGGGGAAGGCTTAGGGTTAGGGTTCGGGCTAAGGTTAGGGTTAGGGGACGGGGACGGTTTAGGGTCCAGGTGAGGGTACGACAACGCTTTAGGGGGAGCGTACGTGTGAGGGCGCGGTTTAGCGTCAGCGTACGGGTTAGGATTAGGGGACGGGTGAGGGTCAGGCTTCGGGGAAGGGTTAGGGTTAGGGTTCGGGCTAGGGTTAGGGTTAGGGGACGGGGACGGTTTAGGGTCCAGCTGAGGGTACGACAACGCTTTAGGGGGAGCGTACGTGTGAGGGCGCGGATTAGCGTCAGCGTACGGGTTAGGATTAGGGGACGGGTGAGGGTCAGGCTTCGGGGAAGGGTTAGGGTTAGGGTTCGGGCTAGGGTTAGGGTTAGGGGACGGGGAAGGTTTAGGGTCCAGGTGAGGGTACGACAACGCTTTAGGGGGAGCGTACGTGTGAGGGCGTGGGTTAGCATCAGCGTACGGGTTAGGATTAGGGGACGGGTGAGGGTCAGGCTTCGGGGAAGGGTTAGGGTTAGGGTTCGGGCTAGGGTTAGGGTTAGGGGACGGGGACGGTTTAGGGTCCAGGTGAGGGTACGACAACGCTTTAGGGGGCGCGTACATTTGAGGGCGCGGATTAGTCTCAGCGTACGGGCTAGGATTAGGGGACGGGTGAGGGTCAGGCTTCGGGGAAGGGTTAGGGTTAGGGTTCGGGCTAGGGTTAGGGTTAGGGGACGGGGACGATTTAGGGTCCAGGTGAGGGTACGACAACGCTTTAGGGGGAGCGTACGTGTGAGGGCGCGTGTTAGTCTCAGCGTACTGGTTAGGATTAGGGGACGGGTGAGGGTCAGGCTTCGGGGAAGGCTTAGGGTTAGGGTTTGGGCTAGGGTTAGGGTTAGGGGACGGGGACGGTTTAGGGTCCAGGTGAGGGTACGACAACGCTTTAGGGGGAGCGTACGTGTGAGGGCGCGGGTTAGTGTCAGCGTACGGGTTAGGATTAGGGGACGTGTGAGGGTCAGGCTTCGGGGAAGGGTTAGGGTTAGGGTTCGGGCTAGGGTTAGGGTTAGGGGACGGGGACGGTTTAGGGTCCAGGTGAGGGTACGACAACGCTTTAGGGGGAGCGTACGTGTCAGGGCGCGGGTTAGCGTCAGCATACGGATTAGGATTAGGGGACGGGTGAGGGTCAGGCTTCGGGGAAGGGTTAGGGTTAGGGTGTGGGCTAGGGTTAGGGTTAGGGGACGGGGACGGTTTAGGGTCCAGGTGAGGGTACGACAACGCTTTAGGGGGAGCGTACGTGTGAGAGCGCCGGTTATTGTCAGCGTACGGCTTAGGATTATGGGACGGGTGAGGGTCAGGCTTCGGGAAAGTGTTAGGGTTAGGGTTCGGGCTAAGGTTAGGGTTAGGGGACGGGGACGGTTTAGGGTCCAGGTGAGGGTACGACAACGCTTTAGGGGGCGCGTACGTGTGAGGGCGCGAGTTAGTGTCAGCGTACGGGTTAGGATTAGGGGACGGGTGAGTGTCAGGCTTCGGGGAAGGGTTAGGGTTAGGGTTCGGGCTAAGGTTAGGGTTAGGGGACGGGGACGGTTTAGGGTCCAGGTGAGGGTACGACAACGCTTTAGGGGGAGCGTACGTGTGAGGGCGCGGGTTAGTGTTAGCGTACGGGTTAGGATTAGGGGAGGGGTGAGGGTCAGGCTTTAGGGAAGGGTTCGGGTTCAGTTTCGGGCTAGGGTTAGGGTTAGGGGACGGGGACGGTTTAGGGTCCAGGTGAGGGTACGACAACGCTTTTGTGGGAGCGTACGTGTGAGGGCGCGGGTTAGTGTCAGCGTACGGGTTAGGATTAGGGGACGGGTGAGGGTCAGGCTTCGGGGAAGGGTTAGGGTTAGGGTTCGGACTAGGGTTAGTGTTAAGGGACGGGGACGGTTTAGAGTCCAGGTGAGGGTACGACAGCGCTTTAGGGGGAGCGTACGTGTGAGGGCGTGGGTTAGCGTCAGCGTACGGGTTAGGATTAGGGGACGGGTGAGAGTCAGGCTTCGGGGAGGGCTTAGGTTTAGGGTTCGGGCTAGGGTTAGGGTTAGGGGACGGGGACGGTTTAGGGTCCAGGTGAGGGTACGACAGCTCTTTAGGGGGAGCGTACGTGTGAGGGAGCGGGTTAGTGTCAGCGTACGGGTTAGGATTAGGGGACGGGTGAGGGTCAGGCTTCGGGGAAGTGTTAGGGTTAGGGTTCGGGCTAGGGTTAGGGTTAGGGGACGGGGACGGTTTAGGGTCCAGGTGAGGGTACGAGAATGCTTTAGGGGGAGCGTACGTGTGAGGGCGCGGGTTAGTGTCAGCGTACGGGTTAGGATTAGGGGACGGGTGAGGGTCAGGCTTCGGGGAAGGGTTAGGGTTAGGGTTCGGGCTAGGGTTAGGGTTAGGGGACGGGGACGGTTTAGGGTCCAGGTGAGGGTACGACAACGCTTTAGGGGGAGCGTACGTGTGAGGGCGCGGGTTAGTGTCTGCGTACGGGTTAGGATTAGGGTACGGGTGAGGGTCAGGCTTCGGGGAAGGGTTAGGGTTAGGGTTCGGGCTAGGGTTAGGGTTAGGGGACGGGGACGGTTTAGGGTCCAGGGGAGGGTACGACAACGCTTTAGGGGGAGCGTACGTGTGAGGGCGCGGTTTAGCGTCAGCGTACTGGTTAGGATTAGGGGACGGGTGAGGGTCAGGCTTCGGGGAAGGTTTAGGGATAGGGTTCGGGCTAGGGTTAGGGTTAGGGGACGGGGACGGTTTAGGGTGCAGGTGAGGGTACGACAACGCTTTAGGGGGAGCGTACGTGTGAGGGCGTGGCTTAGCGTCAGCGTACGTGTTAGGATTAGGGGACGGGTGAGAGTCAGGCTTCGGGGAAGGGTTAGGGTTAGGGATCGGTCTAGGGTTAGGGTTAGGGGACGGTGACGGTTTAGAGTCCAGGTGAGGGTACGACAGCGCTTTAGGGAGAGCCTAAGTGTGAGGGCGCGGGTTAGTGTCAGTGTACGGGTTAGGAATAGGGGACGGGTGAGGGTCAGGCTTCGGGGAAGGGTTAGGGTTAGGGTGCGGGCTAGGGTTAGGGTTAGGGGACGGGGACGGTTTAGGGTCCAGGTGAGGGTACGACGACGCTTTAGGGGGAGCGTACGTGTGAGGGCGCGGGTTAGTGTCAGCGTACGGTTTAGCATTAGGGGACGGGTGAGGGTCAGGCTTCGGGGAAGGGTTAGGGTTAGGGTTCGGGCTAGGGTTAGCGTTACGGGACGGGGTCGGTTTAGGGTCCAGGTGAGGGTACGACAACGCTTTAGGGGGAGCGTACGTGTGAGGGCGCGGTTTAGCGTCAGCGTACGGGTTAGGATTAGGGGACGGGTGAGGGTCAGGCTTCGGGGAAGGGTTAGGGTTAGGGTTCGGGCTAGGGTTAGTGTTAGGGGAAGGGGACGGTTTAGGGTCCAGGTGAGGGTACGACAACGCTTTAGGGGGAGCGTACGTGTGAGGGCGCGGTTTAGCGTCAGTGTACGGGTTAGGATTAGGGGACGGGTGAGGGTCAGGCTTCGGGGAAGGGTTAGTGTTAGGGTTCGGGCTAGGGTTAGGGTTAGGGGATGGGGACGGTTTAGGGTCCAGCTGAGGGTACGACAACGCTTTAGGGGGAGCGTACGTGTGAGGGCGCGGATTAGCGTCAGCGTACGGGTTAGGATTAGGGGACGGGTGAGGGTCAGGCTTCGGGGAAGTGTTAGGGTTAGGGTTCGGGCTAGGGTTAGGGTTAGGGGACGGGGAAGGTTTAGGGTCCAGGTGAGGGTACGACAACGCTTTAGGGGGAGCGTACGTGTGAGGGCGTGGGTTAGCATCAGCGTACGGGTTAGGATTAGGGGACGGGTGAGGGTCAGGCTTCGGGGAAGGGTTAGGGTTAGGGTTCGGGCTAGGGTTAGGGTTAGGGGATGGGGACGGTTTAGGGTCCAGGTGAGGGTACGACAACGCTTTAGGGGGCGCGTACATTTGAGGGCGCGGATTAGTCTCAGCGTACGGGCTAGGATTAGGGGACGGGTGAGGGTCAGGCTTCGGGGAAGGGTTAGGGTTAGGGTTCGGGCTAGGGTTAGGGTTAGGGGACGGGGACGATTTAGGGTCCAGGTGAGGGTACGACAACGCTTTAGGGGGAGCGTACGTGTGAGGGCGCGTGTTAGTCTCAGCGTACTGGTTAGGATTAGGGGACGGGTGAGGGTCAGGCTTCGGGGAAGGCTTAGGGTTAGGGTTCGGGCTAAGGTTAGGGTTAGGGGACGGGGACGGTTTAGGGTCCAGGTGAGGGTACGACAACGCTTTAGGGGGAGCTTACGTGTGAGGGCGCGGTTTAGCGTCAGCGTACGGGTTAGGATTAGGGGACGGGTGAGGGTCAGGCTTCGGGGAAGGGTTAGGGTTAGGGTTCGGGCTAGGGTTAGGGTTAGGGGACGGGGACGGTTTAGGGTCCAGCTGAGGGTACGACAACGCTTTAGGGGGAGCGTACGTGTGAGGGCGCGGATTAGCGTCAGCGTACGGGTTAGGATTAGGGGACGGGTGAGGGTCAGGCTTCGGGGAAGGGTTAGGGTTAGGGTTCGGGCTAGGGTTAGGGTTAGGGGACGGGGAAGGTTTAGGGTCCAGGTGAGGGTACGACAACGCTTTAGGGGGAGCGTACCTGTGAGGGCGTGGGTTAGCATCAGCGTACGGGTTAGGATTAGAGGACGGGTGAGGGTCAGGCTTCGGGGAAGGGTTAGGGTTAGGGTTCGGGCTAGGGTTAGGGTTAGGGGACAGGGACGGTTTACGGTCCAGGTGAGGGTACGACAACGCTTTAGGGGGCGCGTACATTTGAGGGCGCGGATTAGTCTCAGCGTACGGGCTAGGATTAGGGGACGGGTGAGGGTCAGGCTTCAGGGAAGGGTTAGGGTTAGGTTTCGGGCTAGGGTTAGGGTTAGGGGACGGGGACGATTTAGGGTCCAGGTGAGGGTACGACAACGCTTTAGGGGGAGCGTACGTGTGAGGGCGCGTGTTAGTCTCAGTGTACTGGTTAGGATTAGGGGACGGGTGAGGGTCAGGCTTCGGGGAAGGCTTAGGGTTAGGGTTCGGGCTAGGGTTAGGGTTAGGGGACGGGGACGATTTAGGGTCCAGGTGAGGGTACGACAACGCTTTAGGGGGAGCGTACGTGTGAGGGCGCGGGTTAGTGTTAGCGTACGGGTTAGGATTAGGGGACGGGTGAGGGTCAGGCTTCGGGGAAGGGTTAGGGTTAGGGTTCGGGCTAGGGTTAGGGTTAGGGGACGGGGACGGTTTAGGGTCCAGGTGAGGGTACGACAACGCTTTAGGGGGAGCGTACGTGTGAGGGCGCGGGTTAGTGTTAGCGTACGGGTTAGGATTAGGGGAGGTGTGAGGGTCAGGCTTCGGGGAAGGGTTAGGGTTAGGGTTCGGGCTAGGGTTAGGGTTAGGGGATGGAGACGGTTTAGGGTCCAGGTGAGGGTACGACAACGCTTTAGGGGAGCGTACGTGTGAGGGCGCAGGTTAGTGCCAGCGTACGGGCTAGGATTAGGGGACGGGTGAGGGTCAGGCTTCGGGGAAGGGTTAGGGTTAGGGTTCGGGCTAGGGTTAGTGTTAAGGGACGGGGACGGTTTAGAGTCCAGGTGAGGGTACGACAGCGCTTTAGGGGGATCGGACGTGTGAGGGCGTGGGTTAGCGTCAGCGTACGGGTTAGGATTAGGGGACGGGTGAGGGTCAGGCTGCGGGGAGGGCTTAGGTTTAGGGTTCGGGCTAGGGTTAGGGTTAGGGGACGGGGACGGTTTAGGGTCCAGGTGAGGGTACGACAGCGCTTTAGGGGGAGCGTACGTGTGAGGGAGCGGGTTAGTGTCAGCGTACGGGTTAGGATTAGGGGACGGGTGAGGGTCAGGCTTCGGGGAAGGGTTAGGGTTAGGGTTCGGGGTAGGGTTAGGGTTAGGGGACGGGGACGGTTTACGGTCCAGGTGAGGGTACGAGAATGCTTTAGGGGTAGCGTACGTGTGAGGGCGCGGGTTAGTGTCAGCGTACGGGTTAGGATTAGGGGACGGGTGAGGGTCAGGCTTCGGGGAAGGGTTAGGGTTAGGGTTCGGGCTAGGGTTAGGGTTAGGGGACGGGGACGGTTTAGGGTCCAGGTGAGGGTACGACAACGCTTTAGGGGGAGCGTACGTGTGAGGGCGCGGGTTAGTGTCTGCATACGGGTTAGGATTAGTGTAGGGGTGAAGGTCAGGCTTCGGGGAAGGGTTAAGGTTAGGGTTCGGGCTAGGGTTAGGGTTAGGGGACGGGGACGGTTTAGGGTCCAGGTGAGGGTACGACAACGCTTTAGGGGGAGCGTACGTGTGAGGTCGCGGTTTATCGTCAGCGTTCGGGTTAGGATTAGGGGACGGGTGAGGGTCAGGCTTCGGGGAAGGGTTAGGGTTAGTGTTCGGGCTAGGGTTAGGGTTAGGGTACGGGGACGGTTTAGGGTCCAGGTGAGGGTACGACAACGCTTTAGGGGGAGCGTACGTGTGAGGGCGCGGGTTAGTGTCAGCATACGGGTTAGGATTAGGGGACGGGTGAGGGTCAGGCTTCGGGGAAGGGTTAGGGTTTAGGTTCGGGCTAGGGTTAGGGTTAGGGGACGGGGACGGTTTAGGGTCCAGGTGAGGGTACGACAACGCTTTAGGGGGAGCGTACGTGTGAGGGCGCGGTTTAGCGTCAGCGTACGTGTTAGGATTAGGGGACGGGTGAGGGTCAGACTTCGGGGAAGGTTTAGGGATAGGGTTCGGGCTAGGGTTAGGGTTAGGGGACGGGGACGGTTTAGGGTCCAGGTGAGGGTACGACAACGCTTTAGGGGGAGCGTACGTGTGAGGGCGCGGCTTAGCGTCAGCGTACGGGTTAGGATTAGGGGACGGGTGAGGGTTAGGCTTCGGGGAAGGGTTAGGGTTAGGGTTCGGGCTAGGGTTAGGGTTAGGGGACGTGGACGGTTTAGCGTCCAAGTGAGGGTACGACAACGCTTTAGGGGGCGCGTACGTGTGAGGGCGCGGGTTAGTCTCAGCGTACGGGTTAGGATTAGGGGACGGGTGAGGGTCAGGCTTCGGGGAAGGGTTAGGGTTAGGGTTCGGGCTAGGGTTAGGGTTAGGGGACGGGGACGGTTTAGGGTCCAGGTGAGGGTACGACAACGCTTTAGGGGGAGCGTACGTGTGAGGGCGCGGGTTAGCGTCAGCGTACTGGTTAGGATTAGGGGACGGGTGAGGGTCAGGCTTCGGGGAAGGTTTAGGGTTAGGGTTCGGGCTAGGGTTAGGGTTAGGGGACGGGGACGGTTTAGGGTCCAGGTGAGGGTACGACAGCGCTTTAGGGGGAGCGTACGTGTGAGGGCACGGGTTAGTGTCAGCGTACGGGTTACGATTAGGGGACGGGTGAGGGTCAGGTTTCGGGGAAGGGTTAGGGTTAGGGTTCGGGCTAGAGTTAGGGTTAGGGGACGGGGACGGTTTAGGGTCCAGGTGAGGGTACGACAACACTTTAGGGGGAGCATACGTGTGAGGGCGCGTGTTAATCTCAGCCTACGGGTTAGGATTAGGGGACGGGTGAGGGTCAGGCTTCGGGGAAGGGTTAGGGTTAGGGTTCGGGCTAGGGTTAGGGTTAGGGGACGGGGACGGTTTAGGGTCCAGGTGAGGGTACGACAACGCTTTAGGGGGAGCGTACGTGTGCGGGCGCGTGTTAGTCTCAGCGTACGGGTTAGGATTGGGGACGGGTGAGGGTCAGGGTTCGGGGAAGGGTTAGGGTTAGGGTTCGGGCTAGGGTTAGGGTTAGGGGAGGGGACGGTTTAGGGTCCAGGTGAGGGTACGACAACGCTTTAGGGGGAGCGTACGTGTGAGGGCGCGGGTTAGTGTCAGCGTACGGGTTAGGATTAGGGGACGGGTGAGGGTCAGGCTTCGGGGAAGGGTTAGGGTTAGGGTTCGGTCTAGGGTTAGGGTTAGGGGACGGGGACGGTTTAGGGTCCAGGTGAGGGTACCGCAGCGCTTTAGGGGGAGCGTACGTGTGAGGGCGCGGGTTAGTGTCAGCGTACGGGTTAGGATTAGGGGACGGGTGAGGGTCAGGCTTCGGGGAAGGGTTAGGGTTAGGGTTCGGGCTAGGGTTAGGGTTAGGGGACGGGGACGGTTTAGGGTCCATGGGAGGGTACGACAACGCTTTAGGGGGAGCGTACGTGTGAGGGCTCGGGTTAGTGTCAGCGTACGGGTTAGGATTAGGGGACGGGTGAGGGTCAGGCTTCGGGGAAGGGTTAGGGTTGGGGTTCGGGCTAGGGTTAGGGTTAGGGGACGGAGACGGTTTAGGGTCCAGCTGAGGGTACGAGAACGCTTTAGGGGGAGCGTACGTGTGAGGGCGCGGGTTAGTGTCAGCGTACGGGTTAGGATTAGGGGACGGGTGAGGGTCAGGCTTCGGGGAAGGGTTAGGGTTTAGGTTCGGGCTAGGGTTAGGGTTAGGGGACGGGGACGGTTTAGGGTCCAGGTGAGGGTACGACAACGCTTTAGGGGGAGCGTACGTGTGAGGGCGCGGTTTAGCGTCAGCGTACGTGTTAGGATTAGGGGACGGGTGAGGGTCAGACTTCGGGGAAGGTTTAGGGATAGGGTTCGGGCTAGGGTTAGGGTTAGGGGACGGGGACGGTTTAGGGTCCAGGTGAGGGTACGACAACGCTTTAGGGGGAGCGTACGTGTGAGGGCGCGGCTTAGCGTCAGCGTACGGGTTAGGATTAGGGGACGGGTGAGGGTCAGGCTTCGGGGAAGGGTTAGGGTTAGGGTTCGGGCTAGGGTTAGGGTTAGGGGACGGGGACGGTTTAGCGTCCAGGTGAGGGTACGACAACGCTTTAGGGGGCACGTACGTGTGAGGGCGCGGGTTAGTGTCAGCGTACGGGTTAGGATTAGGGGACGGGTGAGGGTCAGGCTTCGGGGAAGGGTTAGGGTTAGGGTTCGGGCTAGGGTTAGGGTTAGGGGACGGGGACGGTTTAGGGTCCAGGTGATGGTACGACAACGCTTTAGCGGGAGCGTACGTGTGAGGGCGCGGGTTAGTGTCAGCGTACGGGTTAGGATTAGGGGACGGGTGAGGGTCAGGCTTCGGGGAAGAGTTAGGGTTAGGGTTCGGGCTAGGGTTAGGGTTAGGGGACGGGGACGGTTTAGGGTTCAGGTGAGGGTACGACAACGCTTTAGGGGGAGTGTACGTGTGAGGGCACGGGTTAGTGTCAGCGTACGGGTTAGGATTAGGGGACGAGTGAGGGTCAGGCTTCTGGGAAGGGTTAGGGTTAGGGTTCGGGCCAGGGTTAGGGTTAGGTGACGGGGACGGTTTAGGGTCCAGGTGAGGGTACGACAACGCTTTAGGGGGAGCGTACGTGTGAGGGCGCGGGTTAGTGTCAGCGTACGGGTTAGGATTAGGGGACGGGTGAGGGTCAGGCTTCGGGGAAGGGTTAGGGTTAGGGTTCGGGCTAGGGTTAGGGTTAGGGGATGGGGACGGTTTAGGGTCCAGGTGAGGGTACGACAACGCTTTAGGGGGAGCGTACGTGTGAGGGCGTGGGTTAGTGTCAGCGTACGGGTTAGGATTAGGGGACGGGTGAGGGTCAGGCTTCGGGGAAGGGTTAGGGTTAGGGTGCGGGCTAGGGTTAGGGTTAGGGGACGGGGACGGTTTAGGGTCCAGGTGAGTGTACGACAACGCTTTAGTGGGAGCGTACGTGTGAGGGCGCGGGTTAGTATCAACGTACGGGTTAGGTTTAGGGGACGGGTGAGGGTCAGGCTTCGGGGAAGGGTTAGGGTTAGGGTTCGGGCTAGGGTTACGGTTAGGGGACGGGGACGGTTTAGGGTCCAGGTGAGGGTACGACAACGCTTTAGGGGGAGCGTACGTGTCAGGGCGCGGGTTAGCGTCAGCGTACGGATTAGGATTAGGGGACGGGTGAGGGTCAGGCTTCGGGGAAGGCTTAGGGTTAGGGTTCAGGCTAGGGTTAGGTTTAGGGGACGGGGACGGTTTAGGGTCCAGGTGAGGGTACGACAACGCGTTAGGGGGAGCGTACGTGTCAGGGCGCGGGTTAGCGTCAGCGTACGGATTAGGATTAGGGGACGGGTGAGTGTCAGGCTTCGGGGAAGGGTTAGGGTTAGGGTGCGGGCTAGGGTTAGGGTTAGGGGACGGGGACGGTTTAGGGTCCAGGTGAGGGTACGACAGCGCTTTAGGGGGAGCGGACGTGTGAGGGCGCGGGTTAGTGTCAGCGTACGGGTTAGGATTAGGGGACGGGTGAGGGTCAGGCTTCGGGGAAGGGTTAGGGTTAGGGTTCGGGCTAGGTTTAGGGTTAGGGGACGGGGACGGTTTAGGGTGCAGGTGAGGGTACGACAACGCTTTAGGGGGAGCGTACCTGTGAGGGCGCGGGTTAGTGTTAGCGTAAGGGTTAGGATTAGGGGACGGGTGAGGGTCAGGCTTCGGGGAAGTGTTAGGGTTAGGGTTCGGGCTAGGGTTAGGGTTAGGGGACGGGGACGGTTTAGGGTACTGGGGAGGGTACGACAACGCTTTAGGGGGAGCATACGTGTGAGGGTGCGGGTTAGTGTCGGCGTACGGGTTAGGATTAGGAGACGGGTGAGGGTCAGGCTTCGAGGAAGGGTTAGGGTTAGGGTTCGGGCTAGGGTTAGGGTTAGGGGACGGGGACGGTTTAGGGTCCAGGTGAGGGTACGACAACGCTTTAGGGGGAGCGTACATGTGAGAGCGCGGGTTAGTGTCAGCGTACGGGTTAGGATTAGGTGACGGGTGAGGGTCAGGCTTCGGGGAAGGGTTAGGGTTAGGGTGCGGGATAGGGTTAGGGTTAGGGGACGGGATCGGTTTAGGGTCCAGGTGAGTGTACGACAACGCTTTAGGGTGAGCGTACGTGTGAGGGCGCGGGTTAGTGTCAGCGTACGGGTTAGGATTAGGGGACGGGTGAGGTTCAGGCTTCGGGGAAGGGTTAGGGTTAGGGTGCGGGCTAGGGTTAGGGTTAAGGGACGGGGACGGTTTAGGGTCAGGCTTCGGGGAAGGGTTAGGGTTAGGGTTCGGGCTAGGGTTAGGGTTAGGGGACGGGGACGGTTTAGGGTCCAGGTGAGGGTACGACAACGCTTTAGGGGGAGCGTACGTGTGAGGGCGCGGGTTAGCGTCAGCGTACGGGTTAGGATTAGGGGACGGGTGAGGGTCAGGCTTCGGTGAAGGGTTAGGGTTAGGGTTCGGGCTAGGGTTAGGGTTAGGGGACGGGGACGGTTTAGGGTCCAGCTGAGGGTACGACAACGCTTTAGGGGGAGCGTACGTGTGAGGGCGCGGGTTAGCGTCAGCGTACGGGTTAGGATTAGGGGACGGGTGAGTGTCAGGCTTCGGGGAAGGGTTAGGGTTAGGGTTCGGGCTAAGGTTAGTGTTAGGGGACGGGGAAGGTTTAGGGTCCAGGTGAGGGTACGACAACGCTTTAGGGGGAGCGTACGTGTGAGGGCGCAGGTTAGCGTCAGCGTACGGGTTAGGATTAGGGGACGGGTGAGGGTCAGGCTTCGGGGAAGGGTTAGGGTTAGGGTTCGGGCTAGGGTTAGGGTTAGGGGACGGGGACGGTTTAGGGTCCAGGTGAGGGTACGACAACGTTTTAGGGGGCGCGTACGTTTGAGGGCGCGGATTAGTCTCAGCGTACGGGCTAGGATTTGGGGACGGGTGAGGGTCAGGCTTCGGGGAAGGGTTAGGGTTAGGGTTCGGGCTAGGGTTAGGGTTAGGGGACGGGGACGATTTAGGGTCCAGGTGAGTGTACAACAACGCTTTAGGGGGAGCGTACGTGTGAGGGCGCGGGTTAGTGTCAGCGTACGGGTTAGGATTAGGGGACGGGTGAGGGTCAGGCTTCGGGGAAGGGTTAAGGTTAGTGTTCGGGCTAGGGTAAGGGTTAGGGGACGGGGACGGTTTAGGGTCCAGGTGAGGGTACGACAACGCTTTAGGGGGAGCGTACGTGTCAGGGCGCGGGTTAGCGTCAGCGTACGGGTTAGGATTAGGTGACGGGTGAGGGTCAGGCTTCGGGGAAGGGTTAGGTTTAGGGTGCGGGCTAGGGTTAGGGTTAGGGGACGGGAACGGTTTAGGGTCCAGGTGAGGGTATGACAACGCTTTAGGGGGAGCGTACGTGTGAGGGAACGGGTTAGCGTTAGTGTACGGGTTAGGATTAGGGGACGGGTGAGGGTCAGGCTTCGGGGAAGTGTTAGGGTTCGGGTTCGGGCTAGGGTTAGGGTTAGGGGACGGGGACGGTTTAGGGTCTAGGTGAGGGTACGACAACGCTTTAGCGGGAGCGTACGTGTGAGGGTGCGGGTTAAGGTCAGTGTACGGGTTAGGATTAGGGGACGGGTGAGGGTCAGGCTTCGGGGATGGGTTAGGGCTAAGGTTCGGGCTAGGGTTAGGGTTAGGGGACTGGGATGGTTTAGCGTCCAGGTGAGGGTACGACAACGCTTTAGGGGGAGCGTACGTGTGAGGGCGCGGGTTAGCGTTAGCGTACTGGTTAGGAATAGGGGACGGGTGAAGGTCAGGCTTCGGGGAAGGGTTAGGGTTAGGGTTCGGGCTAGGGTTAGGGTTAGGGGACGGGGACGGTTTAGGGTCCAGGTGAGGGTACGACAACGCTTTAGGGGGAGCGTACGTGTGAGGGCGCGGGTTAGTGTCAGCGTACGGGTTAGGATTAGGGGACGGGTGAGGGTCAGGCTTCGGGGAAGGGTTAGGGTTAGAGTTCGGGCTAGGGTTAGGGTTAGGGGACGGGGACGGTTTAGGGTCCAGCTGAGGGTACGACAATGCTTTAGGGGGAGCGTACGTATGAGGGCGCGGGTTAGTGTCAGCGTACGGGTTAGGATTAGGGGACGGATGAGTGTCAGGCCTCGGGGAAGGGTTAGGGTTAGGGTGCGGTCTAAGGTAAGGGTTAGGGGACGGGGACGGTTTAGGGTCCAGGTGAGTGTACGACAACGCTTTAGGGGGAGCGTACGTGTGAGGGCGCGGGTTAGTGTCAGCGTACGGGTTAGGATTAGGGGACGGGTGAGGGTCAGGCTTCGGGGAAGGGTTAGGGTTAGGGTGCGGGCTAGGGTTAGGGTTAGGGGACGGGGACGGTTTAGGGTCCAGGTGAGGGTACGACAACGCTTTAGGGGGAGCGTACGTGTGAGGGCGCGGGTTAAGGTCAGTGTACGGGTTAGGCTTAGGGGACGGGTGAGGGTCAGGCTTCGGGGAAGGGTTAGGGTTAGGGTTCGTGCTAGGGTTAGGATTAGGGGACGGGGACGGTTTAGGGTCCAGGTGAGGGTACGACAACGCTTTAGGGGGAGCGTACGTGTGAGCGCGCGGTTTAGTGTAAGCGTACGGGTTAGGATTAGGGGACGGGTGAGGGTCAGGCTTCGGGGAAGGTTTAGGGTTAGGGTTCGGGCTAGGGTTAGGGTTAGGGGACGGGGACGGTTTAGGGTCCAGGTGAGGGTACGAGAACGCTTTAGGGGGAGCGTACGTGTGAGGGCGCGGGTTAGTGTCCGCGTACGGGTTAGGATTAGGGGACGTGTGAGGGTCAGGCTTCGGGGATGGGTTAAGGCTAAGGTTCGGGCTAGGGTTAGGGTTAGGGGACTGGGATGGTTTAGCGTCCAGGTGAGGGTACGACAACGTTTTAGGGGGAGCGTACGTGTGAGGGCGCGGGTTAGCGTTAGCGTACTGGTTAGGAATAGGGGACGGGTGAAGGTCAGGCTTCGGGGAAGGGTTAGGGTTAGGGTTCGGGCTAGGGTTAGGGTTAGGGGACGGGGAAGGTTTAGGGTCCAGATGAGGGTACGACAACGCTTTAGGGGGAGCGTACGTGTCAGGGCGCGGGTTAGCGTCTGCGTACGGGTTAGGATTAGGGAAAGGGTGAGGGTCAGGCTTCGGGGAAGGGTTAGGGTTAGGGTTCGGGCTAGGGTTAGGGTTAGGGGACGGGGACGGTTTAGGGTCCAGGTGAGGGTACGACAGCGCTTTGGGGGAGCGTACGTGTGAGGGCGTGGGTTAGTGTCAGCGTACGGGTTGGGATTAGGGGACGGGTGAGGGTCAGGCTTCGGGGAAGGGTTAGGGTTAGGGTTCGGGCTAGGGTTAGGTTTAGGGGACGGGGAAGGTTTAGGGTCCAGGTGAGAGTACGACAACGCTTTAGGGGGAGCGTACGTGTGAGGGCGCGGGTTAGTGTCAGCGTACGGGTTAGGATTAGGGGACGGGTGAGGTTCAGGCTTCGGGGAAGTGTTAGGGTTAGGGTTCGGACTAGGGTTAGGGTTAGGGGACGGGGACGGTTTAGGGTCCAGGTGAGGGTATCGCAGTGCTTTAGGGGGAGCGTACGTGTGAGGGTGCGGGTTAGTGTCAGCGTACGGGTTAGGATTAGGGGACGGGTGAGGGTCAGGCTTCGGGGAAGGGTTAGGGTTAGGGTTCGGGCTAGGGTTAGGGTTAGGGGACGGGGACTCTTTAGGGTCCAGGGGAGGGTACGACAACGCTTTAGGGTGAGCGTACGTGTGAGGGCGCGGGTTAGTGTCAGCGTACGGGTTAGGATTAGGGGACGGGTGAGGGTCAGGCTTCGGGGAAGGGTTAGGGTTAGGGTTCCGGCTAGGGTTAGGGTTAGGGGACGGGGACGGTTTAGGGTCCAGGTGAGGGTACGACAACGCTTTAGGGGGAGCGTACGTGTGAGGGCGTGGGTTAGCGTCAGCGTACGGGTTAGGATTAGGGGACGGGTGAGGGTCAGGCTTCGGGGAAGGGTTAGGGTTAGGGTTCGGACTAGGGTTAGGGTTAGGGGACGGGGACGGTTTAGGGTCCAGGTGAGGGTATCGCAGTGCTTTAGGGGGAGCGTACGTGTGAGGGTGCGGGTTAGTGTCAGCGTACGGGTTAGGATTAGGGGACGGGTGAGGGTCAGGCTTCGGGGAAGGGTTAGGGTTAGTGTTCGGGCTAGGGTTAGGGTTAGGGGACGGGGACGGTTTAGGGTCCAGGTGAGTGTACGACAACGCTTTAGGGGGAGCGTACGTGTGAGGTCGCGGGTTAGTGTCAGCGTACGGGTTAGAATTAGGGGACGGGTGAGGGTCAGGCTTCGGGGAAGGGTTAGGGTTAGGGTTCGGGCTAGGGTTAGTGTTAGGGGACGGGGACGGTTTAGGGTCCAGGTGAGGGTACGACAACGCTTTAGGGGGAGCGTACGTGTGAGGGCGCGGGTTAGTGTCAGCGTACGGGTTAGGATTAGGGGACGGGTGAGGGTCAGGCTTCGGGGAAGGGTTAGGGTTAGGGTTCGGGCTAGGGTTAGGGTTAGGGGACGGGGACAGTTTAGGGTCCAGGTGAGGGTACGACAACGCTTTAGGGGGAGCGTACGTGTGAGGGCGTGGGTTAGCGTCAGCGTACGGGTTAGGATTAGGGGACGGGTGAGGGTCAAGCTTCGGGGAAGGGTTAGGGTTAGGGTTCGGGCTAGGGTTAGGGTTAGGGGACAGGGACGGTTTAGGGTCCAGATGAGGGTACGACAACGCTTTAGGGGGAGCGTACGTGTGAGGGCGCGGGTTAGCGTCAGCGTACGGGTTAGGATTAGGGGACGGGTGAGGGTCAGGCTTCGGGGAAGGGTTAGGGTTAGGGTTCGGGCTAGGGTTAGGGTTAGGGGACGGGGAAGGTTTAGGGTCCAGGTGAGTGTACGACAACGCTTTAGGGGGAGCGTACGTGTGAGGGCGCGGGTTAGTGTCAGCGTACGGGTTAGGATTAGGGGACGGGTGAGGGTCAGGCTTCGGGGAAGGGTTAGGGTTAGGGTTCGGGTTAGGGTTAGGGGACGGGGACGGTTTAGGGTCCAGGTGAGGGTACGACAAGGCTTTAGGGGGAGCGTGCGTATGACGGCGCGGGTTAGTGTCAGCGTACGGGTTAGGATTAGGGGACGGGTGAGGGTCAGGCTTCGGGGAAGGGTTAGGGTTAGGGTGCGGTCTAGGGTTAGGGTTAGGGGACGGGGACGGTTTAGGGTCCAGGTGAGTGTACGACAACGCTTTAGGGGGAGCGTACGTGTGAGGGCGCGGGTTAGTGTCAGCGTACGGGTTAGGATTAGGGGACGGGTGAGGGTCAGGCTTCGGGGAAGGGTTAGGGTTAGGGCTCGGGCTAGGGTTAGGGTTAGGTGACGAGGACGGTTTAGGGTCCAGGTGAGGGTACGACAACGCTTTAGGGGGAGCGTACGTGTCAGGGCGCGGGTTAGCGTCAGCGTACGGATTAGGATCAGGGGACGGGTGAGGGTCAGGCTTCGGGGAAGGGTTAGGGTTAGGGTTCGGGCTAGGGTTAGGGTTAGGGGACGGGGACGGTTTAGGGTCCAGGTGAGGGTACGACAACGCTTTAGGGGGAGCGTACGTGTGAGGGCGCGGGTTAGTGTAAGCGTACGGGTTAGGATTAGGGGACGGGTGAGGGTCAGGCTTCGGGGAAGGTTTAGGGTTAGGGTTCGGGCTAGGGTTAGGGTTAGGGGACGGGGACGCTTTAGGGTCCAGGTGCGGGTACGAGAACGCTTTAGGGGGAGCGTACATGTGAGGGCGCGAGTTAGTGTCCACGTACGGGTTAGGTTTAGGGGACGTGTGAGGGTCAGGCTTCGGGGATGGGTTAGGGCTAAGGTTCGGGCTAGGGTTAGGGTTATGGGACGGGGATGTTTTAGCGTCCAGGTGAGGGTACGACAACGCTTTAGGGGGAGCGTACGTGTGAGGGCGCGGGTTAGCGTTAGCGTACTGGTTAGGAATAGGGGACGGGTGAAGGTCAGGCTTCGGGGAAGGGTTAGGGTTAGGGTTCGGGCTAGGGTTAGGGTTAGGGCACGGGGACGGTTTAGGGACCAGATGAGGGTACGACAACGCTTTAGGGGGAGCGTACGTGTGAGGGCGCGGGTTAGCGTTAGCGTACGGGTTAGAATTAGGGGACGGGTGAGGGTCAGGCTTCGGGGAAGTGTTAGGGTTAGGGTTCGGGCTAGGGTTAGGGTTAGGGGACGGGGACGGTTTAGAGTCCAGATGAGGGTACGACAGCGCTTTAGGGGGAGCGTACGTGTGAGGGCGCGGGTTAGTGTCAGCGTACGGGTTAGGATTAGGGGACGGGTGAGGGTCAGGCTTCGGGGAAGGGTTAGGGTTAGGGTTCGGGCTAGGGTTAGTGTTAGGGGACGGGGACGGTTTAGGGTCCAGGTGAGGGTACGACAACGCTTTAGGGGGAGCGTACGTGTGAGGGCGCGGGTTAGTGTCAGCGTACGGGTTAGGATTAGGGGACGGGTGAGGGTCAGGCTTCGGGGAAGGGTTAGGGTTAGGGTTCGGGCTAGGGTTAGGGTTAGGGGACGGGGACAGTTTAGGGTCCAGGTGAGGGTACGACAACGCTTTAGGGGGAGCGTACGTGTGAGGGCGTGGGTTAGCGTCAGCGTACGGGTTAGGATTAGGGGACGGGTGAGGGTCAAGCTTCGGGGAAGGGTTAGGGTTAGGGTTCGGGCTAGGGTTAGGGTTAGGGGACGGGGACGGTTTAGGGTCCAGCTGAGGGTACGACAACGCTTTAGGGGGAGCGTACGTGTGAGGGCGCGGGTTAGCGTCAGCGTACGGGTTAGGATTAGGGGACGGGTGGGGGTCAGGCTTCGGGGAAGGGTTAGGGATAGGGTTCGGACTAGGGTTAGGGTTAGGGGACGGGGAAGGTTTAGGGTCCAGGTGAGGGTACGACAACGCTTTAGGGGGAGCGTACGTGTGAGGGCGCAGGTTAGCGTCAGCGTACGGGTTAGGATTAGGGGACGGGTGAGGGTCAGGCTTCGGGGAAGGGTTAGGGTTAGGGTTCGGGCTAGGGTTAAGGTTAGGGGACGGGGACGGTTTAGGGTCCAGGTGAGGGTACGACAACGCTTTAGGGGGCGCGAACGTTTGAGGGCGCGGATTAGTCTCAGCGTACGGGCTAGGATTAGGGGACGGGTGAGGGTCAGGCTTCGGGGAAGGGTTAGGGTTAGGGTTCGGGCTAGGGTTAGGGTTAGGGGACGGGGACGGTTTAGGGTCCAGGTGAGGGTACGACAACGCTTTAGGGGGAGCGTACGTGTGAGGGCGTGGGTTAGCGTTAGCGTTCTGGTTAGGATTAGGGGACGGGTTAGTGTCAGGCTTCGGGGAAGGGTTAGGGTTAGGGTTCGGGCTACGGTTAGGGTTAGGGGACGGGGACGGTTTAGGGTACAGGTGAGGGTACGACAAAGCTTTAGGGGGAGCGTACGTGTGAGGGGGCGGGTTAGCGTTAGCGTACGGGTTAGGATTAGGGGACGGGTGAGTGTCAGGCTTAGGGGAAGTGTTAGGGTTAGGGTTCGAGCTAGGGTTAGGGTTAGGGGACAGGGACGGTTTAGGGTCCAGGTGAGGGTACGACAACGCTTTAGGGGGAGCGTACGTGTGAGGGCGCGGGTTAGCGTTAGCGTACGTGTTAGGATTAGGGGACGGGTGAGGGTCAGGCTTCGGGGAAGGGTTAGTGTTCGGGTTCGGGCTAGGTTTAGGGTTACGGGACGGGGACGGTTTAGGGTCCATGTGAGGGTATGACAATGCTTAAGGGGGAGCGTACGTGTGAGGGCCTGGGTCAGCGTTAGCGTACGGGTTAGGATTAGGGGACGGGTGAGGGTCAGGCTTCGGGGAAGGGTTAGGGTTCGGGTTCGGGCTAGGGTTAGGGTTAGGGGATGGGGACGGTTTAGGGTCCAGGTGAGGGTACGACAACGCTTTAGGGGGAGCGTACGTGTGAGGGTGCGGGTTAGCGTTAGCGTATTGGTTAGGATTAGGGAACGGGTGAGGGTCAGGCTTCGGGGAAGGGTTAGGGTTAGGGTTCGGGCTAGGGTTAGGGTTAGGGGACGGGGACGGTTTAGGGTCCAGGTGAGGGTACGACAACGTTTTAGGGGGCGCGTACGTTTGAGGGCGCGGATTAGTCTCAGCGTACGGGCTAGGATTTGGGGACGGGTGAGGGTCAGGCTTCGGGGAAGGGTTAGGGTTAGGGTTCGGGCTAGGGTTAGGGTTAGGGGACGGGGACGATTTAGGGTCCAGGTGAGGGTATGACAACGCTTTAGGGGGAGCGTACGTGTGAGGGCGCGGGTTAGCGTCAGCGTACGGGTTAGGATTAGGGGACGGGTGAGGGTCAGGCTTCGGGGAAGGTTTAGGGTTAGGGTTCGGGCTAGGGTTAGGGTTAGGGGACGGGGACGGTTTAGGGTCCAGGTGAGGGTACGACAGCGCTTTAGGGGGAGCCACGTGTGAGGGCGTGTGTTAGTGTCAGTGTACGGGTTAGGATTAGGGGACGGGTGAGGGTCAGGCTTCGGGGAAGGGTTAGGGTTAGGGTTCGGGCTAGGGTTAGGTTTAGGGGACGGGGACGGTTTAGGGTCCAGGTGAGGGTACGACAACGGTTTAGGGGGAGCGTACGTGTGAGGGCGCGGGTTAGCGTCAGCGTACGGGTTAGGATTAGGGGACGGGTGAGGGTCAGGCTTCGGGGAAGGTTTAGGGTTAGGGTTCGGGCTAGGGTTAGGGTTAGGGGACGGGGACGGTTTAGGGTCCAGGTGAGGGTACGACAACGCTTTAGGGGGAGCGTACGTGTGAGGGCGCGGGTTAGTGTCAGCGTACGGGTTAGGATTAGGGGACGGGTGAGGGTCAGGCTTCGGGGAAGGGTTAGGGTTAGGGTGCGGGCTAGGGTTAGTGTTAGGGGACGGGGACGGTTTAGGGTCCAGGTGAGTGTACGACAACGCTTTAGGGGGAGCGTACGTGTGAGGGCGCGGGTTAGTGTCAGCGTACGGGTTAGGATTAGGGGACGGGTGAGGGTCAGGCTTCGGGGAAGGGTTAGGGTTAGTGTTCGGGCTAGGGTTAGGGTTAGGGGACGGGGACGGCTTAGGGTCCAGGTGAGGGTACGACAACGCTTTAGGGGGAGAGTACGTTTCAGGGCGCGGGTTAGCGTCAGCGTACGGATTAGGATTAGGGGACGGGTGAGGGTCAGGCTTCGGGGAAGTGTTAGGGTTAGGGTTCGGGCTAGGGTTAGGGTTAGGGGACGGGGACGGTTTAGGGTCCAGGTGAGGGTACGACAACGCTTTAGGGGGAGCGTACGTGTGAGGGCGCGGGTTAGTGTCAGCGTACGGGTTAGGATTAGGGGACGGGTGAGGGTCAGGCTTCGGGGAAGGGTTAGGGTTAGAGTTCGGGCTAGGGTTAGGGTTAGGGGACGGGGACGGTTTAGGGTCCAGCTGAGGGTACGACAACGCTTTAGGGGGAGCGTACGTATGAGGGCGCGGGTTAGTGTCAGCGTACGGGTTAGGATTAGGGGACGGGTGAGTGTCAGGCCTCGGGGAAGGGTTAGGGTTAGGGTGCGGTCTAAGGTAAGGGTTAGGGGACGGGGACGGTTTAGGGTCCAGGTGAGTGTACAACAACGCTTTAGGGGGAGCGTACGTGTGAGGGCGCGGGTTAGTGTCAGCGTACGGGTTAGGATTAGGGGACGGGTGAGGGTCAGGCTTCGGGGAAGGGTTAAGGTTAGTGTTCGGGCTAGGGTAAGGGTTAGGGGACGGGGACGGTTTAGGGTCCAGGTGAGGGTACGACAACGCTTTAGGGGGAGCGTACGTGTCAGGGCGCGGGTTAGCGTCAGCGTACGGGTTAGGATTAGGTGACGGGTGAGGGTCAGGCTTCGGGGAAGGGTTAGGTTTAGGGTGCGGGCTAGGGTTAGGGTTAGGGGACGGGAACGGTTTAGGGTCCAGGTGAGGGTATGACAATGCTTTAGGGGGAGCGTACGTGTGAGGGAATGGGTTAGCGTTAGTGTACGGGTTAGGATTAGGGGACGGGTGAGGGTCAGGCTTCGGGGAAGTGTTAGGGTTCGGGTTCGGGCTAGGGTTAGGGTTAGGGGACAGGGACGGTTTAGGGTCTAGGTGAGGGTACGACAACGCTTTAGCGGGAGCGTACGTGTGAGGGTGCGGGTTAAGGTCAGTGTACGGGTTAGGATTAGGGGACGGGTGAGGGTCAGGCTTCGGGGATGGGTTAGGGCTAAGGTTCGGGCTAGGGTTAGGGTTAGGGGACTGGGATGGTTTAGCGTCCAGGTGAGGGTACGACAACGCTTTAGGGGGAGCGTACGTGTGAGGGCGCGGGTTAGCATTAGCGTACTGGTTAGGAATAGGGGACGGGTGAAGGTCAGGCTTCGGGGAAGGGTTAGGGTTAGGGTTCGGGCTAGGGTTAGGGTTAGGGGACGGGGACGGTGTAGGGTCCAGGTGAGGGTACGACAACGCTTTAGGGGGAGCGTACGTGTGAGGGCGCGGGTTAGTGTCAGCGTACGGGTTAGGATTAGGGGACGGGTGAGGGTCAGGCTTCGGGGAAGGGTTAGGGTTAGAGTTCGGGCTAGGGTTAGGGTTAGGGGACGGGGACGGTTTAGGGTCCAGCTGAGGGTACGACAATGCTTTAGGGGGAGCGTACGTATGAGGGCGCGGGTTAGTGTCAGCGTACGGGTTAGGATTAGGGGACGGGTGAGTGTCAGGCCTCGGGGAAGGGTTAGGGTTAGGGTGCGGTCTAAGGTAAGGGTTAGGGGACGGGGACGGTTTAGGGTCCAGGTGAGTGTACGACAACGCTTTAGGGGGAGCGTACGTGTGAGGGCGCGGGTTAGTGTCAGCGTACGGGTTAGGATTAGGGGACGGGTGAGGGTCAGGCTTCGGGGAAGGGTTAGGGTTAGGGTGCGGGCTAGGGTTAGGGTTAGGGGACGGGGACGGTTTAGGGTCCAGGTGAGGGTACGACAACGCTTTAGGGGGAGCGTACGTGTGAGGGCGCGGGTTAAGGTCAGTGTACGGGTTAGGCTTAGGGGACGGGTGAGGGTCAGGCTTCGGGGAAGGGTTACGGTTAGGGTTCGTGCTAGGGTTAGGATTAGGGGACGGGGACGGTTTAGGGTCCAGGTGAGGGTACGACAACGCTTTAGGGGGAGCGTACGTGTGAGCGCGCGGTTTAGTGTAAGCGTACGGGTTAGGATTAGGGGACGGGTGAGGGTCAGGCTTCGGGGAAGGTTTAGGGTTAGGGTTCGGGCTAGGGTTAGGGTTAGGGGACGGGGACGGTTTAGGGTCCAGGTGAGGGTACGACAACGCTTTAGGGGGAGCGTACGTGTGAGGGCGCGGGTTAGTGTCAGCGTACGGGTTAGGATTAGGGGACGGGTGAGGGTCAGGCTTCGGGGAAGGGTTAGGGTTAGGGTGCGGGCTAGGGTTAGTGTTAGGGGACGGGGACGGTTTAGGGTCCAGGTGAGTGTACGACAACGCTTTAGGGGGAGCGTACGTGTGAGGGCGCGGGTTAGTGTCAGCGTACGGGTTAGGATTAGGGGACGGGTGAGGGTCAGGCTTCGGGGAAGGGTTAGGGTTAGTGTTCGGGCTAGGGTTAGGGTTAGGGGACGGGGACGGCTTAGGGTCCAGGTGAGGGTACGACAACGCTTTAGGGGGAGAGTACGTTTCAGGGCGCGGGTTAGCGTCAGCGTACGGATTAGGATTAGGGGACGGGTGAGGGTCAGGCTTCGGGGAAGTGTTAGGGTTAGGGTTCGGGCTAGGGTTAGGGTTAGGGGACGGGGACGGTTTAGGGTCCAGGTGAGGGTACGACAACGCTTTAGGGGGAGCGTACGTGTGAGCGCGCGGTTTAGTGTAAGCGTACGGGTTAGGATTAGGGGATGGGTGAGGGTCAGGCTTCGGGGAAGGTTTAGGGTTAGGGTTCGGGCTAGGGTTAGGGTTAGGGGACGGGGACGGTTTAGGGTCCAGGTGAGGGTACGAGAACGCTTTAGGGGGAGCGTACGTGTGAGGGCGCGGGTTAGTGTCCGCGTACGGGTTAGGATTAGGGGACGTGTGAGGGTCAGGCTTCGGGGATGGGTTAGGGCTAAGGTTCGGGCTAGGGTTAGGGTTAGGGGACTGGGATGGTTTAGCGTCCAGGTGAGGGTACGACAACGTTTTAGGGGGAGCGTACGTGTGAGGGCGCGGGTTAGCGTTAGCGTACTGGTTAGGAATAGGGGACGGGTGAAGGTCAGGCTTCGGGGAAGGGTTAGGGTTAGGGTTCGGGCTAGGGTTAGGGTTAGGGGACGGGGAAGGTTTAGGGTCCAGATGAGGGTACGACAACGCTTTAGGGGGAGCGTACGTGTCAGGGCGCGGGTTAGCGTCTGCGTACGGGTTAGGATTAGGGAAAGGGTGAGGGTCAGGCTTCGGGGAAGGGTTAGGGTTAGGGTTCGGGCTAGGGTTAGGGTTAGGGGACGGGGACGGTTTAGGGTCCAGGTGAGGGTACGACAGCGCTTTGGGGGAGCGTACGTGTGAGGGCGTGGGTTAGTGTCAGCGTACGGGTTAGGATTAGGGGACGGGTGAGGGTCAGGCTTCGGGGAAGTGTTAGGGTTAGGGTTCGGGCTAGGGTTAGGTTTAGGGGACGGGGAAGGTTTAGGGTCCAGGTGAGGGTACGACAACGCTTTAGGGGGAGCGTACGTGTGAGGGCGCGGGTTAGTGTCAGCGTACGGGTTAGGATTAGGGGACGGGTGAGGGTCAGGCTTCGGGGAAGTGTTAGGGTTATGGTTCAGACTAGGGTTAGGGTTAGGGGACGGGGACGGTTTAGGGTCCAGGTGAGGGTATCGCAGTGCTTTAGGGGGAGCGTACGTGTGAGGGTGCGGGTTAGTGTCAGCGTACGGGTTAGGATTAGGGGACGGGTGAGGGTCAGGCTTCGGGGAAGGGTTAGGGTTAGGGTTCGGGCTAGGGTTAGGGTTAGGGGACGGGGACTCTTTAGGGTCCAGGGGAGGGTACGACAACGCTTTAGGGTGAGCGTACGTGTGAGGGCGCGGGTTAGTGTCAGCGTACGGGTTAGGATTAGGGGACGGGTGAGGGTCAGGCTTCGGGGAAGGGTTAGGGTTAGGGTTCCGGCTAGGGTTAGGGTTAGGGGACGGGGACGGTTTAGGGTCCAGGTGAGGGTACGACAACGCTTTAGGGGGAGCGTACGTGTGAGGGCGTGGGTTAGCGTCAGCGTACGGGTTAGGATTAGGGGACGGGTGAGGGTCAGGCTTCGGGGAAGGGTTAGGGTTAGGGTTCGGACTAGGGTTAGGGTTAGGGGACGGGGACGGTTTAGGGTCCAGGTGAGGGTATCGCAGTGCTTTAGGGGGAGCGTACGTGTGAGGGTGCGGGTTAGTGTCAGCGTACGGGTTAGGATTAGGGGACGGGTGAGGGTCAGGCTTCGGGGAAGGGTTAGGGTTAGGGTTCGGGCTAGGGTTAGGGTTAGGGGACAGGGACGGTTTAGGGTCCAGATGAGGGTACGACAACGCTTTAGGGGGAGCGTACGTGTGAGGGCGCGGGTTAGCGTCAGCGTACGGGTTAGGATTAGGGGACGGGTGAGGGTCAGGCTTCGGGGAAGGGTTAGGGTTAGGGTTCGGGCTAGGGTTAGGGTTAGGGGACGGGGAAGGTTTAGGGTCCAGGTGAGTGTACGACAACGCTTTAGGGGGAGCGTACGTGTGAGGGCGCGGGTTAGTGTCAGCGTACGGGTTAGGATTAGGGGACGGGTGAGGGTCAGGCTTCGGGGAAGGGTTAGGGTTAGGGTTCGGGTTAGGGTTAGGGGACGGGGACGGTTTAGGGTCCAGGTGAGGGTACGACAAGGCTTTAGGGGGAGCGTGCGTATGACGGCGCGGGTTAGTGTCAGCGTACGGGTTAGGATTAGGGGACGGGTGAGGGTCAGGCTTCGGGGAAGGGTTAGGGTTAGGGTGCGGTCTAGGGTTAGGGTTAGGGGACGGGGACGGTTTAGGGTCCAGGTGAGTGTACGACAACGCTTTAGGGGGAGCGTACGTGTGAGGGCGCGGGTTAGTGTCAGCGTACGGGTTAGGATTAGGGGACGGGTGAGGGTCAGGCTTCGGGGAAGGGTTAGGGTTAGGGCTCGGGCTAGGGTTAGGGTTAGGTGACGAGGACGGTTTAGGGTCCAGGTGAGGGTACGACAACGCTTTAGGGGGAGCGTACGTGTCAGGGCGCGGGTTAGCGTCAGCGTACGGATTAGGATCAGGGGACGGGTGAGGGTCAGGCTTCGGGGAAGGGTTAGGGTTAGTGTTCGGGCTAGGGTTAGGGTTAGGGGACGGGGACGGTTTAGGGTCCAGGTGAGGGTACGACAACGCTTTAGGGGGAGCGTACGTGTGAGGGCGCGGGTTAGTGTAAGCGTACGGGTTAGGATTAGGGGACGGGTGAGGGTCAGGCTTCGGGGAAGGTTTAGGGTTAGGGTTCGGGCTAGGGTTAGGGTTAGGGGACGGGGACGCTTTAGGGTCCAGGTGAGGGTACGAGAACGCTTTAGGGGGAGCGTACATGTGAGGGCGCGAGTTAGTGTCCACGTACGGGTTAGGTTTAGGGGACGTGTGAGGGTCAGGCTTCGGGGATGGGTTAGGGCTAAGGTTCGGGCTAGGGTTAGGGTTATGGGACGGGGATGTTTTAGCGTCCAGGTGAGGGTACGACAACGCTTTAGGGGGAGCGTACGTGTGAGGGCGCGGGTTAGCGTTAGCGTACTGGTTAGGAATAGGGGACGGGTGAAGGTCAGGCTTCGGGGAAGGGTTAGGGTTAGGGTTCGGGCTAGGGTTAGGGTTAGGGCACGGGGACGGTTTAGGGACCAGATGAGGGTACGACAACGCTTTAGGGGGAGCGTACGTGTGAGGGCGCGGGTTAGCGTTAGCGTACGGGTTAGAATTAGGGGACGGGTGAGGGTCAGGCTTCGGGGAAGTGTTAGGGTTAGGGTTCGGGCTAGGGTTAGGGTTAGGGGACGGGGACGGTTTAGAGTCCAGATGAGGGTACGACAGCGCTTTAGGGGGAGCGTACGTGTGAGGGCGCGGGTTAGTGTCAGCGTACGGGTTAGGATTAGGGGACGGGTGAGTGTCAGGCTTCGGGGAAGGGTTAGGGTTAGGGTTCGGGCTAGGGTTAGTGTTAGGGGACGGGGACGGTTTAGGGTCCAGGTGAGGGTACGACAACGCTTTAGGGGGAGCGTACGTGTGAGGGCGCGGGTTAGTGTCAGCGTACGGGTTAGGATTAGGGGACGGGTGAGGGTCAGGCTTCGGGGAAGGGTTAGGGTTAGGGTTCGGGCTAGGGTTAGGGTTAGGGGACGGGGACAGTTTAGGGTCCAGGTGAGGGTACGACAACGCTTTAGGGGGAGCGTACGTGTGAGGGCGTGGGTTAGCGTCAGCGTACGGGTTAGGATTAGGGGACGGGTGAGGGTCAAGCTTCGGGGAAGGGTTAGGGTTAGGGTTCGGGCTAGGGTTAGGGTTAGGGGACGGGGACGGTTTAGGGTCCAGCTGAGGGTACGACAACGCTTTAGGGGGAGCGTACGTGTGAGGGCGCGGGTTAGCGTCAGCGTACGTGTTAGGATTAGGGGACGGGTGAGGGTCAGGCTTCGGGGAAGGGTTAGGGATAGGGTTCGGACTAGGGTTAGGGTTAGGGGACGGGGAAGGTTTAGGGTCCAGGTGAGGGTACGACAACGCTTTAGGGGGAGCGTACGTGTGAGGGCGCAGGTTAGCGTCAGCGTACGGGTTAGGATTAGGGGACGGGTGAGGGTCAGGCTTCGGGGAAGGGTTAGGGTTAGGGTTCGGGCTACGGTTAAGGTTAGGGGACGGGGACGGTTTAGGGTCCAGGTGAGGGTACGACAACGCTTTAGGGGGCGCGAACGTTTGAGGGCGCGGATTAGTCTCAGCGTACGGGCTAGGATTAGGGGACGGGTGAGGGTCAGGCTTCGGGGAAGGGTTAGGGTTAGGGTTCGGGCTAGGGTTAGGGTTAGGGGACGGGGACGGTTTAGGGTCCAGGTGAGGGTACGACAACGCTTTAGGGGGAGCGTACGTGTGAGGGCGTGGGTTAGCGTTAGCGTTCTGGTTAGGATTAGGGGACGGGTGAGTGTCAGGCTTCGGGGAAGGGTTAGGGTTAGGGTTCGGGCTACGGTTAGGGTTAGGGGACGGGGACGGTTTAGGGTACAGGTGAGGGTACGACAACGCTTTAGGGGGAGCGTACGTGTGAGGGGGCGGGTTAGCGTTAGCGTACGGGTTAGGATTAGGGGACGGGTGAGTGTCAGGCTTAGGGGAAGTGTTAGGGTTAGGGTTCGAGCTAGGGTTAGGGTTAGGGGACAGGGACGGTTTAGGGTCCAGGTGAGGGTACGACAACGCTTTAGGGGGAGCGTACGTGTGAGGGCGCGGGTTAGCGTTAGCGTACGTGTTAGGATTAGGGGACGGGTGAGGGTCAGGCTTCGGGGAAGGGTTAGTGTTCGGGTTCGGGCTAGGTTTAGGGTTACGGGACGGGGACGGTTTAGGGTCCATGTGAGGGTACGACAATGCTTAAGGGGGAGCGTACGTGTGAGGGCCTGGGTCAGCGTTAGCGTACGGGTTAGGATTAGGGGACGGGTGAGGGTCAGGCTTCGGGGAAGGGTTAGGGTTCGGGTTCGGGCTAGGGTTAGGGTTAGGGGATGGGGACGGTTTAGGGTCCAGGTGAGGGTACGACAACCCTTTAGGGGGAGCGTACGTGTGAGGGTGCGGGTTAGCGTTAGCGTATTGGTTAGGATTAGGGAACGGGTGAGGGTCAGGCTTCGGGGAAGGGTTAGGATTTGGGTTCGGTCTAGGGTTAGGGTTAGGGTACGGGGACGGTTTAGGGTCCAGGTGAGGGTACGACAACGCTTTAGGGGGAGCATACGTGTGAGGGCGCGGGATAGCGTCAGCGTACGGGTTAGGATTAGGGGACGGGTGAGGGTCAGGCTTCGGGGAAGGGTTAGGGTTAGGGTTCGGGCTAGGGTTATGGTTAGGGGATGGGGACGGTTTAGGGTCCAGCTGAGGGTACGACAACGCTTTAGGGGGAGCGTACGTGTCAGGGCGCGGGTTAGCGTCAGCGTACGGGTTAGGATTAGGGGACAGGTTAGGGTCAGGCTTCGGGGAAGGGTTAGGGTTAGGGTTCGGGCTAGGGTTAGGGTTAGGGGACGGGGACGGTTTAGGGTCCAGGTGAGGGTACGAGAACGCTTTAGGGGGAGCGTACGTGTGAGGGCGCGGGTTAGTGTCAGCGTACGGGTTAGGATTAGGGGATGGGTGAGGGTCAGGCTTCGGGGAAGGGTTAGGGTTAGGGTTCGGGCTAGGGTTAGGTTTAGGGGACGGGGAAGGTTTAGCGTCCAGGTGAGGGTACGACAACGCTTTAGGGGGAGCGTACGTGTGAGGGCGCGGGTTAGCGTCAGCGTACGGGTTAGGGTTAGGGGACGGGTGAGGGTCAGGCTTCGGGGAAGTGTTAGGGTTAGGGTTCGGACTAGGGTTAGGGTTAGGGGACGGGGACGGTTTAGGGTCCAGGTGAGGGTATCGCAGTGCTTTAGGGGGAGCGTACGTGTGAGGGTGCGGGTTAGTGTCAGCGTACGGGTTAGGATTAGGGGACGGGTGAGGGTCAGGCTTCGGGGAAGGGTTAGGGTTAGGGTTCGGGCTAGGGTTAGGGTTAGGGGACGGGGACGGTTTAGGGTCCAGGTGAGTGTACGACAACGCTTTAGGGGGAGCGTACGTGTGAGGTCGCGGGTTAGTGTCAGCGTACGGGTTAGAATTAGGGGACGGGTGAGGGTCAGGTTTCGGGGAAGGGTTAGGGTTAGGGTTCGGGCTAGGGTTAGTGTTAGGGGACGGGGACGGTTTAGGGTCCAGGTGAGGGTACGACAACGCTTTAGGGGGAGCGTACGTGTGAGGGCGCGGGTTAGTGTCAGCGTACGGGTTAGGATTAGGGGACGGGTGAGGGTCAGGATTCGGGGAAGGGTTAGGGTTAGGGTTCGGGCTAGGGTTAGGGTTAGGGGACGGGGACAGTTTAGGGTCCAGGTGAGGGTACGACAACGCTTTAGGGGGAGCGTACGTGTGAGGGCGTGGGTTAGCGTCAGCGTACGGGTTAGGATTAGGGGACGGGTGAGGGTCAAGCTTCGGGGAAGGGTTAGGGTTAGGGTTCGGGCTAGGGTTAGGGTTAGGGGACAGGGACGGTTTAGGGTCCAGATGAGGGTACGACAACGCTTTAGGGGGAGCGTACGTGTGAGGGCGCGGGTTAGCGTCAGCGTACGGGTTAGGATTAGGGGACGGGTGAGGGTCAGGCTTCGGGGAAGGGTTAGGGTTAGGGTTCGGACTAGGGTTAGGGTTAGGGGACGGGGAAGGTTTAGGGTCCAGGTGAGTGTACGACAACGCTTTAGGGGGAGCGTACGTGTGAGGGCGCGGGTTAGTGTCAGCGTACGGGTTAGGATTAGGGGACGGGTGAGGGTCAGGCTTCGGGGAAGGGTTAGGGTTAGGGTTCGGGCTAGGGTTAGGGTTAGGGGACGGGGACGGTTAAGGGTCCAGGTGAGGGTACGACAACGCTTTAGGGGGAGCGTACGTGTGAGGGCACGGGTCAGCGTTAGCGTACGTGTTAGGATTAGGGGACGGGTGAGGGTCAGGCTTCGGGGAAGGGTTAGGGTTCTGGTTCGGGCTAGGGTTAGGGTTAGGGCACGGGGACGGTTTAGGGTCCAGGTGAGAGTACGACAACGCTTTAGAGGGAGCGTACGTGTGAGGGCGCGGGTTAGCGTTTGCGTACTGGTTAGGATTAGGGGACGGATGTGGGTCAGGCTTTGGGGAAGGGTTAGGGTTAGGGTTCGGGCTAGGGTTATGGTTACGGGACGGGGACGGTTTAGGGTCCAAGTGAGGGTACAACAACGCTTTAGGGTGAGCGTACGTGTGAGGGCGCGGGTCAGCGTTAGCGTACGGGTTAGGATTATGGGACGGGTGAGGGTCAGGCTTCGGGGAAGTGTTAGGGTTAGGGTTCCAGTAGGGTTAGGGTTAGGGGACGGGTACGGTTTAGGGTCCAGGTGAGGGTACGACAACGCTTTAGGGGGAGCGTACGTATGAGGGCACGGGTTAGCGTTAGCGTACGGATTAGAATTAGGGGACGGGTGACGGTCAGGCTTCGCGGAAGTGTTAGGGTTAGGGTTCGGGCTAGGGTTAGGGTTAGGGGACGGGGACGGTTTAGGGTCCAGGTGAGGGTACGACAACGCTTTAGGCGGAGCGTACGTGTGAGGGCACGGGTTAGCGTTAGCGTACGGGTTAGGATTAGGGACGGGTGAGTGTCAGGCTTCGGGAAAGTGTTAGGGTTAGGGATCGGGCTAGGGTTAGGGTTAGGTGACGGGGACGGTTTAGGGTCCAGGTGAGGGTACGACAACGCTTTAGGGGGAGCTTACATGTGAGGGCGTGGGTTAGCGTTAGCGTACTGGTTAGGATTAGGGGACGGGTGAGGGTCAGGCTTTGGGGAAGGGTTAGGGTTAGGGTTCGGGCTAGGGTTAGGGTTAGGGGACGGGGACGGTTTAGGGTCCAGGTGAGGGTACAACAATGCTTTAGGGGGAGCGTACGTGTGAGGGCGCGAGTCAGCGTTAGCGTACGTGTTAGGATTAGGGGACGGGTGAGGGTCAGGCTTCGGGGAAGGGTTAGGGTTAGGGTTCGGGCTAGGGTTAGGGTTAGGGGACGGGGACCGTTTAGGATCCAGGTGAGGGTACGACAACGCTTTAGGGGGAGCGTACGTGTGAGGGCGTAGGTTAGCGTTAGCGTACTGGTTAGGGTTAGGGGACGGGTGAGGGTCAGGCTTCGGGGAAGGGTTAGGGTTCGGGTTCGGGCTAGGGTTAGGGTTAGGGGACGGGGACGGTTTAGGGTCCAGGTGAGGGTACGACAACGCTTTAGGGGGCGCGTACCTGTGAGGGCGCGGGTCAGCGTTAGCGTACGGGTTAGGATTAGGGGACGGGTGAGGGTCAGGCTTCGGGGAAGGGTTAGGGTTCGGGTTCGGGCTAGGGTTAGGTTTAGGGGACGGGGACGGTTTAGGGTCCAGGTGAGGGTACGACAACCCTTTAGGGGGAGCGTACGTTTGAGGGCGCGGGTTAGCGTTAGCGTCCTGGTTAGAATTAGGGGACGGGTGACGGTCAGGCTTTAGGGAAGTGTTAGGGTTCGGGTTCGGGCTAGGGTTAGGGTTAGGGGACTGGGACGGTTTAGGGTCCAGGTGAGGGTACGACAACGCTTTAGAGGGAGCGTACGTGTGAGGGCGCGGTGTAGCGTTAGCGTACGGTTTAGGATTAGGGGACGGGTGAGTGTCAGGCTTCGGGGAAGGGTTAGGGTTAGGGTTCGGGCTAGGGTTAGGGTTAGGGGACGGGGACGGTTTAGGGTCCAGGTGAGGGTACGACAACCCTTTAGGGGGAGCGTACGTGTGAGGGCGCGGGTTAGTGTTAGCGTTCGGGTTAGGTTTAGGGGAAGCGTGAGGGTCAGGCTTCGGGGATGGGTTAGGGCTAGGTTTTGGGCGAGGGTTAGGGTTAGGGGACGGGGACGGTTTAGGGTCCAGGTGAGGGTACGACAACGCTTTAGGGGGAGCGTACCTGTGAGGGCGCGGGTCAGCGTTAGCGTACGGGTTAGGATTAGGGGACGGGTGAGGGTCAGGCTTCGGGGAAGGGTTAGGGTTCGGGTTCGGGCTAGGGTTAGGGTTAGGGGACGGGGACGGTTTAGGGTCCAGGTGAGGGTACGACAACCCTTTAGGGGGAGCGTACGTTTGAGGGCGCGGGTTAGCGTTAGCGTCCTGGTTAGAATTAGGGGACGGGTGACGGTCAGGCTTTAAGGAAGTGTTAGGGTTCGGGTTCGGGCTAGGGTTAGGGTTAGGGGACGGGGACGGTTTAGGGTCCAGGTGAGGGTACGACAACCCTTTAGGGGGAGCGTACGTGTGAGGGTGCGGGTCAGCGTTAGCGTACTGGTTAGGATTAGGGAACTTGTGAGGGTCAGGCTTCGGGGAAGGGTTCGGATTTGGGTTCGGGCTAGTGTTAGGGTTAGGGGACGGGGACGGTTTAGGGTCCAGGTGAGTGTACGACAACGCTTTAGGGGGAGCGTACGAGTGAGGGCGCGGGTTAGCGTTAGCATACGGTTTAGGATTAGGGGACGGGTGAGGGTCAGGCTTCGGGGAAGGGTTAGGGTTAGGGTTCGGGCTAGGGTTAGGGTTACGGGACGGGGACGGTTTACGGTCCAGGTGAGGGTACGATAACGCTTTAGGGGGAGCGTACGTGTGAGGGCGCGCGTCAGCGTTAGCGTACGGGTTAAGATTAGGGGACGGGTGAGGGTCAGGCTTCGGGGAATGGTTAGGGTTCGGGTTCGGGCTAGGGTTAGGGTTAGGGGACGGGGACGGTTTAGGGTCCAGGTGAGCGTACGACAACGCTTTAGCGGGAGAGTACGTGTGAGGGCGCGGGTTAGCGTTAGCGTACTGGTTAGGATTAGGGGACGGGTGAGGGTCAGGCTTCGAGGAAGGGTTAGGGTTCGAGTTAGGGCTAGGGTTAGGGTTAGGGGACGGGGACGGTTTAGGGTCCAGGTGTGGGTACGACAACACTTTAGGGGGAGCGTACGTGTGAGGGCGCGGGTTAGCGTTAGCGTACGGTTTAGGATTAGGGGACGGGTGAGTGTCACGCTTCGGGGAAGGGTTAGGGTTAGGGTTCGGGCTAGGGTTAGGGTTAGGGGACGGGGACGGTTAAGGGTCCAGGTGAGGGTACGACAACGCTTTAGGAGGAGCGTACGTGTGAGGGCACGGGTCAGCGTTAGCGTACGTGTTAGGATTAGGGGACGGGTGAGGGTCAGGCTTCGGGGAAGGGTTAGGGTTCTGGTTCGGGCTAGGGTTAGGTTTAGGGCACGGGGACGGGTTAGGGTCCAGGTGAGAGTACGACAACGCTTTAGGGGGAGCGTACGTGTGAGGGCGCGGGTTAGCGTTTGCGTACTGGTTAGGATTAGGGGACGGATGTGGGTCAGGCTTTGGGGAAGGGTTAGGGTTAGGGTTCGGGCTAGGGTTATGGTTACGGGACGGGGACGGTTTAGGGTCCAAGTGAGGGTACAACAACGCTTTAGGGTGAGCGTACGTGTGAGGGCGCGGGTCAGCGTTAGCGTACGGGTTAGGATTATGGGACGGGTGAGGGTCAGGCTTCGGGGAAGTGTTAGGGTTAGGGTTCCAGTAGGGTTAGTGTTAGGGGACGGGTACGGTTTAGGGTCCAGGTGAGGGTACGACAACGCTTTAGGGGGAGCGTACGTTTGAGGGCACGGGTTAGCGTTAGCGTACGGGTTAGGATTAGGGGACGGGTGAGTGTCAGGCTTCGGGGAAGGGTTAGGGTTCGGGTTTGGGCTAGGGTTAGGGTTAGGTGACGGGGACGGTTTAGGGTCCAGGTGAGGGTACGACAATGCTTTAGGGGGAGCGTACGTGTGAGGGTGCGGGTTAGCGTTAGCGTACGTGTTAGGATTAGGGGACGGGTGAGTGTCAGGCTTCTGGGAAGGGTTAGGGTTAGGGTTCGGGCTAGGGTTAGGGTTAGGGGACGGGGACGGTTTAGGGTCCAGGAGAGGGTACGACAACGCTTTAGGGGGAGCGTACGTGTGAGGGCGCGGGTTAGCGTTAGCGTACGGGTTAGGATTAGGGGATGGGTGAGGATCAGGCTTCGGCGAAGGGTTAGGGTTCGGGTTCGGGCTAGGGTTAGGGTTAGGGGACGGGGACGGTTTAGGGTCCAGGTGAGGGTACGACAACGCTTTAGGGGGAGCGTACGTGTTAGGGAGCGGGTTAGCGTTAGCGTACGGGTTAGGATTAGGGGACGGGTGAGAGTCAGGCTTCGGGGAAGGGTTAGGGTTAGGGTTCGGGCTAGGGTTAGGGTTAGGGGACGGGGACGGTTTAGGGTCCAGGTGAGGGTACGACAACGCTTTAGGGGGAGCGTACTGTGAGGGCGTGGGTTAGCGTTAGCGTACGGATTAGGATTAGGGGACGGGTGAGAGTCAGGCTTCGGGGAACGGTTAGGGTTAGGGTTCGGGCTAGGGTTAGGGTTAGGGGACGGGCACGGTTTAGGGTCCAGGTGAGGGTACGACAACGCTTTAGGGGGAGCCTACGTGTGAGGGCGCGGGTTAGTGTTAGCGTACGGGTTACGTTTAGGGGAAGCGTGAGGGTCAGGCTTCGGGGATGGGTTAGGGCTAGGGTTCGGTCTAGCGTTAGGGTTAGGGGAGAGAGACGGTTTAGGATCCAGGTGAGGGTACGACAACGCTTTAAGGGGAGCGTACGTGTGAGGGCGCGGGTTAGCGTTAGCGTACTGGTTAGGGTTAGGGGATGGATGAGGGTAAGGCTTCGGGGAAGGGTTAGCGTTAGGGTTCGGGCTAGGGTTAGGGTTAGGTGACGGGGACGGTTTAGGGTCCAGGTGAGGGTACGACAACGCTTTAGGGGGAGCGTACTTGTGAGGGCGCGGGTTAGCGTTAGCGTACGGGTTAGGATTAGGGGACGGGTGAGTGTCAGGCTTCGGGGAAGGGTTAGGGTTCAGGTTCGGGATAGGGTTAGTGTTAGGGGACAGGGACGGTTTAGGGTCCAGGTGAGGGTACGACAACGTTTTAGGGGGAGCGTACGTTTGAGGGCGCGGGTTAGCGTTAGCATCCTGGGTAGAATTAGGGGACGGGTGACCGTCAGGCTTTAGGGAAGTGTTAGGGTTCGGGTTCCGGCTAGGGTTAGGGTTAGGGGACGGGGACGGTTTAGGGTCCAGGTGAGGGTACGACAACGATTTAGGGGGAGCGTACGTGTGAGGACGCGGGTTAGCGCTAGGGTACGGGTTAGGATTAGGGGACAGGTGAGTGTCAGGCTTCTGGGAAGGGTTAGGTTTAGGGTTCGGGCTAGGGTTAGGGTTAGGGGACGAGGACGGTTTAGGGTCCAGGTGAGGGTACGACAACGCTTTTGTGGGAGCGTTCGTGTGAGGGCGCGGGTTTGCATTAGCATAGGGTTTAGGATTAGGGGACGGGTGAGGGTCAGGCTTCGGGGAAGGGTTAGGGTTAGGGTTCGGGCTAGGGTTAGGGTTAGGGGACGGAGACGGTTTAGGGTCCAGATGAGGGTACGACAACGCTTTAGGGGGAGCGTACGTGTGAGGGCACGGGTTAGCGTTAGCGTACGGGTTAGGATTAGGGGACGGGTGAGGGTCAGCCTTCGGGGAAGGGTTAGCGTTAGGGTTCGGGCTAGGGTTAGGGTTAGGGTATGGGGACGGTTTAGGGTCCAGGTGAGGGTACGACAACGCTTTAGGGGGAGCATACGTGTGAGGGCGCGTGTTAGTGTTAGCGTACGGGTTAGGATTATGGGACGTGTGAGGGTCAGGCTTCTGGGATGGGTTAGGGCTAGGGTTCGGCCTAGGGTTAGGGTTAGGGGACGGGGACGGTTTAGGGTACAGGTGAGGGTACGACAACGCTTTAGGGGGAGCGTACGTGTGAGGGCGCGGGTTAGCGTTAGCGTACGGGTTAGGACTAGGGGACGGGTGAGTGTCAGGCTTCGGGGAAGGGTTAGGGTTAGGGTTCGAGCTAGGGTTAGGGTTAGGGGACGGGGACGGTTTAGGGTCCAGGTGAGGGTACGACAACGCTTTAGGGGGAGCGTACGTGTCAGGGCGCGGGTCAGCGTTAGCGTACGGGTTAGGATTAGGGGACGGGTGAGGGTCAGGCTTCGGGGAAGAGTTAGGGTTCGGGTTCGGGCTAGGGTTAGGGTTAGGGAACGGGGACGGTTTAGGGTCCAGGTGAGGGTATGACAACGCTTTACGGGGAGCGTACGTTTGAGGGCGCGGGTTAGCGTTAGCGTACGGGTTAGGAATAGGGGACGGGTGAGTGTCAGGCTTCTGGGAAGGGTTAGGGTTAGGGTTCGGGCTAGAGTTAGGGTTAGGGGACGGGGACGGTTTAGGGTCCAGGTGAGGGTACGACAACGCTTTAGGGGGAGCATACGTGTGAGGGCGCGTGTTAGTGTTATAGTACGGGTTAGGATTATGGGACGTGTGAGGGTCAGGCTTCTGGGATGGGTTAGGGCTAGGGTTCGGCCTAGGGTTAGGGTTAAGGGACGGGGACGGTTTAGGGTCCAGGTGAGGGTACGACAACGCTTTAGGGGGAGCGTACGTGTGAGGGCGCGGGTTAGCGTTAGCGTACGGTTTAGGATTAGGGGACGGGTGAGTGTCAGGCTTCGGGGAAGGGTTAGGGTTAGGGTTCGAGCTAGGGTTAGGGTTAGGGGACGGGGATGGTTTAGGGTCCAGGTGAGGGTACGGCAACGCTTTAGGGGGAGGGTACGTGTGTGGGCGCGGGTCAGCGTTAGCGTACGGGTTAGGATTAGGGGACGGGTGACGGTCAGGCTTTAGGGAAGGGTTAGGGTTCGGTTTCGGTCTAGGGTTAGGGTTAGGGGACGGGGACGGTTTAGGGTCCAGGTGAGGGTACGACAACGCTTTCGGGGGAGCGTACGTGTGAGGGCGCGGGTTAGCGTTAGCGTACTGGTTAGGATTAGCGGACGGGTGAGGGTCAGGCTTCGGGGAAGGGTTATGGTTAGGGTTCGGGCTAGGGTTAGGGTTAGGGGACGGGGACGGTTTAGGGTCCAGGTGAGGGTACGACAACGCTTTAGGGGGAGTGAACGTGTGAGGACGCAGGTTAGCGTTAGCGTACGGGTTACGATTACGGGACGGGTAGGTGTCAGGCTTCGGGGAAGGGTTAGGGTTAGGGTTCGGGCTAGGGTTAGGGTTAGGGGACGGGGACGGTTTAGGGTCCAGGTGAGGGTACGACAACGCTTTAGGGGGAGCGTACGTGTCAGGGCGCGGGTCAGCGTTGCCGTACGGTTTAGGATTAGGGGACGGGTGAGGGTCAGGCTTCGGGGAAGGGTTAGAGTTCGGCTTCGGGCTAGGGTTAGGGTTAGGGGACGGGGACGGTTTAGGGTCCAGGTGAGGGTACGACAACGCTTTAGGGGCAGCGTACGTGTGAGGGCTCAGGTCAGCGTTAGCGTACGTGTTAGGATTAGGGGACGGGTGAGGGTCAGGCTTCGGGGAAGGGTTAGGGTTCGGGTTCGGGCTAGGGTTAGGGTTAGGGGACGGGGACGGTTTAGGGTCCAGGTGAGGGTACGACAACGCTTTAGGGGGAGCGTACGTTTGAGGGCGCGGGTTAGCGTTAGCGTCCTGGTTAGAATTAGGGGACGGGTGACGGTCAGGCTTTAGGGAAGGGTTAGGTTTCGGTTTCGGGCTTGGGTTAGGGTTAGGGGACGGGGACGGTTTAGGGTCCAGGTGAGGGTACGACAACGCTTTAGGGGGAGCGTACGTGTGAGGGCGCGGGTTAGCGTTAGCATACGGTTCAGGATTAGGGGATGGGTGAGGGTCAGGCTTCGGGGAAGTGTTAGGGTTAGGGTTAGGGCTAGGGTTAGGGTTAGGGGACGGGGACGGTGTAGGGTCCAGGTGAGGGTACGACAACGCTTTAGGGGGAGCGTACGTGTGAGGGCGCGGGTTAGCGTTAGCGTACTGGTTAGGGTTACGGGACGGGTGAGGTTCAGGCTTCGGGGAAGGGTTAGGGTTAGGGTTCAGGCTAGGGTTAGGGTTAGGGGACGGGGACGGTTTAGGGTCCAGGTGAGGGTACGACAACGCTTTAGGGGGAGCGTACGTGTGAGGGCGCGTGTTAGTGTTAAAGTATGGGTTAGGATTATGGGACGTGTGAGGGGCAGGCTTCTGGGATGGGTTAGGGCTAGGGTTCGGCCTAGGGTTAGAGTTAAGGGACGGGGACAGTTTAGGGTCCAGGTGAGGGTACGACAACGCTTTAGGGGGAGCGTACATGTGAGGGCGCGGGTCAGCGTTAGCGTACGGGTTAGGATTAGGGGACAGGTGAGTGTCAGGCTTCGGAGAAGGGTTAGGGTTAGGGTTCGAGCTAGGGTTAGGGTTAGGGGACGGGGACGGTTTAGGGTCCAGGTGAGGGTACGACAACGCTTTAGGGGGAGCGTACATGTGAGGGCGCGGGTCAGAGTTAGCGTACGGGTTAGGATTAGGGGACGGGTGAGGGTCAGGCTTCGGGGAAGGGTTAGGGTTCGGGTTCGGGCTAGGGTTAGGGTTAGGGGACGGGGACGGTTTAGGGTCCAGGTGAGGGTACGACAGCGCTTTAGGGGGAGCGTACGTTTGAAGGCGCGGGTTAGCGTTAGCGTCCTGGTTAGAATTAGGGGACGGGTGACGGTCAGGCTTTAGGGAAGGGTTAGGGTTCGGTTTCGGGCTAGGGTTAGGGTTAGGGGACGGGGACGGTTTAGGGTCCAGGGGAGGGTACGACACGCTTTAGGGGGAGCGTACGTGTGAGGGCGCGGGTTAGCGTTAGCGTACGGGTTAGGATTAGGGGACGGGTGAGTGTCAGGATTCTGGGAAGGGTTAGGGTTAGGGTTCGGGCTAGGGTTAGGGTTAGGGTACGGGGACGGTTTAGGGTCCAGGTGAGGGTATGACAACGCTTTAGGGGGAGCGTACGTGTGAGGACGCGGGTTAGTGTTAGTGTACGGGTTAGGTTTAAGGGACGTGTGAGTGTCAGGCTTCGGGGATGGGTTAGGGCTAGGGTTCGGGCTAGGGTTAGGGTTAGGGGACGGGGACGGTTTAGGATCCAGGTGTGGGTACGACAATGCTTTAGGGGGAGCGTACGTGTCAGGGCGCGGGTTAGCGTTAGCGTACTGGTTAGGATTAGGGGACGGGTGAGGGTCAGGCTTCGGGGAAGGGTTAGGGTTAGGGTTCGGGCTAGGGTTAGGGTTAGGGGACGGGGACGGTTTAGGGTCCAGGTGAGGGTACGACAACGCTTTAGGGGGAGTGTACGTGTGAGGACGCAGGTTAGCGTTAGCGTACGGGTTACGATTACGGGACGGGTAGGTGTCAGGCTTCGGGGAAGGGTTAGGGTTAGGGTTCGGGCTAGGGTTAGGGTTAGGGGACGGGGACGGTTTACGGTCCAGGTGAGGGTACGACAACGCTTTAGGGGGAGCGTACGTGTCAGGGCGCGGGTCAGCGTTACCGTACGGTTTAGGATTACGGGACGGGTGAGGGTCAGGCTTCGGGGAAGGGTTAGAGTTCGGCTTCGGGCTAAGGTTAGTGTTAGGGGACGGGGACAGTTTAGGGTCCAGGTGAGGTTACGACAACGCTTTAGGGGGAGCGTGCGTGTGAGGGTGCGGGTTAGCGTTAGCGTACTGGTTACGATTACGGGACGGGTGTGGGTCAGACTTTGGGGAAGGTTTAGGGTCCGGGTTCGGGCTAGGGTTAGGGTTAGGGGACGGGGATGGTTTAGGGTCCACGTGAGGGTACGACAACACTTTAGGGGGAGCGTACGTGTGAGGGCGTGGGTTAGCGTTAGCGTACGGGTTAGGATTAGGGGAAGGGTGACGGTGAGGCTTTGGGGAAGTCTTAGGGTTAGGGTTCGGCCTAGGGTTAGGGTTAGGGGACAGGGACGGTTTAGGGTCCAGGTGAGGGTACGACAACGCTTTAGGGGGAGCGTACGTGTGAGGTCGCGGGTTAGTGTTAGCGTACGGGTTAGGTTTAGGGGACGTGTGAGGGTCAGGCTTCGGGTATGGGTTAGGGTTAGGGTTCGGGCTAGGGTTAGGGTTAGGGGACGGGGACGGTTTAGGGTCCAGGTGAGGTTACGACAATGCTTTACGGGGAGCGTACGTGTGAGGGCGTGGGTTAGCGTTAGCATACTGGTTAGGATTATGGGTCGGGTGAGGGTCAGGCTTCTGGGAAGGGTTAGGGTTAGGGTTCGGGCTAGGGTTAGGGTTAGGGACGGGGACGGTTTAGGGTCCAGGTGAGGGTACGACAACGCTTTATGGGGAGCGTACGTGTGAGGGTGCTTGTTAGCGTTAGCGTACGGCTTAGGATTAGGGGACAGGGGAGTGTCAGGCTTCGGGGAAGTGTTAGGGTTAGGGTTCGGGCTAGGGTTAGGGTTAGGGGACGGGGACAGTTTAGGGTCCAGGTGAGGGTACGACAACGCTTTAGGGGGAGCGTACGTGTGAGGGCACAAGTTAGCGTTAGCGTACTGGTTAGGATTAGGGGAGGGGTGAGTGTCAGGCTTCGGGAAAGGGTTAGGGTTAGGGTTCGGGCTAGGGTTAGGGTTAGGGTACGGGGACGGTTTAGGGTCCTGGTGTGGGTACGACAACGCTTTAGGGGGAGCATACGTGTGAGGGCACGGGTTAGCTTTAGCGTACGGGTTAGGATTAGGGGACGGGTGAGCGTCAGGCTTCGGGGAAGGGTTAGGGTTAGGGTTCGGGCTAGGGTTAGGGTTAGGGGACGGGGACGGTTTAGGGACCAGGTGAGCGTACGACAACGCTTTAGGGGGAGCGTACGTGTGAGGGCGCAGGTTAGCGTTTAAATACGGGTTAGGATTAGGGGACGGGTGAGGGTCAGGCTTCGGGGAAGGCTTAGGGTTAGGGTTCGGGCTAGGGTTAGGGTTAGGGGACGGGGACGGTTTAGGGTCCAGGTGTGGGTACGACAACGCTTTAGGGGGAGCGTACGTGTGAGGGTGCGGGTTGCCGTTAGCGTACTGTTTAGGATTAGGGGACGGATGAGGGTCAGGCTTCGGGGAAGGGTTAGGGTTAGGGTTCGGGCTAGGGTTAGGGTTAGGGTTAGGGAACGGGGACGGTTTAGGGTCCAGGTGAGGGTACGACAACGCTTTAGGGGGAGCGTACGTTTGAGGGCGCGGGTTAGCGTTAGCGCACGGGTTAGGATTAGGGGACGGGTGAGGGTGAGGGTTCGGGGAAGGTTTAGGGTTAGGGTTCGGGTTAGGGTTACGGTTAGGGGACAGGGACGGTTTAGGGTCCAGGTGAGGGTATGACAACGCTTTAGGGGGAGCGTACGTGTGAGGGAACGGGTTAGCGTTAGTGTACGGGTTAGGATTAGGGGACGGGTGAGGGTCAGGCTTCGGGGAAGTGTTAGGGTTCGGGTTCGGGCTAGGGTTAGGGTTAGGGGACGGGGACGGTTTAGGGTCCAGGTGAGGGTACGACAACGGTTTAGGGGGAGCGTACGTGTGAGGGCGCGGGTCAGCGTTAGCGTACGGGTTAGGATTATGGGACGGGTGAGGGTCAGGCTTCGGGGATGGGTTAGGGTTCGGGTTCGGGCTAGGGTTAGGGTTAGGGGACGGGGACGGTTTAGGGTCCAGGTGAGGGTACGACAACGCTTTAGGGGGAGCGTACGTTTGAGGGCGCAGGTTAGCGTTAGCGTCCTGGTTAGAATTAGGGGACGGGTGACGGTCAGGCTTTAGGGAAGTGTTAGGGTTCGGGTTCGGGCTAGGGTTAGGGTTAGGGGACTGGGACGGTTTAGGGTCCAGGTGAGGGTACGACAACAGTTTAGGGGGAGCGTACGTGTTAGGGGGCGGGTCAGCGTTAGCGTACGGGTTAGGATTAGGGAACGAGTGAGGGTCAGGCTTTGGGGAAGGGTTAGGGTTAGGGTTCGGGCTAGGGTTAGGGTTACAGGATGGGGACGGTTTAGGGTCCAGGTGAGGGTACGACAACGCTTTAGGGGGAGCATACGTGTGAGGGCGCGTGTTAGTGTTAGCGTACGTGTTAGGATTATGGGACATGTGAGGGTTAGGCTTCTGGGATGGGTTAGGGTTAGGGTTCGGGCTAGGGTTAGGGTTAGGGTACGGGGACGGTTTGGGTCCAGGTGAGGGTACGACAACAGTTTAGGGGGAGCGTACGTGTTAGGGGGCGGGTCAGCGTTAGCGTACGGGTTAGGATTAGGGAACGAGTGAGGTTCAGGCTTCGGGGAAGTGTTAGGTTTAGGGTTCGGGCTAGGGTTAGGGTTAGGGGACGGGGACGGTTTAGGGTCCAGGTGAGGGTACGACAACGGTTAAGGCGGATTGTACGTGTGAGGGCGCGGATTAGCGTCAGCGTACGGGTTAGGATTAGGGGACGGGTGAGGGTCAGGCTTCGGGGAAGGGTTAGGGTTAGGGTTCGGGCTAGGGTTAGGGTTAGGGTACGGGGACGGTTTGGGTCCAGGTGAGGGTACGACAACGCTTTAGGGGGAGCGTACGTGTGAGGGTGCGGGTTAGTGTCAGCGTACGGGTTAGGATTAGGGGACGGGTGAGGGTCAGGCTTCGGGGAAGGGTTAGGATTAGGGTTCGGGCTAGGGTTAGGGTTAGGGGATGGGGACGGTTTAGGGTCCAGGTGAGGGTACGACAGTGCTTTAGGGGGAGCGTACGTGTGAGGGCGCGGGTTAGCGTAAGCGTACGGGTTAGGATTAGGGGACGGGTGAGGGTCAGGCTTCGGGGAAGGGTTAGGGTTAGGGTTCGGGCTAGGGTTAGGGTTAGGGGACGGGGACGGTTTAGGATCGAGGGGAGGGTACGACAACGCTTTAGGGGGAGCGTACGTGTGAGGGCGTGGGTTAGTGTCAGCGTACGGGTTAGGATTAGGGGACGGGTGAGGGTCAGGCTTCGGGAAAGGGTTAGGGTTAGGATTCGGGCTAGGGTTAGGGTTAGGGGACGGGGACGGTTTAGGGTCCAGGTGAGGGTACGACAACGCTTTAGGGGGAGCGTACGTGTGAGGGCGCGGGTTAGTTTCAGCGTACGGGTTAGGATTAGGGGACGGGTGAGGTTCAGGCTTCGGGGAAGGGTTAGGTTTAGGGTTCGGGCTAGGGTTAGGGTTAGGGGACGGGGACGGTTTAGGGTCCAGGTGAGGGTACGACAACGTTTTAGGGAGAGCGTAACTGTGAGGGCGCGGGTTAGTGTCAGCGTACGGGTTAGGATTAGGGGACGGGTGAGGGTCAGGCTTCGGGGAAGGGTTAGGGTTAGGGTTCGGGCTAGGGTTAGGGTTAGGGGACGGGGACGCTTTAGGGTCCAGGTGAGGGTACGACAACACTTTAGGGGGAGCGTACGTGTGAGGGCGCGGGTTAGTGTCAGCGTACGGGTTAGGATTAGGGGACGGGTGAGGTTCAGGCTTCGGGGAAGGGTTAGGTTTAGGGTTCGGGCTAGGGTTAGGGTTAGGGGACGGGGACGGTTTAGGGTTCAGGTGAGGGTACGACAACAATTTAGGGGGAGCGTACGTGTGAGGGCGCGTGTTAGTCTCAGCGTACGGGTTAGGATTGGGGACTGGTGAGGGTCAGGGTTCGGGGAAGGGATAGGGTTAGGGTTCGGGCTAGGGTTAGGGTTAGGGGACGGGGACGGTTTAGGGTCCAGGTGAGGGTACGACAACGCTTTAGGGGGAGCGTACGTGTGAGGGCGCGGGTTAGTGTCAGCGTACGGGTTAGGATTAGGGGACGGGTGAGGGTCAGGCTTCGGGGAAGGGTTAGGGTTAGGGTGCGGGCTAGGGTTAGGGTTAGGGGACGGGGACGGTTTAGGGTCCAGGTGAGTGTACGACAACGCTTTAGGGGGAGCGTACATGTGAGGGCGCTGGTTAGTGTCAGCGTACGGGTTAGGATTAGGGGACGGGTGAGGGTCAGGCTTCGGGGAAGGGTTAGGGTTAGGGTTCGGGCTAGGGTTAGGGTTAGGGGACGGGGACGGTTTAGGGTCCAGGTGAGGGTACGACAACGCTTTAGGGGGAGCGTACGTGTCAGGGCGCGGGTTAGCGTCAGCGTACGGATTAGGATTAGGGGACGGGTGAGGGTCAGGCTTCGGGGAAGGGTTAGGGTTAGGGTTCGGGCTAGGGTTAGGGTTAGGGGACGGGGACGGTTTAGGGTCAAGGTGAGGGTACGACAACGCTTTAGGGGGAGCGTACGTGTGAGGGCGTGGGTTAGTGTCAGCGTACGGGTTAGGATTAGGGGACGGGTGAGGGTCAGGCTTCGGGGAAGGGTTAGGGTTAGGGTTCGGGCTAGGGTTAGGTTTAGGGGACGGGGACGGTTTAGGGTCCAGGTGAGGGTACCGCAGCGCTTTAGGGGGAGCGTACGTGTGAGGGAGTGGGTTAGCGTTAGCGTACGGATTAGGATAAGGCGACGGGTGAGGGTCAGGATTCGGGGAAGGGTTAGGATTCGGGTTCGGGCTAGAATTAGTGTTAGGGGACGGGGACGGTTTAGGGTCCAGGTGAGGGTACGACAACGCTTTAGGGGGAGCGTACGTGTGAAGGCGTGGGTTAGCGTTATCGTACGGGTTAGGATTAGGGGACGGGTGAGAGTCAGGCTTCGGGAAGTGTTAGGGTTAGTGTTCGGGCTAGGGTAGGGATAGGGGACGGGGACGGTTTAGGGTCCAGGTGAGGGTACGACAACTCTTTAGGGGAAGCGTACGTGTTAGGGCGCGGGTTAGCGTTAGCGTACGGGTTAGGATTAGGGGACGGGTGAGGGTCAGGCTTCGGGGAAGGGTTAGGGTTAGGGTTCGCCCTAGGGTTAGGGTTAGGGGATGGGGACAGTTTCGGGTCCAGGTGAGGGTACGACAATGCTTTAGCGGGAGCGTACGTGTGAGGGCGCGGGTTAGTGTTAGGTTACGGGTTAGGTTTAGGGGACGCGTGAAGGTCAGGTTCGGGGATGGCTTAGGGCTAGGTTTCGGGCTAGGGTTAGGGTTAGGGGACGGGGACGGTTTAGGATCCAGGTGAGGGTACGACAACGCTTTACGGGGAGCGTACGTGTGAGGGCGCGGATTAGCGTTAGCGTACTGGTTAGGATTAGGGGACGGGTGAGGGTCAGGCTTCGGGGAAGGGTTAGGGTTAGGGTTCGGGCTAGGGTTAGGGTTAGGGGACGGGGACGGTTTAGGGTCCAGGTGAGGGTACGACAACGCTTTAGGGGGAGTGTACGTGTGAGGGCACGGGTTAGCGTTAGTGTACGGGTTAGGATTAGGGGACGGGTGTGGGTCAGGCTTCGGGGAAGGGTTAGGGTTAGTGTTCGGGCTAGGGTTAGGGTTAGGGGACGGGGACGGTTTAGGGTCCAGGTGAGGGTACGAAGCGCTTTAGGGGGAGCGTACGTGTGAGGGCGTGGGTTAGTGTCAGCGTACGGGTTAGGATTAGGGGACGGGTGAGGGTCAGGCTTCGGGGAAGGGTTAGGGTTAGGGTTCGGGCTAGGGTTAGGGTTAGGGGACGGGGACGGTTTAGGGTCCAGGTGAGGGTACGACAGCGCTTTAGGGGAGCGTACGTGTGAGGGCGCGGGTTAGCGTCAGCGTACGGGTTAGGATTAGGGGACGGGTGAGGGTCAGGCTTCGGGGAAGGGTTAGGGTTAGGGTTCGGTCTAGGTTTAGGGGACGGGGACGGTTTAGGGTCCAGGTGAGGGTACCGCAGCGCTTTAGGGGGAGCGTACGTGTGAGGGCGCGGGTTAGTGTCAGCGTACGGGTTAGGATTAGGGGACGGGTGAGGGTCAGGCTTCGGGGAAGGGTTAGGGTTAGGGTTCGGGCTAGGGTTAGGGTTAGGGGACGGGGACGGTTTAGGGTCCAGGTGAGGGTACGACAACGCTTTAGGGGGAGCGTACGTGTGAGGGCGCGGGTTAGTGTCAGCGTACGGGTTAGAATTAGTGGACGGGTGAGGGTCAGGCTTCGGGGAAGGGTTAGGGTTAGTGTTCTGGCTAGGGTTAGGGTTAGGGGACGGGGACGGTTTAGAGTCCAGGTGAGGGTACGACAGCGCTTTAGGGGGAGCGTACGTGTGAGGGCGTGGGTTAGTGTCAGCGTACGGGTTAGGATTAGGGGACGGGTGAGGGTCAGGCTTCGGGGAAGGTTTAGGGTTAGGGTTTGGGCTAGGATTAGGGTTAGGGGACGGGGACGGTTTAGGGTCCAGGTGAGGGTACGAAAACGCTTTAGGGGGAGCGTACGTGTGAGGGCGCGGGTTAGTGTCAGCGTACGGGTTAGGATTAGGGGACGGGTGAGGGTCAGGCTTCGGGGAAGGGTTAGGGTTAGGGTTCGGGCTAGGGTTAGGGTTAGGGGACGGGGACGGTTTAGGGTCCAGGTGAGGGTACGACAACGCTTTAGGGGGAGCGTACGTGTGAGGGCGCGGGTTAGCGTCAGCGTACGGGTTAGGATTAGGGGACGGGTGAGGGTCAGGTTTCGGGGAAGGGTTAGGGTTAGGGTTCGGGCTAGGGTTAGGGTTAGGGGACGGGGAAGGTTTAGGGTCCAGGTGAGGGTACGACAACGCTTTAGGGGGAGCGTACGTGTGAGGGCGCGGGTTAGCGTCAGCGTACGTGTTAGGATTAGGGGACGGGTGAGGGTCAGGCTTCGGGGAAGGGTTAGGGTTAGGGTTCGGGCTACGGTTAGGGTTAGGGGACGGGGACGGTTTAGGGTCCAGGTGAGGGTACGACAACGCTTTAGGGGGAGCGTACGTGTGAGGGCGTGGGTTAGTGTCAGTGTACGGGTTAGGATTAGGGGACGGGTGAGGGTCAGGCTTCGGGGAAGGGTTAGGGTTAGGGTTCGGGCTAGGGTTAGGGTTAGGGGACGGGGACGGTTTAGGGTCCAGGTGAGGGTACGACAACGATTTAGGGGGAGCGTACGTGTGAGGGCGCGGGTTAGTGTCAGCGTACGGGTTAGGATTAGGGGACGGGTGAGGGTCAGGCTTCGGGGAAGGTTTAGGGTTAGGGTTCGGGCTAGGGTTAGGGTTAGGGGACGGGGACGGTTTAGGGTCCAGGTGAGGGTACGACAACGCTTTAGGGGGAGCGTACGTGTGAGGGCGCGGTTTAGTGTCAGCGTACGGGGTAGGATTAGGGGACGGGTGAGGGTCAGGCTTCGGGGAAGGGTTAGGGTTAGGGTTCGGGCTAGGGTTAGGGTTAGGGGACGGGGACGGTTTAGGGTCCAGGTGAGGGTACGACAACGCTTTAGGGGGAGCGTACGTGTGAGGGCGCGTGTTAGTATCAGCGTACGGGTTAGGATTAGGGGACGGGTGAGGGTCAGGCTTCAGGGAAGGGTTAGGGTTAGGGTTCGGGCTAGGGTTAGGGTTAGGGGACGGTGACGGTTTAGGGTCCAGGTGAGGGTATGACAACGCTTTAGGGGGAGCGTACGTGTGAGGGCGCGGGTTAGTGTCAGCGTACGGGTTAGGAGTAGGGGACGGGTGAGGGTCAGGCTTCGGGGAAGCTTTAGGGTTAGGGTTCGGGCTAGGGTTAGGGTTAGGGGACGGGGACGGTTTAGGGTCCAGGTGAGGGTACGACAACGCTTTAGGGGGAGCGTACGTGTGAGGGCGCGGGTTAGTCTCAGCGTACGGGTTAGGATTAGGGGACGGGTGAGGGTCAGGGTTCGGGGAAGGGTTAGGGTTAGGGTTCGGGCTAGGGTTAGCGTTAGGGGACGGGGACGGTTTAGGGTCCAGGTGAGGGTACGACAACGCTTTAGGAGGAGCGTACGTGTGAGGGCGCGGTTTAGCGTCAGCGTACGGGTTAGGATTAGGGGACGGGTGAGGGTGAGGCTTCGGGGAAGGGTTAGGGTTAGGGTTCGGGCTAGGGTTAGGGTTAGGGGACGGGGACGGTTTAGGGTCCAGCTGAGGGTACGACAACGCTTTAGGGGGAGCGTACGTGTGAGGGCGCGGGTTAGCGTCAGCGTACGGGTTAGGATTAGGGGACGGGTGAGGGTCAGGCTTCGGGGAAGGGTTAGGGTTAGGGTGCGGGCTAGGGTTAGGGTTAGGGGACGGGGAAGGTTTAGGGTCCAGGTGAGGGTACGAAAACGCTTTAGGGGGAGCGTACGTGTGAGGGCGCGGGTTAGCGTCACCGTACGGGTTAGGATTAGGGGACGGGTGAGGGTCAGGCTTCGGGGAAGGGTTAGGGTTAGGGTTCGGGCTAGGGTTAGGGTTAGGGGACGGGGACGGTTTAGGGTCCAGGTGAGGGTACGACAACGCTTTAGGGGGACCGTACGTGTGAGGGCGTGGGTTAGTGTCAGTGTACGGGTTAGGATTAGGGGACGGGTGAGGGTCAGGCTTCGGGGAAGGGTTAGGGTTAGGGTTCGGGCTAGGGTTAGGGTTAGGGGACGGGGACGGTTTAGGGTCCAGGTGAGGGTACGACAACGATTTAGGGGGAGCGTACGTGTGAGGGCGCGGGTTAGTGTCAGCGTACGGGTTAGGATTAGGGGACGGGTGAGGGTCAGGCTTCGGGGAAGGTTTAGGGTTAGGGTTCGGGCTAGGGTTAGGGTTAGGGGACGGGGACGGTTTAGGGTCCAGGTGAGGGTACGACAACGCTTTAGGGGGAGCGTACGTGTGAGGGCGCGGGTTAGTGTCAGCGTACGGGTTAGGATTAGGGGACGGGTGAGGGTCAGGCTTCGGGGAAGGGTTAGGGTTAGGGTTCGGGCTAGGGTTAGGGTTAGGGGACGGGGACGGTTTAGGGTCCAGGTGAGGGTACGACAACGCTTTAGGGGGAGCGTACGTGTGAGGTCGCGGGTTAGACTCAGCGTACGGTTTAGGATTAGGGGACGGGTGAGGGTCAGGCTTCGGGGAAGTGTTAGGGTTAGGGTTCGGGCTAGGGTTAGGGTTAGGGGACGGGGACGGTTTAGGGTCCAGGTGAGGGTACGACCACGCATTAGGGGGAGCGTACGTGTGAGGGCGCGGATTAGCGTCAGCGTACGGGTTAGGATTAGGGGACGGGTGAGGGTCAGGCTTCGGGGAAGTGTTAGGGTTAGGGTTCGGGCTTGGGTTAGGGTTAGGGGACGGGGACAGTTTAGGGTCCAGGTGAGGGTACGACATCGCTTTAGGGGGAGCGTACGTGTGAGGGCACGGGTTAGTGTCAGCGTACGGGTTTTGATTAGGGGACGGGTGAGGGTCAGGCTTCGGGGAAGGGTTAGGGTTAGGGTTCGGGCTAGGGTTAGGGTTAGGGGACGGGGACGGTTTAGGGTCCAGGTGAGGGTACGACAACTCTTTAGGGAGAGCGTACGTGTGAGGGCGCGGGTTAGTGTCAGTGTACGGGTTAGGATTAGGGGACGGGTGAGGGTCAGGCTTCGGGGAAGGGTTAGGGTTAGGGTTCGGGCTAGGGTTAGGGTTAGGGGACGGGGACGGTTTAGGGTCCAGGTGAGGGTACGACAACGCTTTAGGGGGAGCGTACGTGTGAGGGCGCGGGTTAGTCTCAGCGTACGGGTTAGGATTAGGGGACGGATGAGGGTCAGGCTTCGGGGAAGGGTTAGGGTTAGGGTTCGGGCTAGGGTTAGGGTTAGGGGACGGGGACGGTTTAGGGTCCAGGTGAGGGTACGACAACGCTTTAGGGGGAGCGTACGTGTGAGGGCGTGTGTTAGTCTCAGCGTACGGGTTAGGATTAGGGGACGGGTGAGGGTCAGGCTTCGGGGAAGTGTTAGGGTTAGGGTTCGGGCTAGGGTTAGGGTTAGGGTACGGGGACGGTTTAGGGTCCAGGTGAGGGTACGACAACGCTTTAGGGGGAGCGTACGTGTGAGGGCACGAGTTAGTGTCAGCGTACGGGTTAGGATTAGGTGACGGGTGAGGGTCAGGCTTCGGGGAAGGGTTAGGGTTAGGGTTCGGGCTAGGGTTAGGGTTAGGGGACGGGGACGGTTTAGGGTCCAGGTGAGGGTACGACAGTGCTTTAGAGGGAGTGTACGTGTGAGGGCGTGGGTTAGCGTCAGCGTACGGGTTAGGATTAGGGGACGGGTGAGGGTCAGGCTTCGGGGAAGGGTTAGGTTTAGGGTTCGGGCTAGGGTTAGGGTTAGGGGACGGGGACGGTTTAGGGTCCAGGTGAGGGTACGACATCGCTTTAGGTGGAGCGTACGTGTGAGGGCGCGGGTTAGTGTCAGCGTACGGGTTAGGATTAGGGGACGGGTGAGGGTCAGGCTTCGGGGAAGGGTTAGGGTTAGGGTTCGGGCTAGGGTTAGGCTTAGGGGACGGGGACGGTTTAGGGTCCAGGTGAGGGTACGACAACGCTTTAGGGGGAGCGTACGTGTGAGGGCCTGGGTTAGTGTCAGTGTACGGGTTAGGATTAGGGGACGGGTGAGGGTCAGGCTTCGGGGAAGGGTTAGGGTTAGGGTTCGGGCTAGGGTTAGGGTTAGGGGACGGGGACGGTTTAGGGTCCAGGTGAGGGTACGACCACGCTATAGGGGGAGCGTAAGTGTGAGGGCGCGGGTTAGTGTCAGCGTACGGGTTAGTATTAGGGGATGGGTGACGGTCAGGCTTCGGGGAAGGTTTAGGGTTAGGGTTCGGGCTAGGGTTAGGGTTAGGGGACGGGGACGGTTTAGGGTGCAGGTGAGGGTACGACAACGCTTTAGGGGGAGCGTACGTGTGAGGGCGCGGGTTAGTGTCAGCGTACGGGTTAGGATTAGGGGACGGGTCAGGGTCAGGCTTCGGGGAAGGGTTAGGGTTAGGGTTCGGGCTAGGGTTAGAGTTAGGGGACGGGGACGGTTTAGGGTCCAGGTGAGGGTACGACAACACTTTAGGGGGAGCGTACGTGTGAGGGCGCGTGTTAGTCTCAGCGTACGGGTTAGGATTAGGGGACGGGTGAGGGTCAGGCTTCGGGGAAGGGTTAGGGTTAGGGTTCGGGCTAGGGTTAGGGTTAGGGGACGGGGACGGTTTAGGGTCCAGGTGAGGGTACGACAACGATTTAGGGGGAGCGTACGTGTGAGGGCGCGGGTTAGTGTCAGCGTACGGGTTAGGATTAGGGGACGGGTGAGGGTCAGGCTTCGGGGAAGGTTTAGGGTTAGGGTTCGGGCTAGGGTTAGGGTTAGGGGACGGGGACGGTTTAGGGTCCAGGTGAGGGTACGACAACGCTTTAGGGGGAGCGTACGTGTGAGGGCGCGGGTTAGTGTCAGCGTACGGGTTAGGATTAGGGGACGGGTGAGGGTCAGGCTTCGGGGAAGGGTTAGGGTTAGGGTTCGGGCTAGGGTTAGGGTTAGGGGACGGGGACGGTTTAGGGTCCAGGTGAGGGTACGACAACGCTTTAGGGGGAGCGTACGTGTGAGGTCGCGGGTTAGACTCAGCGTACGGTTTAGGATTAGGGGACGGGTGAGGGTCAGGCTTCGGGGAAGTGTTAGGGTTAGGGTTTGGGCTAGGGTTAGGGTTAGGGGACGGGGACGGTTTAGGGTCCAGGTGAGGGTACGACCACGCATTAGGGGGAGCGTACGTGTGAGGGCGCGGATTAGCGTCAGCGTACGGGTTAGGATTAGGGGACGGGTGAGGGTCAGGCTTCGGGGAAGTGTTAGGGTTAGGGTTCGGGCTAGGGTTAGGGTTAGGGGACGGGGACAGTTTAGGGTCCAGGTGAGGGTACGACATCGCTTTAGGGGGAGCGTACGTGTGAGGGCACGGGTTAGTGTCAGCGTACGGGTTTTGATTAGGGGACGGGTGAGGGTCAGGCTTCGGGGAAGGGTTAGGGTTAGGGTTCGGGCTAGGGTTAGGGTTAGGGGACGGGGACGGTTTAGGGTCCAGGTGAGGGTACGACAACTCTTTAGGGAGAGCGTACGTGTGAGGGCGCGGGTTAGTGTCAGTGTACGGGTTAGGATTAGGGGACGGGTGAGGGTCAGGCTTCGGGGAAGGGTTAGGGTTAGGGTTCGGGCTAGGGTTAGGGTTAGGGGACGGGGACGGTTTAGGGTCCAGGTGAGGGTACGACAACGCTTTAGGGGGAGCGTACGTGTGAGGGCGCGGGTTAGTCTCAGCGTACGGGTTAGGATTAGGGGACGGGTGAGGGTCAGGCTTCGGGGAAGGGTTAGGGTTAGGGTTCGGGCTAGGGTTAGGGTTAGGGGACGGGGACGGTTTAGGGTCCAGGTGAGGGTACGACAACGCTTTAGGGGGAGCGTACGTGTGAGGGCGCGTGTTAGTCTCAGCGTACGGGTTAGGATTAGGGGACGGGTGAGGGTCAGGCTTCGGGGAAGGGTTAGGGTTAGGGTTCGGGCTAGGGTTAGGGTTAGGGTACGGGGACGGTTTAGGGTCCAGGTGAGGGTACGACAACGCTTTAGGGGGAGCGTACGTGTGAGGGCACGAGTTAGTGTCAGCGTACGGGTTAGGATTAGGTGACGGGTGAGGGTCAGGCTTCGGGGAAGGGTTAGGGTTAGGGTTCGGGCTAGGGTTAGGGTTAGGGGACGGGGACGGTTTAGGGTCCAGGTGAGGGTACGACAGTGCTTTAGAGGGAGTGTACGTGTGAGGGCGTGGGTTAGCGTCAGCGTACGGGTTAGGATTAGGGGACGGGTGAGGGTCAGGCTTCGGGGAAGGGTTAGGTTTAGGGTTCGGGCTAGGGTTAGGGTTAGGGGACGGGGACGGTTTAGGGTCCAGGTGAGGGTACGACATCGCTTTAGGTGGAGCGTACGTGTGAGGGCGCGGGTTAGTGTCAGCGTACGGGTTAGGATTAGGGGACGGGTGAGGGTCAGGCTTCGGGGAAGGGTTAGGGTTAGGGTTCGGGCTAGGGTTAGGCTTAGGGGACGGGGACGGTTTAGGGTCCAGGTGAGGGTACGACAACGCTTTAGGGGGAGCGTACGTGTGAGGGCCTGGGTTAGTGTCAGTGTACGGGTTAGGATTAGGGGACGGGTGAGGGTCAGGCTTCGGGGAAGGGTTAGGGTTAGGGTTCGGGCTAGGGTTAGGGTTAGGGTACGGGGACGGTTTGGGTCCAGGTGAGGGTACGACAACGCTTTAGGGGGAGCGTACGTGTGAGGGTGCGGGTTAGTGTCAGCGTACGGGTTAGGATTAGGGGACGGGTGAGGGTCAGGCTTCGGGGAAGGGTTAGGATTAGGGTTCGGGCTAGGGTTAGGGTTAGGGGATGGGGACGGTTTAGGGTCCAGGTGAGGGTACGACAGTGCTTTAGGGGGAGCGTACGTGTGAGGGCGCGGGTTAGCGTAAGCGTACGGGTTAGGATTAGGGGACGGGTGAGGGTCAGGCTTCGGGGAAGGGTTAGGGTTAGGGTTCGGGCTAGGGTTAGGGTTAGGGGACGGGGACGGTTTAGGGTCGAGGGGAGGGTACGACAACGCTTTAGGGGGAGCGTACGTGTGAGGGCGCGGGTTAGTGTCAGCGTACGGGTTAGGATTAGGGGACGGGTGAGGGTCAGGCTTCGGGAAAGGGTTAGGGTTAGGGTTCGGGCTAGGGTTAGGGTTAGGGGACGGGGACGGTTTAGGGTCCAGGTGAGGGTACGACAACGCTTTAGGGGGAGCGTACGTGTGAGGGCGCGGGTTAGTTTCAGAGTACGGGTTAGGATTAGGGGACGGGTGAGGTTCAGGCTTCGGTGAAGGGTTAGGTTTAGGGTTCGGGCTAGGGTTAGGGGACGGGGACGGTTTAGGGTCCAGGTGAGGGTACGACAACGTTTTAGGGGGAGCGTAACTGTGAGGGCGCGGGTTAGTGTCAGCGTACGGGTTAGGATTAGGGGACGGGTGAGGGTCAGGCTTCGGGGAAGGGTTAGGGTTAGGGTTCGGGCTAGGGTTAGGGTTAGGGGACGGGGACGCTTTAGGGTCCAGGTGAGGGTACGACAACAATTTAGGGGGAGCGTACGTGTGAGGGCGCGGGTTAGTGTCAGCGTACGGGTTAGGATTAGGGGACGGGTGAGGTTCAGGCTTCGGGGAAGGGTTAGGCTTAGGGTTCGGGCTAGGGTTAGGGTTAGGGGCCGGGGACGGTTTAGGGTCCAGGTGAGGGTACGACAACACTTTAGGGGGAGCGTACGTGTGATGGCGTGTGTTAGTCTCAGCGTACGGGTTAGGATTGGGGACGGGTGAGGGTCAGGGTTCGGGGAAGGGTTAGGGTTAGGGTTCGGGCTAGGGTTAGGGTTAGGGGACGGGGACGGTTTAGGGTCCAGGTGAGGGTACGACAACGCTTTAGGGGGAGCGTACGTGTGAGGGCGCGGGTTAGTGTCAGCGTATGGGTTAGGATTAGGGGACGGGTGAGGGTCAGGCTTCAGGGAAGGGTTAGGGTTAGGGTTCGGGCTAGGGTTAGGGTTAGGGGACGGGGACGGTTTAGGGTCCAGGTGAGGGTACGACAACACTTTAGGGGGAGCGTACGTGTGAGGGCGTGTGTTAGTCTCAGCGTACGGGTTAGGATTGGGGACGTGTGAGGGTCAGAGTTCGGGGAAGGGTTAGGGTTAGGGTTCGGGCTAGGGTTAGGGTTAGGGGACGGGGACGGTTTAGGGTCCAGGTGAGGGTACCGCAGCGCTTTAGGGGGAGCGTACGTGTGAGGGCGCGGGTTAGCGTCAGCGTAAGGGTTAGGATTAGGGGACGGGTGAGGGTCAGGCTTCGGGGAAGGGTTAGGTTTAGGGTTCGGGCTAGGGTTAGGGTTAGGGGACGGGGACGGTTTAGGGTCCAGGTGAGGGTACGACAACGGTTAAGGCGGAGTGTACGTGTGAGGGCGCGGATTAGCGTCAGCGTACGGGTTAGGATTAGGGGACGGGTGAGGGTCCGGCTTCGGGGAAGGGTTAGGGTTAGGGTTCGGGCTAGGGTTAGGGTTAGGGTACGGGGACGGTTTGGGTCCAGGTGAGGGTACGACAACGCTTTAGGGGGAGCGTACGTGTGAGGGTGCGGGTTAGTGTCAGCGTACGGGTTAGGATTAGGGGACGGGTGAGGGTCAGGCTTCGGGGAAGGGTTAGGATTAGGGTTCGGGCTAGGGTTAGGGTTAGAGGATGGGGACGGTTTAGGGTCCAGGTGAGGGTACGACAGTGCTTTAGGGGGAGCGTACGTGTGAGGGCGCGGGTTAGCGTAAGCGTACGGGTTAGGATTAGGGGACGGGTGAGGGTCAGGCTTCGGGGAAGGGTTAGGGTTAGGGTTCGGGCTAGGGTTAGGGTTAGGGGACGGGGACGGTTTAGGGTCGAGGGGAGGGTACGACAACGCTTTAGGGGGAGCGTACGTGTGAGGGCGTGGGTTAGTGTCAGCGTACGGGTTAGGATTAGGGGACGGGTGAGGGTCAGGCTTCGGGAAAGGGTTAGGGTTAGGATTCGGGCTAGGGTTAGGGTTAGGGGACGGGGACGGTTTAGGGTCCAGGTGAGGGTACGACAACGCTTTAGGGGGAGCGTACGTGTGAGGGCGCGGGTTAGTTTCAGCGTACGGGTTAGGATTAGGGGACGGGTGAGGTTCAGGCTTCGGGGAAGGGTTAGGTTTAGGGTTCGGGCTAGGGTTAGGGTTAGGGGACGGGGACGGTTTAGGGTCCAGGTGAGGGTACGACAACGTTTTAGGGGGAGCGTAACTGTGAGGGCGCGGGTTAGTGTCAGCGTACGGTTTAGGATTAGGGGACGGGTGAGGGTCAGGCTTCGGGGAAGTGTTAGGGTTAGGGTTCGGGCTAGGGTTAGGGTTAGGGGACGGGGACGCTTTAGGGTCCAGGTGAGGGTACGACAACACTTTAGGGGGAGCGTACGTGTGAGAGCGCGTGTTAGTCTCAGCGTACGGGTTAGGATTGGGGACGGGTGAGGGTCAGGGTTCGGGGAAGGGTTAGGGTTAGGGTTCGGGCTAGGGTTAGGGTTAGGGGACGGGGACGGTTTAGGGTCCAGGTGAGGGTACGACAACGCTTTAGGGGGAGCGTACGTGTGAGGGCGCGGGTTAGTGTCAGCGTATGGGTTAGGATTAGGGCACGGGTGAGGGTCAGGCTTCAGGGAAGGGTTAGGGTTAGGGTTCGGGCTAGGGTTAGGGTTAGGAGACGGGGACGGTTTAGGGTCCAGGTGAGGGTACGACAACACTTTAGGGGGAGCGTACGTGTGAGGGCGTGTGTTAGTCTCAGCGTACGGGTTAGGATTGGGGACGGGTGAGGGTCAGGGTTCGGGGAAGGGTTAGGGTTAGGGTTCGGGCTAGGGTTAGGGTTAGGGGACGGGGACGGTTTAGGGTCCAGGTGAGGGTACGACAACGCTTTAAGGGGAGCGTACGTGTGAGGGCGCGGGTTAGTGTCAGCGTACGGGTTAGGATTAGGGGACGGGTGAGGGTCAGGCTTCGGGGAAGGGTTAGGGTTAGGGTTCGGGCTAGGGTTAGGGTTAGGGGACGGGGACGGTTTAGGGTCCAGGTGAGGGTACGACATCGCTTTAGGTGGAGCGTACGTGTGAGGGCGCGGGTTAGTGTCAGCGTACGGGTTAGGATTAGGGGACGGGTGAGGGTCAGGCTTCGGGGAAGGGTTAGGGTTAGGGTTCGGGCTAGGGTTAGGGTTAGGGGACGGGGACGGTTTAGGGTCCAGGTGAGGGTACGACAACGCTTTAGGGGGAGCGTACGTGTGAGGGCGTGGGTTAGTGTCAGTGTACGGATTAGGATTAGGGGACGGGTGAGGGTCAGGCTTCGGGGAAGGGTTAGGGTTAGGTTTCGGGCTAGGGTTAGGGTTAGGGGACGGGGACGGTTTAGGGTCCAGGTGAGGGTACGACAACGCTTTAGGGGGAGCGTACGTGTCAGGGCGCGGGTTAGCGTCAGCGTACGGATTAGGATTAGGGGACGGGTGAGGGTCAGGCTTCGGGGAAGGGTTAGGGTTAGGGTTCGGGCTAGGGTTAGGGTTAGGGGACGGGGACGGTTTAGGGTCCAGGTGAGGGTACGACAACGCTTTAGGGGGAGCGTACGTGTGAGGGCGCGGGTTAGTGTCAGCGTACGGGTTAGGATTAGGGGACGGGTGAGGGTCAGGCTTCGGGGAAGGGTTAGAGTTAGGGTTCGGCCTAGGGTTAGGGTTAGGGGACGGGGACGGTTTAGGGTCCAGGTGAGGGTACGACAACGCTTTAGGGGGAGCGTACGTGTGAGGGCGCGGGTTAGCGTCAGCGTACGTGTTAGGATTAGGGGACGGGTGAGGGTCAGGTTTCGGGGAAGGGTTAGGGTTAGGGTTCGAGCTAGGGTTAGGGTTAGGGGACGGGGACGGTTTAGGGTCCAGGTGAGGGTACGACAACGCTTTAGGGGGAGCGTACGTGTGAGGGCGCGGTTTAGCGTCAGCGTACGGGTTAGGATTAGGGGACGGGTGAGGGTCAGGCTTCGGGGAAGGGTTAGGCTTAGGGTTCGGGCTAGGGTTAGAGTTAGGGGACGGGGATGGTTTAGGGTCCAGGTGAGGGTACGACAACGCTTTAGGGGGAGCGTACGTGTGAGGGCGTGGGTTAGCGTCAGCGTACGGGTTAGGATTAGGGGACGGGTGAGGGTCAGGCTTCGGGGAAGGGTTAGGGTTAGGGTTCGGGCTAGGGTTAGGGTTAGGGGACGGGGAAGGTTTAGGGTCCAGGTGAGGGTACGACAACGCTTTAGGGGGAGCATACGTGTGAGGGCGTGGGTTAGCGTCAGCGTACGGATTAGGATTAGGGGACGGGTGAGGTTCAGGCTTCGGGGAAGGGTTAGGGTTAGGGTTCGGGCTAGGGTTAGGGTTAGGGGACGGGGACGGTTTAGGGTCCAGGTGAGGGTACAACAGCGCTTTGGGGGAGCGTACGTGTGAGGGCGCAGATTAGTCTCAGCGTACGGGCTAGGATTAGGGGACGGGTGAGGGTCAGGCTTCGGGGAAGGTTTAGGGTTAGGGTTCGGGCTAGGGTTAGGGTTAGGGGACGAGGACGGTTTAGGGTCCAGGTGAGGGTACGACAACGCTTTAGGGGGAGCGTACGTGTGAGGGCGTGGGTTAGTGTCAGCGTACGGGTTAGGATTAGGGGACGGGTGAGGGTCAGTCTTCGGGGAAGGGTTAGGGTTAGGGTTCGGGCTAGGGTTAGGGTTAGGGGACGGGGACGGTTTAGGGTCCAGGTGAGGGTACGACAACGCTTTAGGGGGAGCCTACGTGTGAGGACGCGGGTTAGTGTCAGCGTACGGGTTAGGATTAGGGGACGGGTGAGGGTCAGGCTTCGGGGAAGGGTTAGGGTTAGGGTTCGGGCTAGGGTTAGGGGTAGGGGACGGGGACGGTTTAGGGTCCAGGTGAGGGTACGACAACGCTTTAGGGGGAGCGTACGTGTGAGGGCGCGAGTTAGCGTCAGCGTACGGGCTAGGATTAGGGGACGGGTGAGGGTCAGGCTTCGGGGAAGGGTTAGGGTTAGGCTTCGAGCTAGGGTTAGGGTTAGGGGACGGGGACGGTTTAGGGTCCAGGTGAGGGTACGACAACGCTTTAGGGGGCGCGTACGTTTGAGGGCGCGGATTAGTTTCAGCGTACGGGCTAGGATTAGGGGAAGGGTGAGGGTCAGGCTTCGGGGAAGGGTTAGGGTTAGGGTTCGGGCTAGGGTTAAGGTTAGGGGACGGGGACGATTTAGGGTCCAGGTGAGGTTACGACAACGTTTTAGGGGGAGCGTACGTGTGAGGCCGCGGGTTAGCGTCAGCGTACGGTTTAGGATTAGGGGACGGGTGAGGGTCAGGCTTCGGGGAAGAGTTAGGGTTAGGGTGCGGGCTAGGGTTAGGGTTAGGGGACGGGGACGGTTTAGGGTCCAGGTGAGGGTACGACAACGCTTTAGGGGGAGCGTACGTGTGAGGGCGCGGGTTAGTGTCAGTGTACGGGTTAGGATTAGGGGTCGGGTGAGGGTCAGGCTTCGGGGAAGTGTTAGGGTTAGGGTTCGGGGTAGGGTTAGGGTTAGGGGACGGGGACGGTTTCGGGTCCAGGTGAGGGTACGACAACGCTTTAGGGGGAGCGTACGTGTGAGGGCGCGGGTTAGTGCCAGCGTACGGGTTAGTATTAGGGGGCGGGTGAGGGTCAGGCTTCGGGGAAAGGTTAGGGTTAGGGTGCGGGCTAGGGTTAGGGTTAGGGGACGGGGACGGTTTAGGGTCCAGGTGAGTGTACGACAACGCTTTAGGGGGAGCGTACGTGTGAGGGCGCGGGTTAGTGTCAGCGTACGGGTTAGGATTAGGGGACGGGTGAGGGTCAGGCTTCGATGAAGGGTTAGGGTTAGGGTTCGGGCTAGGGTTAGGGTTAGGGGACGGGGACGGTTTCGGGTCCAGGTGAGGGTACGACAACGCTTTAGGGGGAGCGTACGTGTGAGGGCGCGGGTTAGTGTCAGCGTACGGGTTAGGAATAGGGGACGAGTGAGGGTCAGGCTTCGGGGAAGGGTTAGGGTTAGGGTTCGGGCTAGGGTTAGTGTTAGGGGACGGGGACGGTTTAGGGTCCAGGTGAGGGTACGACAACGCTTTAGGGGGAGCGTACGTGTGAGGGCGCGGGTTAGTGTCAGCGTACGGGTTAGGATTAGGGGACGGGTGAGGGTCAGGCTTCGGGGAAGGGTTAGGGTTAGGGTGCGGGCTAGGGTTAGGGTTAGGGGACGGGGACGGTTTAGGGTCCAGGTGAGTGTACGACAACGCTTTAGGGGGAGCGTACGTGTGAGGGCGCTGGTTAGTGTCAGCGTACGGGTTAGGATTAGGGGACGGGTGAGGGTCAGGCTTCGGGGAAGGGTTAGGGTTAGGGTTCGGGCTAGGGTTAGGGTTAGGGGACGGGGACGGTTTAGGGTCCAGGTGAGGGTACGACAACGCTTTAGGGGGAGCGTACGTGTCAGGGCGCGGGTTAGCGTCAGCGTACGGATTAGGATTAGGGGACGGGTGAGGGTCAGGCTTCGGGGAAGGGTTAGGGTTAGGGTTCGGGCTAGGGTTAGGGTTAGGGGACGGGGACGGTTTAGGGTCAAGGTGAGGGTACGACAACGCTTTAGGGGGAGCGTACGTGTGAGGGCGCGGGTTAGTGTCAGCGTACGGGTTAGGATTAGGGGACGGGTGAGGGTCAGGCTTCGGGGAAGGGTTAGGGTTAGGGTTCGGGCTAGGGTTAGGGTTAGGGGACGGGGACGGTTTAGGGTCCAGGTGAGGGTACGACAACGCTTTAGGGGGAGCGTACGTGTGAGGGCGCGGGTTAGTGTCAGCGTACGGGTTAGGATTAGGGGACGGGTGAGGGTCAGGCTTCGGGGAAGGGTTAGTGTTAGGGTTCGAGCTAGGGTTAGGGTTAGGGGACGGGGACGGTTTAGGGTCCAGGTGAGGGTACGACAACGCTTTAGGGGGAGCGTACGTGTGAGGGCGCGGTTTAGCGTCAGCGTACGGGTTAGGATTAGGGGACGGCTGAGGGTCAGGCTTCGGGGAAGGGTTAGGGTTAGGGTTCGGGCTAGGGTTAGGGTTAGGGGACGGGGACGGTTTAGGGTCCAGGTGAGGGTACGACAACGCTTTAGGGGGAGCGTACGTGTGAGGGCGTGGGTTAGCGTCAGCGTACGGGTTAGGATTAGGGGACGGGTGAGGGTCAGGCTTCGGGGAAGGGTTAGGGTTAGGGTTCGGGCTAGGGTTAGGGTTAGGGGACGGGGAAGGTTTAGGGTCCAGGTGAGGGTACGACAACGCTTTAGGGGGAGCATACGTGTGAGGGCGCGGGTTAGCGTCAGCGTACGGATTAGGATTAGGGGACGGGTGAGGTTCAGGCTTCGGGGAAGTGTTAGGGTTAGGGTTCGGGCTAGGGTTAGGGTTAGGGGACGGGGACGGTTTAGGGTCCAGGTGAGGGTACGACAGCGCTTTGGGGGAGCGTACGTGTGAGGGCGCGGGTTAGTGTCAGCGTACGGGTTAGGATTAGGGGACGGGTGAGGGTCAGGCTTCGGGGAAGGGTTAGGGTTATGGTTCGGGCTAGGGTTAGGGTTAGGGGACGGGGACGGTTTAGGGTCCAGGTGAGGGTACGACAACGCTTTAGGGGGAGCGTACGTGTCAGGGCGTGGGTTAGCGTCAGCGTACGGATTAGGATTAGGGGACGGGTGAGGGTCAGGCTTCGGGGAAGGGTTAGGGTTAGGGTTCGGGCTAGGGTTAGGGTTAGGGGACGGGGACGGTTTAGGGTCCAGGTGAGGGTACGACAACGCTTTAGGGGGAGCGTACGTGTGAGGGCGCGGGTTAGTGTCAGCGTACGGGTTAGGATTAGGGCACGGGTGAGGGTCAGGCTTCTGGGAAGGGTTAGGTTTAGGGTTCGTGCTAGGGTTAGGGTTAGGGGACGGGGACAGTTTAGGGTCCAGGTGAGGGTACGACAACGCTTTAGGGGGAGCGTACGTGTGAGGGCGCGGGTTAGTGTCAGCGTACGGGTTAGGATTAGGGGACGGGTGAGGGTCAGGCTTCGGGGAAGGGTTAGTGTTAGGGTTCGAGCTAGGGTTAGGGTTAGGGGACGGGGACGGTTTAGGGTCCAGGTGAGGGTACGACAACGCTTTAGGGGGAGCGTACGTGTGAGGGCGCGGTTTAGCGTCAGCGTACGGGTTAGGATTAGGGGACGGGTGAGGGTCAGGCTTCGGGGAAGTGTTAGGGTTAGGGTTCGGGCTAGGGTTAGGGTTAGGGGACGGGGACGGTTTAGGGTCCAGGTGAGGGTACGACAACGCTTTAGGGGGAGCGTACGTGTGAGGGCGCGGGTTAGCGTCAGCGTACGGGTTAGGATTAGGGGACGGGTGAGGGTCAGGCTTCGGGGAAGGGTTAGGGTTAGGGTTCGGGCTAGGGTAGGGGTAGGGGACGGGGACGGTTTAGGGTTCAGGTGAGGGTACGACAACGCTTTAGGGGGAGCGTACGTGTGAGGGCGCGGGTTAGCGTCAGCGTACGGGTTAGGATTAGGGGACGGGTGAGGGTCAGGCTTCGGGGAAGGGTTAGGGTTAGGGTTCGGGCTAGGGTTAGGGTTAGGGAACGGGGACGGTTTAGGGTCCAGGTGAGGGTACGACAACGCTTTAGGGGGAGCGTACGTGTGAGGCCGCGGGTTAGCGTCATCGTACGGGTTAGGATTAGGGGACGGGTGAGGGTCAGGCTTCGGGGAAGAGTTAGGGTTAGGGTGCGGCCTAGGGTTAGGGTTAGGGGACGGGGACGGTTTAGGGTCCAGGTGAGGGTACGACAACGCTTTAGGGGGAGCGTACGTGTGAGGGCGCGGGTTAGTGTCTGCATACGGGTTAGGATTAGGGGACTGGTGAGGGTCAGGCTTCGGGGAAGGGTTAGGGTTAGGTTTCGGGCTAGGTTTAGGGTTAGGGGACGGGGACGGTTTAGGGTCCAGGTGAGGGTACGACAACGCTTTAGGGGGAGCGTACGTGTGAGGGTGCGGGTTAGCGTCAGCGTACGGGTTAGGATTAGGGGACGGGTGAGGGTCAGGCTTCGGGGAAGGGTTAGGGTTAGGGTTCGGGGTAGGGTTAGTGTTAGGGGACGGGGACGGTTTCGGGTCCAGGTGAGGGTACGACAACGCTTTAGGGGGAGCGTACGTGTGAGGGCGCGGGTTAGTGTCAGCGTACGGGTTAGGAATAGGGGACGGGTGAGGGTCAGGCTTCGGGGAAGGCTTAGGGTTAGGGTTCGGGCTAGGGTTAGTGTTAGGGGACGGGGACGGTTTAGGTTCCAGGTGAGGGTACTACAACGCTTTAGGGGGGCGTACGTGTGAGGGCGCGGGGTAGTGTCAGCGTACGGGTTAGGATTAGGGGACGGGTGAGGGTCAGGCTTCGGGGAAGGGTTAGGATTAGGGTGCGGGCTAGGGTTAGGGTTAGGGGACGGGGACGGTTTAGGGTCCAGGTGAGTGTACGACAACGCTTTAGGGGGAGCGTACGTGTGAGGGCGCTGGTTAGTGTCAGCGTACGGGTTAGGATTAGGGGACGGGTGAGGGTCAGGCTTCGGGGAAGGGTTAGGGTTAGGGTTCGGGCTAGGGTTAGGGTTAGGGGACGGGGACGGTTTAGGGTCCAGGTGAGGGTACGACAACGCTTTAGGGGGAGCGTACGTGTCAGGGCGCGGGTTAGCGTCAGCTTACGGATTAGGATTAGGGGACGGGTGAGGGTCAGGCTTCGGGGAAGGGTTAGGGTTAGGGTTCGGGCTAGGGTTAGGGTTAGGGGACGGGGACGGTTTAGGGTCCAGGTGAGGGTACGACAACGCTTTAGGGGGAGCGTACGTGTGAGGGCGCGGGTTAGTGTCAGCGTACGGGTTAGGATTAGGGGACGGGTGAGGGTCAGGCTTCGGGGAAGGGTTAGTGTTAGGGTTCGATCTAGGGTTAGGGTTAGGGGACGGGGACGGTTTAGGGTCCAGGTGAGGGTACGACAACGCTTTAGGGGGAGCGTACGTGTGAGGGCGCGGTTTAGCGTCAGCGTACGGGTAAGGATTAGGGGACGGGTGAGGGTCAGGCTTCGGGGAAGGGTTAGGGTTAGGGTTCGGGCTAGGGTTAGGGTTAGGGGACGGGGACGGTTTAGGGTCCAGGTGAGGGTACGACAACGCTTTAGGGGTAGCGTACGTGTGAGGGCGCGGGTTAGCGTCAGCGTACGGGTTAGGATTAGGGGACGGGTGAGGGTCACGCTTCGGGGAAGGGTTAGGGTTAGGGTTCGGGCTAGGGTTAGGGTTAGGGGACGGGGACGGTTTAGGGTCCAGGTGAGGGTACGACAACGCTTTAGGGGGAGCGTACGTGTCAGGGCGCGGGTTAGCGTCAGCGTACGGATTAGGATTAGAGGCCGGGTGAGGGTCAGGCTTCGGGGAACGGTTAGGGTTAGGGTTCGGGCTAGGGTTAGGTTTAGGGGACGGGGACGGTTTAGGGTCCAGGTGAGTGTACGACAACGCTTTAGGGGGAGCGTACGTGTGAGGGCGCGGGTTAGTGTCAGCGTACGGGTTAGGATTAGGGGACGGGTGAGGGTCAGGCTTCGGGGAAGGGTTAGGGTTAGGGTTCGGGCTAGGGTTAGGGTTAGGGGACGGGTACGGTTTAGGGTCCAGGTGAGGGTACGACAACGCTTTAGGGGGAGCGTACGTGTGAGGGCGCGGGTTAGTATCAGCGTACGGGTTAGGATTAGGGGACGGGTGAGGGTCAGGCTTCGGGGAAGGGTTAGGGTTAGGGTTCGCGCTAGGGTTAGGGTTAGGGGACGGGGACGGTTTAGGGTCCAGGTGAGGGTACGACAACGCTTTAGGGGGCGCGTACGTTTGAGGGCGCGGATTAGTTTCAGCGTACGGGCTAGGATTAGGGGACGGGTGAGGGTCAGGCTTCGGGGAAGGGTTAGGGTTAGGGTTCGGGCTAGGGTTAAGGTTAGGGGACGGGGACGCTTTAGGGTCCAGGTGAGGTTACGACAACGCTTTAGGGGGAGCGTACGTGTGAGGCCGCGGGTTAGCGTCATCGTACGGGTTAGGATTAGGGGACGGGTGAGGGTCAGGCTTCGGGGAAGAGTTAGGGTTAGGGTGCGGGCTAGGGTTAGGGTTAGGGGACGGGGACGGTTTAGGGTCCAGGTGAGGGTACGACAACGCTTTAGGGGGAGCGTACGTGTGAGGGCGCGGGTTAGTGTCTGCATACGGGTTAGGATTAGGGGACTGGTGAGGGTCAGGCTTCGGGGAAGGGTTAGGGTTAGGGTTCGGGCTAGGTTTAGGGTTAGGGGACGGGGACGGTTTAGGGTCCAGGTGAGGGTACGACAACGCTTTAGGGGGAGCGTACGTGTGAGGGCGTGGGTTAGTGTCAGTGTACGGGTTAGGATTAGGGGACGGGTGAGGGTCAGGCTTCGGCGAAGGGTTAGGGTTAGGGTTCGGGGTAGGGTTAGGGTTAGGGGACGGGGACGGTTTAGGGTCCAGGTGAGGGTACGACAACGCTTTAGGGGGAGCGTACGTGTGAGGGCGCGGGTTAGTGTCAGCGTACGGGTTAGGATTAGGGGACGGTTGAGGGTCAGGCTTCGGGGAAGGGTTAGGGTTAGGGTTCGGGCTAGGGTTAGGGTTAGGGGACGGGGACCGTTTAGGGTCCAGGTGAGGGTACGACAATGCTTTAGGGGGAGCGTACGTGTGAGGGCGCGGGTTAGTGTCAGCATACGGGTTAGGATTAGGGGACGGGTGAGGGTCAGGCTTCGGGGAAGGGTTAGGGTTAGGGTGCGGGCTAGGGTTAGGGTTAGGGGACGGGGACGGTTTAGGGTCCAGGTGAGTGTACGACAACGCTTTAGGGGGAGCGTACGTGTGAGGGCACGGGTTCGTGTCAGCGTACGGGTTAGGATTAGGGGACGGGTGAGGGTCAGGCTTCGGGGAAGGGTTAGGGTTAGGGTGCGGGCTAGGGTTAGGGTTAGGGGACGGGGACGGTTTAGGGTCCAGGTGAGTGTACGACAACGCTTTAGGGGGAGCGTACGTGTGAGGGCAGGGGTTAGTGTCAGCGTACGGGTTAGGATTAGGGGACGGGTGAGGGTCAGGCTTCGGGGAAGGGTTAGGGTTAGGGTTCAGGCTAGGGTTAGGGTTAGGGGACGGGGACGGTTTAGGGTCCAGGTGAGGGTACGACAACGCTTTAGGGGGAGCGTACGTGTGAGGGCGCGGGTTAGCGTCAGCGTACGGGCTAGGATTAGGGGACGGGTGAGGGTCAGGCTTCGGGGAAAGGTTAGGGTTAGGCTTCGAGCTAGGGTTAGGGTTAGGGGACGGGGACGGTTTAGGGTCCAGGTGAGGGTACGACAACGCTTTAGGGGGCGCGTACGTTTGAGGGCGCGGATTAGTTTCAGCGTACGGGCTAGGATTAGGGGAAGAGTGAGGGTCAGGCTTCGGGGAAGGGTTAGGGTTAGGGTTCGGGCTAGGGTTAAGGTTAGGGGACGGGGACGATTTAGGGTCCAGGTGAGGTTACGACAACGCTTTAGGGGGAGCGTACGTGTGAGGCCGCGGGTTAGCGTCAGCGTACGGTTTAGGATTAGGGGACGGGTGAGGGTCAGGCTTCGGGGAAGTGTTAGGGTTAGGGTGCGGGCTAGGGTTAGGGTTAGGGGACGGGGACGGTTTAGGGTCCAGGTGAGGGTACGACAACGCTTTAGGGGGAGCGTACGTGTGAGGGCGCGGGTTAGTGTCAGTGTACGGGTTAGGATTAGGGGTCGGGTGAGGGTCAGGCTTCGGGGAAGGGTTAGGGTTAGGGTTCGGGGTAGGGTTAGGGTTAGGGGACGGGGACGGTTTCGGGTCCAGGTGAGGGTACGACAACGCTTTAGGGGGAGCGTACGTGTGAGGGCGCGGGTTAGTGTCAGCGTACGGGTTAGGAATAGGGGACGGGTGAGGGTCAGGCTTCGGGGAAGGGTTAGGGTTAGGGTTCGGGCTAGGGTTAGTGTTAGGGGACGGGGACGGTTTAGGGTCCAGGTGAGGGTACGACAACGCTTTAGGGGGAGCGTACGTGTGAGGGCGCGGGTTAGTGTCAGCGTACGGGTTAGGATTAGGGGACGGGTGAGGGTCAGGCTTCGGGGAAGGGTTAGGGTTAGGGTGCGGGCTAGGGTTAGGGTTAGGGGACGGGGACGGTTTAGGGTCCAGGTGAGTGTACGACAACGCTTTAGGGGGAGCGTACGTGTCAGGGCGCGGGTTAGCGTCAGCGTACGGATTAGGATTAGGGGACGGGTGAGGGTCAGGCTTCGGGGAAGGGTTAGGGTTAGGGTTCGGGCTAGGGTTAGGGTTAGGGGACGGGGACGGTTTAGGGTCCAGGTGAGGGTACGACAACGCTTTAGGGGGCGCGTACGTTTGAGGGCGCGGATTAGTTTCAGCGTACGGGCTAGGATTAGGGGAAGAGTGAGGGTCAGGCTTCGGGGAAGGGTTAGGGTTAGGGTTCGGGCTAGGGTTAAGGTTAGGGGACGGGGACGATTTAGGGTCCAGGTGAGGTTACGACAACGCTTTAGGGGGAGCGTACGTGTGAGGCCGCGGGTTAGCGTCAGCGTACGGTTTAGGATTAGGGGACGGGTGAGGGTCAGGCTTCGGGGAAGTGTTAGGGTTAGGGTGCGGGCTAGGGTTAGGGTTAGGGGACGGGGACGGTTTAGGGTCCAGGTGAGGGTACGACAACGCTTTAGGGGGAGCGTACGTGTGAGGGCGCGGGTTAGTGTCAGTGTACGGGTCAGGATTAGGGGTCGGGTGAGGGTCAGGCTTCGGGGAAGGGTTAGGGTTAGGGTTCGGGGTAGGGTTAGGGTTAGGGGACGGGGACGGTTTCGGGTCCAGGTGAGGGTACGACAACGCTTTAGGGGGAGCGTACGTGTGAGGGCGCGGGTTAGTGTCAGCGTACGGGTTAGGAATAGGGGACGGGTGAGGGTCAGGCTTCGGGGAAGGGTTAGGGTTAGGGTTCGGGCTAGGGTTAGTGTTAGGGGACGGGGACGGTTTAGGGTCCAGGTGAGGGTACGACAACGCTTTAGGGGGAGCGTACGTGTGAGGGCGCGGGTTAGTGTCAGCGTACGGGTTAGGATTAGGGGACGGGTGAGGGTCAGGCTTCGGGGAAGGGTTAGGGTTAGGGTGCGGGCTAGGGTTAGGGTTAGGGGACGGGGACGGTTTAGGGTCCAGGTGAGGGTACGACAACGCTTTAGGGGGAGCGTACGTGTCAGGGCGCGGGTTAGCGTCAGCGTACGGATTAGGATTAGGGGACGGGTGAGGGTCAGGCTTCGGGGAAGGGTTAGGGTTAGGGTTCGGGCTAGGGTTAGGGTTAGGGGACGGGGATGGTTTGGGGTCAAGGTGAGGGTACGACAACGCTTTAGGGGGAGCGTACGTGTGAGGGCGCGGGTTAGTGTCAGCGTACGGGTTAGGATTAGGGGACGGGTGAGGGTCAGGCTTCGGGGAAGGGTTAGGGTTAGGGTTCGGGCTAGGGTTAGGGTTAGGGGACGGGGACGGTTTAGGGTCCAGGTGAGGGTACGACAACGCTTTAGGGGGAGCGTACGTGTGGGGGCGCGGGTTAGCGTCAGCGTACGGGTTAGGATTAGGGGACGGGTGAGGGTCAGGCTTCGGGGAAGGGTTAGGGTTAGGGTTCAGGCTAGGGTTAGGGTTAGGGGACGGGGAAGGTTTAGGGTCCAGGTGAGGGTACGACAACGCTTTAGGGGGAGCATACGTGTGAGGGCGTGGGTTAGCGTCAGCGTACGGATTAGGATTAGGGGACGGGTGAGGTTCAGGCTTCGGGGAAGGGTTAGGGTTAGGGTTCGGGCTAGGGTTAGGGTTAGGGGACGGGGACGGTTTAGGGTCCAGGTGAGGGTACGACAGCGCTTTGGGGGAGCGTACGTGTGAGGGCGCGGATTAGTCTCAGCGTACGGGCTAGGATTAGGGGACGGGTGAGGGTCAGGCTTCGGGGAAGGGTTAGGGTTAGGGTTCGGGGTAGGGTTAGGGTTAGGGGACGGGGACGGTTTCGGGTCCAGGTGAGGGTACGACAACGCTTTAGGGGGAGCGTACGTGTGAGGGCGCGGGTTAGTGTCAGCGTACGGGTTAGGATTAGGGGACGGGTGAGGGTCAGCCTTCGGGGAAAGTTTAGGGTTAGGGTGCGGGCTAGGGTTAGGGTTAGGGGACGGGGACGGTTTAGGGTCCAGGTGAGTGTACGACAACGCTTTAGGGGGAGCGTACGTGTGAGGGCAGGGGTTAGTGTCAGCGTACGGGTTAGGATTAGGGGACGGGTGAGGGTCAGGCTTCGGGGAAGGGTTAGGGTTAGGGTTCAGGCTAGGGTTAGGGTTAGGGGACGGGGACGGTTTAGGGTCCAGGTGAGGGTACGACAACGCTTTAGGGGGAGCGTACGTGTGAGGGCGCGGGTTAGCGTCAGCGTACGGGCTAGGATTAGGGGACGGGTGAGGGTCAGGCTTCGGGGAAAGGTTAGGGTTAGGCTTCGAGCTAGGGTTAGGGTTAGGGGACGGGGACGGTTTAGGGTCCAGGTGAGGGTACGACAACGCTTTAGGGGGCGCGTACGTTTGAGGGCGCGGATTAGTTTCAGCGTACGGGCTAGGATTAGGGGAAGAGTGAGGGTCAGGCTTCGGGGAAGGGTTAGGGTTAGGGTTCGGGCTAGGGTTAAGGTTAGGGGACGGGGACGATTTAGGGTCCAGGTGAGGTTACGACAACGCTTTAGGGGGAGCGTACGTGTGAGGCCGCGGGTTAGCGTCAGCGTACGGTTTAGGATTAGGGGACGGGTGAGGGTCAGGCTTCGGGGAAGTGTTAGGGTTAGGGTGCGGGCTAGGGTTAGGGTTAGGGGACGGGGACGGTTTAGGGTCCAGGTGAGGGTACGACAACGCTTTAGGGGGAGCGTACGTGTGAGGGCGCGGGTTAGTGTCAGTGTACGGGTTAGGATTAGGGGTCGGGTGAGGGTCAGGCTTCGGGGAAGGGTTAGGGTTAGGGTTCGGGGTAGGGTTAGGGTTAGGGGACGGGGACGGTTTCGGGTCCAGGTGAGGGTACGACAACGCTTTAGGGGGAGCGTACGTGTGAGGGCGCGGGTTAGTGTCAGCGTACGGGTTAGGAATAGGGGACGGGTGAGGGTCAGGCTTCGGGGAAGGGTTAGGGTTAGGGTTCGGGCTAGGGTTAGTGTTAGGGGACGGGGACGGTTTAGGGTCCAGGTGAGGGTACGACAACGCTTTAGGGGGAGCGTACGTGTGAGGGCGCGGGTTAGTGTCAGCGTACGGGTTAGGATTAGGGGACGGGTGAGGGTCAGGCTTCGGGGAAGGGTTAGGGTTAGGGTGCGGGCTAGGGTTAGGGTTAGGGGACGGGGACGGTTTAGGGTCCAGGTGAGTGTACGACAACGCTTTAGGGGGAGCGTACGTGTGAGGGCGCTGGTTAGTGTCAGCGTACGGGTTAGGATTAGGGGACGGGTGAGGGTCAGGCTTCGGGGAAGGGTTAGGGTTAGGGTTCGGGCTAGGGTTAGGGTTAGGGGACGGGGACGGTTTAGGGTCCAGGTGAGGGTACGACAACGCTTTAGGGGGAGCGTACGTGTCAGGGCGCGGGTTAGCGTCAGCGTACGGATTAGGATTAGGGGACGGGTGAGGGTCAGGCTTCGGGGAAGGGTTAGGGTTAGGGTTCGGGCTAGGGTTAGGGTTAGGGGACGGGGATGGTTTGGGGTCAAGGTGAGGGTACGACAACGCTTTAGGGGGAGCGTACGTGTGAGGGCGCGGGTTAGTGTCAGCGTACGGGTTAGGATTAGGGGACGGGTGAGGGTCAGGCTTCGGGGAAGGGTTAGGGTTAGGGTTCGGGCTAGGGTTAGGGTTAGGGGACGGGGACGGTTTAGGGTCCAGGTGAGGGTACGACAACGCTTTAGGGGGAGCGTACGTGTGGGGGCGCGGGTTAGCGTCAGCGTACGGGTTAGGATTAGGGGACGGGTGAGGGTCAGGCTTCGGGGAAGGGTTAGGGTTAGGGTTCAGGCTAGGGTTAGGGTTAGGGGACGGGGAAGGTTTAGGGTCCAGGTGAGGGTACGACAACGCTTTAGGGGGAGCATACGTGTGAGGGCGTGGGTTAGCGTCAGCGTACGGATTAGGATTAGGGGACGGGTGAGGTTCAGGCTTCGGGGAAGGGTTAGGGTTAGGGTTCGGGCTAGGGTTAGGGTTAGGGGACGGGGACGGTTTAGGGTCCAGGTGAGGGTACGACAGCGCTTTGGGGGAGCGTACGTGTGAGGGCGCGGATTAGTCTCAGCGTACAGGCTAGGATTAGGGGACGGGTGAGGGTCAGGCTTCGGGGAAGGGTTAGGGTTAGGGTTCGGGGTAGGGTTAGGGTTAGGGGACGGGGACGGTTTCGGGTCCAGGTGAGGGTACGACAACGCTTTAGGGGGAGCGTACGTGTGAGGGCGCGGGTTAGTGTCAGCGTACGGGTTACGATTAGGGGACGGGTGAGGGTCAGCCTTCGGGGAAAGTTTAGGGTTAGGGTGCGGGCTAGGGTTAGGGTTAGGGGACGGGGACGGTTTAGGGTCCAGGTGAGTGTACGACAACGCTTTAGGGGGAGCGTATGTGTGAGGGCGCGGGTTAGTGTCAGCGTACGGGTTAGGATTAGGGGACGGGTGAGGGTCAGGCTTCGGGGAAGGGTTAGGGTTAGGGTTCGGGCTAGGGTTAGGGTTAGGGGACGGGGACGGTTTCTGGTCCAGGTGAGGGTACGACAACGCTTTAGGGGGAGCGTACTTGTGAGGGCGCGGGTTAGTGTCAGCGTACGGGTTAGGAATAGGGGACGGGTGAGGGTCAGGCTTCGGGGAAGGGTTAGGGTTAGGGTTCGGGCTAGGGTTAGTGTTTGGGGACGGGGACGGTTTAGGGTCCAGGTGAGGGTACGACAACGCTTTAGGGGGAGCGTACGTGTGAGGGCGCGGGTTAGTGTCAGCGTACGGGTTAGGATTAGGGGACGGGTGAGGGTCAGGCTTCGGGGAAGGGTTAGGGTTACGGTGCGGGCTAGGGTTAGGGTTAGGGGACGGGGACGGTTTAGGGTCCAGGTGAGTGTACGACAACGCTTTAGGGGGAGCGTACGTGTGAGGGCGCTGGTTAGTGTCAGCGTACGGGTTAGGATTAGGAGACGGGTGAGGGTCAGGCTTCGGGGAAGGGTTAGGGTTAGGGTTCGGGCTAGGGTTAGGGTTAGGGGACGGGGACGGTTTAGGGTCCAGGTGAGGGTACGACAACGCTTTAGGGGGAGCGTACGTGTCAGGGCGCGGGTTAGCGTCAGCGTACGGATTAGGATTAGGGGACGGGTGAGGGTCAGTCTTCGGGGAAGGGTTAGGGTTAGGGTTCGGGCTAGGGTTAGGGTTAGGGGACGGGGATGGTTTAGGGTCCAGGTGAGGGTACGACAACGCTTTAGGGGGCGCGTACGTTTGAGGGCGCGGATTAGTTTCAGCGTACGGGCTAGGATTAGGGGACGGGTGAGGGTCAGGCTTCGGGGAAGGGTTAGGGTTAGGGTGCGGGCTAGGGTTAGGGTTAGGGGACGGGGACGGTTTAGGGTCCAGGTGAGTGTACGACAACGCTTTAGGGGGAGCGTACGTGTGAGGGCACGGGTTCGTGTCAGCGTACGGGTTAGGATTAGGGGACGGGTGAGGGTCAGGCTTCGGGGAAGGGTTAGGGTTAGGGTGCGGGCTAGGTTTAGGGTTAGGGGACGGGGACGGTTTAGGGTCCAGGTGAGTGTACGACAACGCTTTAGGGGGAGCGTACGTGTGAGGGCAGGGGTTAGTGTCAGCGTACGGGTTAGGATTAGGGGACGGGTGAGGGTCAGGCTTCGGGGAAGGGTTAGGGTTAGGGTTCAGGCTAGGGTTAGGGTTAGGGGACGGGGACGGTTTAGGGTCCAGGTGAGGGTACGACAACGCTTTAGGGGGAGCGTACGTGTGAGGGCGCGGGTTAGCGTCAGCGTACGGGCTAGGATTAGGGGACGGGTGAGGGTCAGGCTTCGGGGAAAGGTTAGGGTTAGGCTTCGAGCTAGGGTTAGGGTTAGGGGACGGGGACGGTTTAGGGTCCAGGTGAGGGTACGACAACGCTTTAGGGGGCGCGTACGTTTGAGGGCGCGGATTAGTTTCAGCGTACGGGCTAGGATTAGGGGAAGAGTGAGGGTCAGGCTTCGGGGAAGGGTTAGGGTTAGGGTTCGGGCTAGGGTTAAGGTTAGGGGACGGGGACGATTTAGGGTCCAGGTGAGGTTACGACAACGCTTTAGGGGGAGCGTACGTGTGAGGCCGCGGGTTAGCGTCAGCGTACGGTTTAGGATTAGGGGACGGGTGAGGGTCAGGCTTCGGGGAAGTGTTAGGGTTAGGGTGCGGGCTAGGGTTAGGGTTAGGGGACGGGGACGGTTTAGGGTCCAGGTGAGGGTACGACAACGCTTTAGGGGGAGCGTACGTGTGAGGGCGCGGGTTAGTGTCAGTGTACGGGTTAGGATTAGGGGTCGGGTGAGGGTCAGGCTTCGGGGAAGGGTTAGGGTTAGGGTTCGGGGTAGGGTTAGGGTTAGGGGACGGGGACGGTTTCGGGTCCAGGTGAGGGTACGACAACGCTTTAGGGGGAGCGTACGTGTGAGGGCGCGGGTTAGTGTCAGCGTACGGGTTAGGAATAGGGGACGGGTGAGGGTCAGGCTTCGGGGAAGGGTTAGGGTTAGGGTTCGGGCTAGGGTTAGTGTTAGGGGACGGGGACGGTTTAGGGTCCAGGTGAGGGTACGACAACGCTTTAGGGGGAGCGTACGTGTGAGGGCGCGGGTTAGTGTCAGCGTACGGGTTAGGATTAGGGGACGGGTGAGGGTCAGGCTTCGGGGAAGGGTTAGGGTTAGGGTGCGGGCTAGGGTTAGGGTTAGGGGACGGGGACGGTTTAGGGTCCAGGTGAGTGTACGACAACGCTTTAGGGGGAGCGTACGTGTGAGGGCGCTGGTTAGTGTCAGCGTACGGGTTAGGATTAGGGGACGGGTGAGGGTCAGGCTTCGGGGAAGGGTTAGGGTTAGGGTTCGGGCTAGGGTTAGGGTTAGGGGACGGGGACGGTTTAGGGTCCAGGTGAGGGTACGACAACGCTTTAGGGGGAGCGTACGTGTCAGGGCGCGGGTTAGCGTCAGCGTACGGATTAGGATTCGGGGACGGGTGAGGGTCAGGCTTCGGGGAAGGGTTAGGGTTAGGGTTCGGGCTAGGGTTAGGGTTAGGGGACGGGGATGGTTTGGGGTCAAGGTGAGGGTACGACAACGCTTTAGGGGGAGCGTACGTGTGAGGGCGCGGGTTAGTGTCAGCGTACGGGTTAGGATTAGGGGACGGGTGAGGGTCAGGCTTCGGGGAAGGGTTAGGGTTAGGGTTCGGGCTAGGGTTAGGGTTAGGGGACGGGGACGGTTTAGGGTCCAGGTGAGGGTACGACAACGCTTTAGGGGGAGCGTACGTGTGGGGGCGCGGGTTAGCGTCAGCGTACGGGTTAGGATTAGGGGACGGGTGAGGGTCAGGCTTCGGGGAAGGGTTAGGGTTAGGGTTCAGGCTAGGGTTAGGGTTAGGGGACGGGGAAGGTTTAGGGTCCAGGTGAGGGTACGACAACGCTTTAGGGGGAGCATACGTGTGAGGGCGTGGGTTAGCGTCAGCGTACGGATTAGGATTAGGGGACGGGTGAGGTTCAGGCTTCGGGGAAGGGTTAGGGTTAGGGTTCGGGCTAGGGTTAGGGTTAGGGGACGGGGACGGTTTAGGGTCCAGGTGAGGGTACGACAGCGCTTTGGGGGAGCGTTCGTGTGAGGGCGCGGATTAGTCTCAGCGTACGGGCTAGGATTAGGGGACGGGTGAGGGTCAGGCTTCGGGGAAGGGTTAGGGTTAGGGTTCGGGGTAGGGTTAGGGTTAGGGGACGGGGACGGTTTCCGGTCCAGGTGAGGGTACGACAACGCTTTAGGGGGAGCGTACGTGTGAGGGCGCGGGTTAGTGTCAGCGTACGGGTTAGGATTAGGGGACGGGTGAGGGTCAGCCTTCGGGGAAAGTTTAGGGTTAGGGTGCGGGCTAGGGTTAGGGTTAGGGGACGGGGACGGTTTAGGGTCCAGGTGAGTGTACGACAACGCTTTAGGGGGAGCGTACGTGTGAGGGCGCGGGTTAGTGTCAGCGTACGGGTTAGGATTAGGGGACGGGTGAGGGTCAGGCTTCGGGGAAGGGTTAGGGTTAGGGTTCGGGCTAGGGTTAGGGTTAGGGGACGGGGACGGTTTCTGGTCCAGGTGAGGGTACGACAACGCTTTAGGGGGAGCGTACTTGTGAGGGCGCGGGTTAGTGTCAGCGTACGGGTTAGGAATAGGGGACGGGTGAGGGTCAGGCTTCGGGGAAGGGTTAGGGTTAGGGTTCGGGCTAGGGTTAGTGTTTGGGGACGGGGACGGTTTAGGGTCCAGGTGAGGGTACGACAACGCTTTAGGGGGAGCGTACGTGTGAGGGCGCGGGTTAGTGTCAGCGTACGGGTTAGGATTAGGGGACGGGTGAGGGTCAGGCTTCGGGGAAGGGTTAGGGTTAGGGTGCGGGCTAGGGTTAGGGTTAGGGGACGGGGACGGTTTAGGGTCCAGGTGAGTGTACGACAACGCTTTAGGGGGAGCGGACGTGTGAGGGCGCTGGTTAGTGTCAGCGTACGGGTTAGGATTAGGAGACGGGTGAGGGTCAGGCTTCGGGGAAGGGTTAGGGTTAGGGTTCGGGCTAGGGTTAGGGTTAGGGGACGGGGACGGTTTAGGGTCCAGGTGAGGGTACGACAACGCTTTAGGGGGAGCGTACGTGTCAGGGCGCGGGTTAGCGTCAGCGTCCGGATTAGGATTAGGGGACGGGTGAGGGTCAGGCTTCGGGGAAGGGTTAGGGTTAGGGTTCGGGCTAGGGTTAGGGTTAGGGGACGGGGACGGTTTAGGGTCAAGGTGAGGGTACGACAACGCTTTAGGGGGAGCGTACGTGTGAGGGCGCGGGTTAGTGTCAGCGTACGGGTTAGGATTAGGGGACGGGTGATGGTCAGGCTTCGGGGAAGGGTTAGGGTTAGGGTTCGGGCTAGGGTTAGGGTTAGGGGACGGGGACGGTTTAGGGTCCAGGTGAGGGTACGACAACGCTTTAGGGGGAGCGTACGTGTGAGGGCGCGGGTTAGTGTCAGCGTACGGGTTAGGATTAGGGGACGGGTGAGGGTCAGGCTTCGGGGAAGGGTTAGTGTTAGGGTTCGAGCTAGGGTTAGGGTTAGGGGACGGGGACGGTTTAGGGTCCAGGTGAGGGTACGACAACGCTTTAGGGGGAGCGTACGTGTGAGGGCGCGGTTTAGCGTCAGCGTACGGGTTAGGATTAGGGGACGGGTGAGGGTCAGGCTTCGGGGAAGGGTTAGGGTTAGGGTTCGGGCTAGGGTTAGGGTTAGGGGACGGGGACGGTTTAGGGTCCAGGTGAGGGTACGACAACGCTTTAGGGGGAGCGTACGTGTGAGGGCGCGGGTTAGCGTCAGCGTACGGGTTAGGATTAGGGGACGGGTGAGGCTCAGGCTTCGGGGAAGGGTTAGGGTTAGGGTTCGGGCTAGGGTTAGGGTTAGGGGACGGGGAAGGTTTAGAGTCCAGGTGAGGGTACGACAACGCTTTAGGGGGAGCGTACGTGTGAGGGCGCGGGTTAGTGTCAGCGTACGGGTTAGGATTAGGGGACGGGTGAGGGTCAGGCTTCGGGGAAGGGTTAGGGTTAGGGTTCGGGCTAGGGTTAGGGTTAGGGGACGGGGACGGTTTCTGGTCCAGGTGAGGGTACGACAACGCTTTAGGGGGAGCGTACTTGTGAGGGCGCGGGTTAGTGTCAGCGTTCGGGTTAGGAATAGGGGACGGGTGAGGGTCAGGCTTCGGGGAAGGGTTAGGGTTAGGGTTCGGGCTAGGGTTAGTGTTTGGGGACGGGGACGGTTTAGGGTCCAGGTGAGGGTACGACAACGCTTTAGGGGGAGCGTACGTGTGAGGGCGCGGGTTAGTGTCAGCGTACGTGTTAGGATTAGGGGACGGGTGAGGGTCAGGCTTCGGGGAAGGGTTAGGGTTAGGGTGCGGGCTAGGGTTAGGGTTAGGGGACGGGGACGGTTTAGGGTCCAGGTGAGTGTACGACAACGCTTTAGGGGGAGCGTACGTGTGAGGGCACTGGTTAGTGTCAGCGTACGGGTTAGGATTAGGAGACGGGTGAGGGTCAGGCTTCGGGGAAGGGTTAGGGTTAGGGTTCGGGCTAGGGTTAGGGTTAGGGGACGGGGACGGTTTAGGGTCCAGGTGAGGGTACGACAACGCTTTAGGGGGAGCGTACGTGTCAGGGCGCGGGTTAGCGTCAGCGTACGGATTAGGATTAGGGGACGGGTGAGGGTCAGGCTTCGGGGAAGGGTTAGGGTTAGGGTTCGGGCTAGGGTTAGGGTTAGGGGACGGGGACGGTTTAGGGTCAAGGTGAGGGTACGACAACGCTTTAGGGGGAGCGTACGTGTGAGGGCGCGGGTTAGTGTCAGCGTACGGGTTAGGATTAGGGGACGGGTGAGGGTCAGGCTTCGGGGAAGGGTTAGGGTTAGGGTTCGGGCTAGGGTTAGGGTTAGGGGACGGGGACGGTTTAGGGTCCAGGTGAGGGTACGACAACGCTTTAGGGGGAGCGTACGTGTGAGGGCGCGGGTTAGTGTCAGCGTACGGGTTAGGATTAGGGGACGGGTGAGGGTCAGGCTTCGGGGAAGGGTTAGTGTTAGGGTTCGAGCTAGGGTTAGGGTTAGGGGACGGGGACGGTTTAGGGTCCAGGTGAGGGTACGACAACGCTTTAGGGGGAGCGTACGTGTGAGGTCGCGGTTTAGCGTCAGCGTACGGGTTAGGATTAGGGGACGGGTGAGGGTCAGGCTTCGGGGAAGGGTTAGGGTTAGGGTTCGGGCTAGGGTTAGGGTTAGGGGACGGGGACGGTTTAGGGTCCAGGTGAGGGTACGACAACGCTTTAGGGGGAGCGTACGTGTGAGGGCGCGGGTTAGCGTCAGCGTACGGGTTAGGATTAGGGGACGGGTGAGGCTCAGGCTTCGGGGAAGGGTTAGGGTTAGGGTTCGGGCTAGGGTTAGGGTTAGGGGACGGGGACGGTTTAGAGTCCAGGTGAGGGTACGACAACACTTTAGGGGGAGCGTACGTGTGAGGGCGCGGGTTAGTGTCTGCATACGGGTTAGGATTAGGGGACTGGTGAGTGTCAGGCTTCGGGGAAGGGTTAGGGTTAGGGTTCGGGCTAGGTTTAGGGTTAGGGGACGGGGACGGTTTAGGGTCCAGGTGAGGGTACGACAACGCTTTAGGGGGAGCGTACGTGTGAGGGCGTGGGTTAGCGTCAGCGTACGGGTTAGGATTAGGGGATGGGTGAGGGTCAGGCTTCGGGGAAGGGTTAGGGTTAGGGTTCGGGGTAGGGTTAGGGTTAGGGGACGGGGACGGTTTCGGGTCCAGGTGAGGGTACGACAACGCTTTAGGGGGAGCGTACGTGTGAGGGCGCGGGTTAGTGTCAGCGTACGGGTTAGGAATAGGGGACGGGTGAGGGTCAGGCTTCGGGGAAGGGTTAGGGTTAGGGTTCGGGCTATGGTTAGGGTTAGGGGACGGGGATGGTTTAGGGTCCAGGTGAGGGTACGACAACGCTTTAGGGGGAGCGTACGTGTCAGGGCGCGGGTTAGCGTCAGCGTACGGATTAGGATTAGGGGACGGGTGAGGGTCAGGCTTCGGGGAAGGGTTAGGGTTAGGGTTCGGGCTAGGGTTAGGGTTAGGGGACGGGGACGGTTTAGGGTCCAGGTGAGGGTACGACAACGCTTTAGGGGGAGCATACGTGTGAGGGCGCGGGTTAGCCTCAGCGTACGGGTTAGGATTAGGGGACGGGTGAGGGTCAGGCTTCGGGGAAGGGTTAGGGTTAGGGTTCGGGCTAGGGTTAGGGTTAGGTGACGGGGACGGTTTAGGGTCCAGGTGAGGGTACGACAACGCTTTAGGGGGCGCGTACGTTTGAGGGCGCGGATTAGTCTCAGCGTACGGGCTAGGATTAGGGGACGGGTGAGGGTCAGGCTTCGGGGAAGGGTTAGGGTTAGGGTTCGGGGTAGGGTTAGGGTTAGGGGACGGGGACGATTTAGGGTCCAGGTGAGGGTACGACAACGCTTTAGGGGGAGCGTACGTGTGAGGCCGCGGGTTAGCGTCAGCGTACGGTTTAGGATTATGGGACGGGTGAGGGTCAGGCTTCGGGGAAGGGATAGGGTTAGGGTTCGGGCTAGGGTTAGGTTTAGGGGACGGGGACGGTTTAGGGTCCAGGTGAGGGTACGACAGCGCTTTGGGGGAGCGTACGTGTGAGGGCGCGGGTTAGCGTCAGCGTACGGGTTAGGATTAGGGGACGGGTGAGTGTCAGGCTTCGGGGAAGGGTTAGGGTTAGGGTTCGGGCTAGGGTTAGGGTTAGGGGACGGGGAAGGTTTAGGGTCCAGGTGAGGGTACGACAACGCTTTAGGGGGAGCGTACGTGTGAGGGCGCGGGTTAGCGTCAGCGTACGGGTTAGGATTAGGGGACGGGTGAGGCTCAGGCTTCGGGGAAGGGTTAGGGTTAGGGTTCGGGCTAGGGTTAGGGTTAGGGGACGGGGAAGGTTTAGAGTCCAGGTGAGGGTACGACAACGCTTTAGGGGGAGCATACGTGTGAGGGCGCGGGTTAGCGTCAGCGTACGGATTAGGATTAGGGGACGGGTGAGGTTCAGGCTTCGGGGAAGGGTTAGGGTTAGGGTTCGGGCTAGGGTTAGGGTTAGGGGACGGGGACGGTTTAGGGTCCAGGTGAGGGTACGACAACGCTTTAGGGAGAGCGTACGTGTGAGGGCGCGGTTTAGCGTCAGCGTACGGGTTAGGATTAGGGGACGGGTGAGGGTCAGGCTTCGGGGAAGAGTTAGGGTTAGGGTTCGGGCTAGGGTTAGGGTTAGGGGACGGGGACGGTTTAGGGTCCAGGTGAGGGTACGACAACGCTTTAGGGGGAGCGTACGTGTGAGGGCGCGGGTTAGCGTCAGCGTACGGGTTAGGATTAGGGGACGGGTGAGGGTCAGGCTTCGGGGAAGGGTTAGGGTTAGGGTTCGGGCTAGGGTTAGGGGTAGGGGACGGGGACGGTTTAGGGTTCAGGTGAGGGTACGACAACGCTTTAGGGGGAGCGTACGTGTGAGGGCGCGGGTTAGCGTCAGCGTACGGGTTAGGATTAGGGGACGGGTGAGGGTCAGGCTTCGGGGAAGGGTTAGGGTTAGGGTTCGGGCTAGGGTTAGGGTTAGGGGACGGGGACGGTTTAGGGTCCAGGTGAGGGTACGACAACACTTTAGGGGGAGCGTACGTGTGAGGGCGCGGGTTAGTGTCTGCATACGGGTTAGGATTAGGGGACTGGTGAGTGTCAGGCTTCGGGGAAGGGTTAGGGTTAGGGTTCGGGCTAGGTTTAGGGTTAGGGGACGGGGACGGTTTAGGGTCCAGGTGAGGTTACGACAACGCTTTAGGGGGAGCGTACGTGTGAGGGCGTGGGTTAGCGTCAGCGTACGGGTTAGGATTAGGGGATGGGTGAGGGTCAGGCTTCGGGGAAGGGTTAGGGTTAGGGTTCGGGGTAGGGTTAGGGTTAGGGGACGGGGACGATTTAGGGTCCAGGTGAGGGTACGACAACGCTTTAGGGGGAGCGTACGTGTGAGGGCGCGGGTTAGTGTCAGCGTACGGGTTAGGAATAGGGGACGGGTGAGGGTCAGGCTTCGGGGAAGGCTTAGGGTTAGGGTTCGGGCTAGGGTTAGTGTTAGGGGACGGGGACGGTTTAAGTTCCAGGTGAGGGTACGACAACGCTTTAGGGGGAGCGTACGTGTGAGGGCGCGGGTTAGTGTCAGCGTACGGGTTAGGATTAGGGGACGGGTGAGGGTCAGGCTTCGGGGAAGGGTTAGGATTAGGGTGCGGGCTCGGGTTAGGTTTAGGGGACGGGGACGGTTTAGGGTCCAGGTGATTGTACGACAACGCTTTAGGGGGAGCGTACGTGTGAGGGCGCTGGATAGTGTCAGCGTACGGGTTAGGATTAGGGGACGGGTGAGGGTCAGGCTTCGGGGAAGGGTTAGGGTTAGGGTTCGGGCTAGGGTTAGGGTTAGGGGACGGGGACGGTTTAGGGTCCAGGTGCGGGTACGACAACGCTTTAGGGGGAGCGTACGTGTCAGGGCGCGGGTTAGCGTCAGCGTACGTATTAGGATTAGGGGACGGGTGAGGGTCAGGCTTCGGGGAAGGGTTAGGGTTAGGGTTCGGGCTAGGGTTAGGGTTAGGGGACGGGGACGGTTTAGGGTCCAGGTGAGGGTACGACAACGCTTTAGGGGGAGCGTACGTGTGAGGGCGCGGGTTAGTGTCAGCGTACGGGTTAGGATTAGGGGACGGGTGAGGGTCAGGCTTCGGGGAAGGGTTAGGGTTAGGGTGCGGGCTAGGGTTAGGGTTAGGGGACGGGGACGGTTTAGGGTCCAGGTGAGTGTACGACAACGCTTTAGTGGGAGCGTACGTGTGAGGGCACGGGTTAGTGTCAGCGTACGGGTTAGGATTAGGGGACGGGTGAGGGTCAGGCTTCGGGGAAGGGTTAGGGTTAGGGTGCGGGCTAGGGTTAGGGTTAGGGGACGGGGACGGTTTAGGGTCCAGGTGAGTGTACGACAACGCTTTAGGGGGAGCGTACGTGTGAGGGCACGGGTTAGTGTCAGCGTACGGGTTAGGATTAGGGGACGGGTGAGGGTCAGGCTTCGGGGAAGGGTTAGGGTTAGGGTTCGGGCTAGGGTTAGGGTTAGGGGACGGGGACGGTTTAGGGTCCAGGTGAGGGTACGACAACGCTTTAGGGGGAGCGTACGTGTCAGGGCGCGGGTTAGCGTCAGCGTACGGATTAGGATTAGAGGCCGGGTGAGGGTCAGGCTTCGGGGAACGGTTAGGGTTAGGGTTCGGGCTAGGGTTAGGGTTAGGGGACGGGGACGGTTTAGGGTCCAGGTGAGGGTACGACAACGCTTTAGGGGGAGCGTACGTGTGAGGGCGCGGGTTAGTGTCAGCGTACGGGTTAGGATTAGGGGACGGGTGAGGGTCAGGCTTCGGGGAAGGGTTAGGGTTAGGGTTCGGGCTAGGGTTAGGGTTAGGGGACGGGGACGGTTTAGGGTCCAGGTGAGGGTACGACAACGCTTTAGGGGGAGCGTACGTGTGAGGGCGCGGGTTAGTATCAGCGTACGGGTTAGGATTAGGGGACGGGTGAGGGTCAGGCTTCGGGGAAGGGTTAGGGTTAGGGTTCGGGCTAGGGTTAGGGTTAGGGGACGGGGACGGTTTAGGGTCCAGGTGAGGGTACGACAACGCTTTAGGGGGAGCGTACGTGTGAGGGCGCGGGTTAGCGTCAGCGTACGGGTTAGGATTAGGGGACGGGTGAGGGTCAGGCTTCGGGGAAGGGTTAGGGTTAGGGTGCGGGCTAGGGTTAGGGTTAGGGGACGGGGACGGTTTAGGGTCCAGGTGAGTGTACGACAACGCTTTAGGGGGAGCGTACGTGTGAGGGCACGGGTTAGTGTCAGCGTACGGGTTAGGATTAGGGGACGGGTGAGGGTCAGGCTTCGGGGAAGGGTTAGGGTTAGGGTTCGGGCTAGGGTTAGGGTTAGGGGACGGGGACGGTTTAGGGTCCAGGTGAGGGTACGACAACGCTTTAGGGGGAGCGTACGTGTGAGGGCGCGTGTTAGTCTCAGTGTACGGGTTAGGATTAGGGGACGGGTGAGGGTTAGGCTTCGGGGAAGGGTTAGGGTTAGGGTTCGGGCTAGGGTTAGGGTTAGGGGATGGGGACGGTTTAGGGTCCAGGTGAGGGTACGACAACGCTTTAGGGGGAGCGTAAGTGTGAGGGCGCGGGTAGTGTCAGCGTACGGGTTAGGATTAGCGGATGGGTGAGGGTCAGGCTTCGGGGAAGGTTTAGGGTTAGGGTTCGGGCTAGGGTTAGGGTTAGGGGACGGGGACGGTTTAGGGTCCAGGTGAGGGTACGACAACGCTTTAGGGGGAGCGTACGTGTGAGGGCGCGGGTTAGTGTCAGCGTACGGGTTAGGATTAGGGGACGGGTCAGGGTCAGGCTTCGGGGAAGGGTCAGGGTTAGGGTTCGGGCTAGGGTTAGAGTTAGGGGACGGGGACGGTTTAGGGTCCAGGTGAGGGTACGACAACGCTTTAGGGGGAGCGTACGTGTGAGGGCGCGTGTTAGTCTCAGCGTACGGGTTAGGATTAGGGGACGGGTGAGGGTCAGGCTTCGGGGAAGGGTTAGGGTTAGGGTTCGGGCTAGGGTTAGGGTTAGGGGACGGGGACGGTTTAGGGTCCAGGTGAGGGTACGACAACGGTTAAGGCGGAGCGTACGTGTGAGGGCGCGGATTAGCGTCAGCGTACGGGTTAGGATTAGGGGACGGGTGAGGGTCAGGCTTCGGGGAAGGGTTAGGGTTAGGGTTCGGGCTAGGGTTAGGGTTAGGGTACGGGGACGGTTTGGGTCCAGGTGAGGGTACGACAACGCTTTAGGGGGAGCGTACGTGTGAGGGTGCGGGTTAGTGTCAGCGTACGGGTTAGGATTAGGGGACGGGTGAGGGTCAGGCTTCGGGGAAGGGTTAGGATTAGGGTTCGGGCTAGGGTTAGGGTCAGGGGATGGGGACGGTTTAGGGTCCAGGTGAGGGTACGACAGTGCTTTAGGGGAAGCGTACGTGTGAGGGCGCGGGTTAGCGTAAGCGTACGGGTTAGGATTAGGGGACGGGTGAGGGTCAGGCTTCGGGGAAGGGTTAGGGTTCGGGTTCGGGCTAGGGTTAGGGTTAGGGGACGGGGACGGTTTAGGGTCGAGGGGAGGGTACGACAACGCTTTAGGGGGAGCGAACGTGTGAGGGCGCGGGTTAGTGTCAGCGTACGGGTTAGGATTAGGGGACGGGTGAGGGTCAGGCTTCGGGAAAGGGTTAGGGTTAGGGTTCGGGCTAGGGTTAGGGTTAGGGGACGGGGACGGTTTAGGGTCCAGGTGAGGGTACGACAACGCTTTAGGGGGAGCGTACGTGTGAGGGCGCGGGTTAGTGTCAGCGTACGGGTTAGGATTAGGGGACGGGTGAGGTTCAGGCTTCGGGGAAGGGTTAGGTTTAGGGTTCGGGCTAGGGTTAGGGTTAGGGGACGGGGACGGTTTAGGGTCCAGGTGAGGGTACGACAACGTTTTAGGGGGAGCGTACCTGTGAGGGCACGGGTTAGTGTCAGCGTACGGGTTAGGATTAGGGGACGGGTGAGGGTCAGGCTTCGGGGAAGGGTTAGGGTTAGGGTTCGGGCTAGGGTTAGGGTTAGGGGACGGGGACGGTTTAGGGTCCAGGTGAGGGTACGACAACACTTTAGGGGGAGCGTACGTGTGAGGGCGCGTGTTAGTCTCAGCGTACGGGTTAGGATTGGGGACGGGTGAGGGTCAGGGTTCGGGGAAGGGTTAGGGTTAGGGTTCGGGCTAGGGTTAGGGTTAGGGGACGGGGACGGTTTAGGGTCCAGGTGAGGGTACGACAACGCTTTAGGGGGAGCGTACGTGTGAGGGCGCGGGTTAGTGTCAGCGTATGGGTTAGGATTAGGGGACGGGTGAGGGTCAGGCTTCGGGGAAGGGTTAAGGTTAGGGTTCAGGCTAGGGTTAGGGTTAGGGGACAGGGACGGTTTAGGGTCCAGGTGAGGGTACGACAACGCTTTAGGGGGAGCGTACGTGTGAGGGCGTGGGTTAGCGTCAGCGTACGGGTTAGGATTAGGGGACGGGTGAGGGTCAGGCTTCGGGGAAGTGTTAGGTTTAGGGTTCGGGCTAGGGTTAGGTTTAGGGGACGGGGACGGTTTAGGGTCCAGGTGAGGGTACGACAGCGCTTTGGGGGAGCGTACGTGTGAGGGCGCGGGTTAGCGTCAGCGTACGGGTTAGGATTAGGGGACGGGTGAGTGTCAGGCTTCGGGGAAGGGTTAGGGTTAGGGTTCGGGCTAGGGTTAGGGTTAGGGGACGGGGAAGGTTTAGGGTCCAGGTGAGGGTACGACAACGCTTTAGGGGGAGCGTACGTGTGAGGGCGCGGGTTAGCGTCAGCGTACGGGTTAGGATTAGGGGACGGGTGAGGGTCAGGCTTCGGGGAAGGGTTAGGGTTAGGGTTCGGGCTAGGGTTAGGGTTAGGGGACGGGGACAGTTTAGGGTCCAGGTGAGGGTACGACAACGCTTTAGGGGGAGCGTACGTGTGAGGGCGTGGGTTAGTGTCAGCGTACGGGTTAGGATTAGGGGACGGGTGAGGGTCAGGCTTCGGGGAAGGGTTAGGGTTAGGGTTCGGGCTAGGGTTAGGGTTAGGGGACGGGGACGGTTTAGGGTCCAGGTGAGGGTACGACAACGCTTTAGGGGGAGCGTACGTGTGAGGGCGCGTGTTAGTCTCAGCGTACGGGTTAGGATTAGGGGACGGGTGAGGGTTAGGCTTCGGGGAAGGGTTAGGGTTAGGGTTCGGGCTAGGGTTAGGGTTAGGGGACGGGGACGGTTTAGGGTCCAGGTGAGGGTACGACAACGCTTTAGGGGGAGCGTAAGTGTGAGGGCGCGGGTAGTGTCAGCGTACGGGTTAGGATTAGCGGATGGGTGAGGGTCAGGCTTCGGGGAAGGTTTAGGGTTAGGGTTCGGGCTAGGGTTAGGGTTAGGGGACGGGGACGGTTTAGGGTCCAGGTGAGGGTACGACAACGCTTTAGGGGGAGCGTACGTGTGAGGGCGCGGGTTAGCGTCAGCGTACGGGTTAGGATTAGGGGACGGGTCAGGGTCAGGCTTCGGGGAAGGGTTAGGGTTAGGGTTCGGGCTAGGGTTAGAGTTAGGGGACGGGGACGGTTTAGGGTCCAGGTGAGGGTACGACAACGCTTTAGGGGGCGCGTACGTGTGAGGGCGCGTGTTAGTCTCAGCGTACGGGTTAGGATTAGGGGACGGGTGAGGGTCAGGGTTCGGGGAAGGGTTAGGGTTAGGGTTCGGGCTAGGGTTAGGGTTAGGGGACGGGGACGGTTTAGGGTCCAGGTGAGGTTACGACAACGGTTAAGGCGGAGCGTACGTGTGAGGGCGCGGATTAGCGTCAGCGTACGGGTTAGGATTAGGGGACGGGTGAGGGTCAGGCTTCGGGGAAGGGTTAGGGTTAGGGTTCGGGCTAGGGTTAGGGTTAGGGGACGGGGACGGTTTAGGGTCCAGGTGAGGGTACGACAACGCTTTAGGGGGAGCGTACGTGTGAGGGCGCGGGTTAGTGTCAGCGTACGGGTTAGGATTAGGGGACGGGTGAGGGTCAGGCTTCGGGGAAGGGTTAGGGTTAGGGTTCGGGCTAGGGTTAGGGTTAGGGGACGGGGACGGTTTAGGGTCTAGGTGAGGGTACGACAACGCTATAGGGGGAGCGTACGTGTGAGGGCGCGTGTTAGTCTCAGCGTACGGGTTAGGATTAGGGGACGGGTGAGGTTCAGGCTTCGGGGAAGGGTTAGGGTTAGGGTTCGGGCTAGGGTTAGGGTTAGGGGACGGGGACGGTTTAGGGTCCAGGTGAGGGTACGACAACGCTTTAGGGGGAGCGTACGTGTGAGGGCGTGGGTTAGCGTCAGCGTACGGGTTAGGATTAGGGGACGGGTGAGGGTCAGGCTTCGGGGAAGGGTTAGGGTTAGGGTTCGGGCTAGGGTTAGGGTTAGGGGACGGGGACGGTTTAGGGTCCAGGTGAGGGTACGACAACGCTTTAGGGGGAGCGTACGTGTGAGGGCGTGGGTTAGTGTCAGTGTACGGGTTAGGATTAGGGGACGGGTGAGGGTCAGGCTTCGGGGAAGGGTTAGGGTTAGGGTTCGGGCTAGGGTTAGGGTTAGGGGACGGGGACGGTTTAGGGTCCAGGTGAGGGTACGACAACGCTTTAGGGGGAGTGTAAGTGTGAGGGCGCTGGTTAGCGTCAGCGTACGGGTTAGGATTAGGGGACGGGTGAGGGTCAGGCTTCGGGGAAGTTTTAGGGTTAGGGTTCGGGCTAGGGTTAGGGTTAGGGGACGGGCACGGTTTAGGGTCCAGGTGAGGGTACGACAACGCTTTAGGGGGAGCGTACGTGTGAGGGCGCGGGTTAGTGTCAGCGTACGGGTTAGGATTAGGGGACGGGTCAGGGTCAGGCTTCGAGGAAGGGTTAGGGTTAGGGTTCGGGCTAGGGTTAGGGTTAGGGGACGGGACGGTTTAGGGTCCAGGTGAGGGTACGACAATGCTTTAGGGGGATCGTACATGTGATGGCGCATGTTAGTCTCAGCGTACGGGTTAGGATTAGGGGACGGGTGAGGGTCAGGCTTCGGGGAAGGGTTAGGGTTAGGGTTCGGGCTAGGGTTAGGGTTAGGGGACGGGGATGGTTTAGGGTCCAGGTGAGGGTACGACGACGCTTTAGGGGGAGCGTACGTGTGAGGGCGCAGGTTAGTGTCAGCGTACGGGTTAGGATTAGGGGACGGGTGAGGGTCAGGCTTCGGGGAAGATTTAGGGTTAGGGTTCGGGCTAGGGTTAGGGTTAGGGGACGGGGACGGTTTAGGGTCCAGGTGAGGGTACGACAACGCTTTAGGGGGAGCGTACGTGTGAGGGCGCGGGTTAGTGTCAGCGTACGGGTTAGGATTAGGGAACGGGTGAGGGTCAGGCTTCGGGGAAGGGTTAGGGTTAGGGTTCGGGCTAGGGTTAGTGTTAGGGGACGGGGACGGTTTAGGGTCCAGGTGAGGGTACGACAACGCTTCAGGGGGAGCGTACGTGTGAGGGCGCGGGTTAGTGTCAGCGTACGGGTTAGGATTAGGGGACGGGTGAGGGTCAGGCTTCGGGGAAGGGTTAGGGTTAGGGTTCAGGCTAGGGTTAGGGTTAGGGGACGGGGACGGTTTAGGGTCCAGGTGAGGGTACGACAACGCTTTAGGGGGAGCGTACGTGTGAGGGCGCGGGTTAGTGTCAGCGTACGGGTTAGGATTAGGGGACGGGTGAGGGTCAGGCTTCGGGGAAGGGTTAGGGTTAGGGTGCGGGCTAGGGTTAGGGTTAGGGGACGGGGACGGTTTAGGGTCCAGGTGAGTGTACGACAACGCTTTAGGGGGAGCGTACGTGTGAGGGCGCGGGTTAGTGTCAGCGTACGGGTTAGGATTAGGGGACGGGTGAGGGTCAGGCTTCGGGGAAGGGTTAGGGTTAGGGTTCGGGCTAGGGTTAGGGTTAGGGGACGGGGACGGTTTCGGGTCCAGGTGAGGGTACGACAACGCTTTAGGGGGAGCGTACGTGTGAGGGCGCGGGTTAGTGTCAGCGTACGGGTTAGGAATAGGGGACGGGTGAGGGTCAGGCTTCGGGGAAGGGTTAGGGTTAGGGTTCGGGCTAGGGTTAGGGTTAGGGGACGGGGACGGTTTAGGGTCCAGGTGAGGGTACGACAACGCTTTAGGGGGAGCGTACGTGTGAGGGCGCGGGTTAGTGTCACTGTACGGGTTAGGATTAGGGGACGGGTGAGTGTCAGGCTTCGGGGAAGGGTTAGGGTTAGGGTTCGGGCTAGGGTTAGGGTTAGGGGACGGGGAAGGTTTAGGGTCCAGGTGAGGGTACGACAACGCTTTAGGGGGAGCGTACGTGTGAGGCCGCGGGTTATTGTCAGCGTACGGGTTAGGATTAGGGGACGGGTGAGGGTCAGGCTTCGGGGAAGGGTTAGGGTTAGGGTTCGGGCTAGGGTTAGGGTTAGGGAACGGGGACGGTTTAGGGTCCAGGTGAGGGTACGACAACGCTTTAGGGGGAGTGTACTTGTGAGGGCGCGGGTTAGTGTTAGCGTACGGGTTAGGTTTTGGGGACGTGTGAGCGTCAGTATTCTGGGATGGGTTAGGGCTAGGGTTCGGGCTAGGGTTAGGGTTAGGGGACGGGGACGGTTTAGGGTCCAGGTGAGGGTACGACAACGCTTTAGGGGGAGCGTACGTTTGAGGGCGCGGGTTAGCGTTAGCGTCCTGGATAGAATTAGGGGACGGGTGCCGGTCAGGCTTTAGGGAAGGGTTAGGGTTCAGGTTCGGTCTAGGGTTAGGGTTAGGGGACGGGGACGGTTTAGGGTCCAGGTGAGGGTACGACAACGCTTTAGGGGGAGCGTACGTGTGAGGGCGCGGGTTAGCGTTAGCGTACGGGTTAGGATTAGGGGACGGGTGAGTGTCAGGCTTCGGGGAAGTGTTAGGGTTAGGGTTCGAGCTAGGATTAGGGTTAGGGGACGGGGACGGTTTAGGGTCCAGGTGAGGGTACGACAACGCTTTAGGGGGAGCGTATGTGTGAGGGCACGGGTTAGCGTTAGCGTACGCGTTAGGATTAGGGGACGGGTGAATGTCAGGCTTCGGGGAAGTGTTAGGGTTCGGGTTCAGGCTAGGGTTAGGGTTAGGGGACGGGGACGGTTTAGGGTCCAGGTGAGGGTACAACAACGCTTTAGGGGGAGCGTACGTGTGAGGTCGCGGGTTAGCGTTAGCGTACGGGTTAGGATTAGGGGACGGGTGAGGGTCAGGCTTCGGGGAAGGGTTAGGGTTAGGGTTCGGACTAGGGTTAGGGTTAGGGGACGGGGACGGTTTAGGGTCCAGGAGAGGGTACGACAACGCTTTAGGGGGAGCGTACGTGTGAGGGCGTGGGTTAGTGTCAGTGTACTGGTTAGGATTAGGGGACGGGTGAGGGTCAGGCTTCGGGGAAGGGTTAGGGTTAGGGTTCGGGCTAGGGTTAGGGTTAGGAGACGGGGACGGTTTAGGGTCCAGCTGAGGGTACGAGAACGCTTTAGGGGGAGCGTACGTGTGAGGGAGCGGGTTAGTGTCAGCGTACGGGTTAGGATTAGGGGACGGGTGAGGGTCAGGCTTCGGGGAAGGGTTAGGGTTAGGGTTCGGGCTAGGGTTAGGGTTAGGGGACGGGGACGGTTTAGGGTCCAGGTGAGGGTACGAGAACGCTTTAGGGGGAGCGTACGTGTGAGGGCGCGGGTTAGTGTTAGCGTACGGGTTAGGATTAGGGGACGGATGAGGGTCAGGCTTCGGGGAAGGGTTAGGGTTAGGGTTCGGGCTAGGGTTAGGGTTAGGGGACGGGGACGGTTTAGGGTCCAGGTGAGGGTACGACAACGCTTTAGGGGGCGCGTACGTTTGAGGGCGCGGATTATTCTCAGCGTAATGGCTAGGATTAGGGGACGGGTGAGGGTCAGGCTTCGGGGAAGTGTTAGGGTTAGGGTTCGGGCTAGGGTTAGGGTTAGGGGACGGGGACGGTTTAGGGTCCAGGTGAGGGTACGACAGCGCTTTAGGGGGAGCGTACGTGTGAGGGCGTGGGTTAGTGTCAGTGTACGGGTTAGGATTAGGGGACGGGTGAGGGTCAGGCTTCGGGGAAGGGTTAGGGTTAGGGTTCGGGCTAGGGTTAGGGTTAGGGGACGGGACGGTTTAGGGTCCAGGTGAGGGTACGACAACGCTTTAGGGGGCGCGTACGTTTGAGGGCGCGGATTAGTCTCAGCGTAATGGCTAGGATTAGGGGACGGGTGAGGGTCAGGCTTCGGGGAAGGGTTAGGGTTAGGGTTCGGGCTAGGGTTAGGGTTAGGGGACGGGGACGATTTAGGGTCCAGGTGAGGGTACGACAACGCTTTAGGTGGAGCGTACGTGTGAGGCCGCGGGTTAGCGTCAGCGTACGGGTTAGGATTAGGGGATGGGTGAGGGTCAGGCTTCGGGGAAGGTTTAGGGTTAGGGTTCGGGCTAGGGTTAGGGTTAGGGGACGGGGACGGTTTAGGGTCCAGGTGAGGGTACGACAGCGCTTTAGGGGGAGCGTACGTGTGAGGGCGCGGGTTAGTGTCAGTGTACGGGTTAGGATTAGGGGACGGGTGAGGGTCAGGCTTCGGGGAAGGGTTAGGGTTAGGGTTCGGGCTAGGGTTAGGGTTAGGGGACGGGGACGGTTTAGGGTCCAGGTGAGGGTACGACAACGCTTTAGGGGGAGCGTACGTGTGAGGGCGCGGGTTAGCGTCAGCGTACGGGTTAGGATTAGGGGACGGGTGAGTGTCAGGCTTCGGGGAAGGGTTAGGGTTAGGGTTCGGGCTAGGGTTAGGGTTAGGGGACGGGGACGGTTTAGGGTCCAGGTGAGGGTACGACAACGCTTTAGGGGGAGCGTACGTGTGAGGGCGTGGGTTAGTGTCAGTATACGGGTTAGGATTAGGGGACGGGTGAGGGTCAGGCTTCGGGGAAGGATTAGGGTTAGGGTTCGGGCTAGGGTTAGGGTTAGGGGACGGGGACGGTTTAGGGTCCAGGTGAGGGTACGACAACGCTTTAGGGGGAGCGTACGTGTGAGGGCGCGGGTTAGTGTCAGCGTACGGGTTAGGATTAGGGGACGGGTGAGGGTCAGGCTTCGGGGAAGGGTTAGGGTTAGGGTTCGGGCTAAGGTTAGGGTTAGGGGACGGGGACGGTTTAGGGTCCAGGTGAGGGTACCGCAGCGCTTTAGGGGGAGCGTACGTGTGTGGGTGCGGGTTAGTGTCAGCGTACGGGTTAGGATTAGGGGACGGGTGAGGGTCAGGTTTCGGGGAAGGGTTAGGGTTAGGGTTCGGGCTAGGGTTAGGGTTAGGGGACGGGGACGGTTTAGGGTCCAGGTGAGGGTACGACAACGCTTTAGGGGGAGCGTACGTGTTAGGGCGCGGGTTAGTGTCTGCGTACGGGTTAGGATTAGGGGACGGGTGAGGGTCAGGCTTCGGGGAAGGGTTAGGGTTAGGGTTCGGGCTAGGGTTAGGGTTAGGGGACGGGGACGGTTTAGGGTCCAGGTGAGGGTACGACAACGCTTTAGGGGGAGCGTACGTGTGAGGGCGTGGGTTAGTGTCAGTGTACGGGTTAGGATTAGGGGACGGGTGAGGGTCAGGCTTCGGGGAAGGGTTTGGGTTAGGGTTCGGGCTAGGGTTAGGGTTAGGGGACGGGGACGGTTTAGGGTCCAGGTGAGGGTACGACAACGCTTTAGGGGGAGCGTACGTGTGAGGTCGCGGCTTAGTGTTAGCGTACGGGTTAGGATTAGGAGACGGGTGAGGGTCAGGCTTCGGGGAAGGGTTAGGTTTAGGGTTCGGGCTAGGGTTAGGGTTAGGGGACGGGGACGGTTTAGGGTCCAGGTGAGGGTACGGCAACGCTTTAGGGGGAGCGTACGTGTGAGGGCGCGGGTTAGCGTCAGCGTACGGGTTAGGATTAGGGGACTGGTGAGGGTCAGGCTTCGGGGAAGGGTTAGGGTTAGGGTTCGGGCTAGGGTTAGGGTTAGGGGACGGGGACGGTTTAGGGTCCAGGTGAGGGTACGACAACGCTTTAGGGGGAGCGTACGTGTGAGGGCGCGGGTTAGCGTCAGTGTACGGGTTAGGATTAGGGGACGGGTGAGGGTCAGGCTTCGGGGAAGGGTTAGGGTTAGGGTTCGGGCTAGGGTTAGTGTTAGGGGACGGGGAAGGTTTAGGGTCCAGGTGAGGGTACGACAACGCTTTAGGGGGAGCGTACGTGTGAGGGCGCGGGTTAGCGTCAGTGTACGGGTTAGGATTAGGGGACTGGTGAGGGTCAGGCTTCGGGGAAGGGTTAGGGTTAGGTTTCGGGCTAGGGTTAGGGTTAGGGGACGGGGACGGTTTAGGGTCCAGGTGAGGGTACGACAACGCTTTAGGGGGAGCGTACGTGTGAGGGCGCGGGTTAGCGTCAGTGTACGGGTTAGGATTAGGGGACGGGTGAGGGTCAGGCTTCGGGGAAGGGTTAGTGTTAGGGTTCGGGCTAGGGTTAGGGTTAGGGGATGGGGAAGGTTTACGGTCCAGGTGAGGGTACGACAACGCTTTAGGGGGAGCGTACTTGTGAGGGCGCAGGTTAGCGTCAGCGTACGGGTTAGGATTAGGGGACGGGTGAGGGTCAGGGTTCGGGGAAGGGTTAGGGTTAGGGTTCGGGCTAGGGTTAGGGTTAGGGGACGGGGACGGTTTAGGGTCCAGGTGAGGGTACGACAACGCTTTAGGGGGCGCGTACGTTTGAGGGCGCGGATTAGTCTCAGCGTAATGTCTAGGATTAGGGGACGGGTGAGGGTCAGGCTTCGGGGAATGGTTAGGGTTAGGGTTCGGGCTAGGGTTAGGGTTAGGGGACGGGGACGATTTAGGGTCCAGGTGAGGGTACGACAACGCTTTAGGGGGAGCGTACGTGTGAGGCCGCGGGTTAGCGTCAGCGTACGGGTTAGGATTAGGGGACGGGTGAGGGTCAGGCTTCGGGGAAGGTTTAGGGTTAGCGTTCGGGCTAGGGTTAGGGTTAGGGGACGGGGACGGTTTAGGGTCCAGGTGAGGGTACGACAGCGATTTAGGGGGAGCGTAAGTGTGAGGGCGTGGGTTAGTGTCAGTGTACGGGTTAGGATTAGGGGACGGGTGAGGGTCAGGCTTCGGGGAAGGGTTAGGGTTAGGGTTCGGGCTAGGGTTAGGGTTAGGGGACGGGACGGTTTAGGGTCCAGGTGAGGGTACGACAACGCTTTAGGGGGCGCGTACATTTGAGGGCGCGGATTAGTCTCAGCGTAATGGCTAGGATTAGGGGACGGGTGAGGGTCAGGCTTCGGGGAAGGGTTAGGGTTAGGGTTCGGGCTAGGGTTAGGGTTAGGGGACGGGGACGATTTAGGGTCCAGGTGAGGGTACGACAACGCTTTAGGGGGAGCGTACGTGTGAGGCCGCGGGTTAGCGTCAGCGTACGGGTTAGGATTAGGGGACGGGTGAGGGTCAGGCTTCGGGGAAGGTTTAGGGTTAGGGTTCGGGCTAGGGTTAGGGTTAGGGGACGGGGACGGTTTAGGGTCCAGGTGAGGGTACGACAGCGCTTTAGGGGGAGCGTACGTGTGAGGGCGCGGGTTAGTGTCAGTATACGGGTTAGGATTAGGGGACGGGTGAGGGTCAGGCTTCGGTGAAGGGTTAGGGTTAGGCTTCGGGCTAGGGTTAGGGTTAGGGGACGGGGACGTTTTAGGGTCCAGGTGAGGGTACGACAAAGCTTTAGCGGGAGCGTACGTGTGAGGGCGCGGGTTTGCGTTAGGGTACGGGTTAGGATTAGGGGACGGGTGAGGGTCAGGCTTCGGGGAAGGGTTAGGGTTCGGGTTCGGGCTAGGGTTAGGGTTAGGGGACGGGGACGTTTTAGGTTCCAGGTGAGTGTACGACAACGCTTTAGGGGGAGTGTACGTGGGAGGGCGCCAGTTAGCGTTAGCGTACGGGTTATGATTAGGGTACGTGTGAGGGTCAGGCTTCGGGTATGGGTTAGGGCTAGGGTTCGGGCTAGGGTTAGCGTTAGGGGATGGGGACGGTTTAGGGTCCAGGTGAGGGTACGACAACGCTTTAGGGGGAGCGTATGTGTGAGGGCGCGGGTTAGCGTTAGCGTACTGGTTAGGATTAGGGGACGGGTGAGTGTCAGGCTTCGGGGAAGTGTTAGGATTAGGGTTCGGGCTAGGGTTAGGGTTAGGGGACAGGGACGGTTTAGGGTCTAGGTGAGGGTACGACAACGCTTTAGGGGGAGCGTACGTGTGAGGGCACGGGTTAGCGTTAGCGTACGGGTTAGGATTAGGGGACGGGTGAGGGTCAGGCTTCAGGGAAGGGTTAGGGTTCGGGTTCGGGCTAGGGTTAGGGTTAGGGGACGGGGACAGTTTAGGGTCCAGGTGAGGGTACCACAACGCTTTATGGGGAGCGTACGTGTGAGGGCGCGGGTTAGCGTTAGCTTACGGGTTAGGATTAGGGGACGGGTGAGGGTCAGGCTTCGGGGAAGGGTTAGGGTTAGGGTTCGGGCTAGGGTTAGGGTTAGGGGACGGGGACGGTTTAGGGTCCAGGTGAGGGTACGACAACGCTTTAGGGGGAGCGTACGTGTGAGGGCGCGGGTTAGTGTCAGCGTACGGGTTAGGATTAGGGGACGGGTGAGGGTCAGGCTTCGGGGAAGGGTTAGGGTTAGGGTTCGGGCTAGGGTTAGGGTTAGGGGACGGGGACGGTTTAGGGTCCAGGTGAGGGTACCGCAGCGCTTTAGGGGGAGCGTACGTGTGTGGGTGCGGGTTAGTGTCAGCGTACGGGTTAGGATTAGGGGACGGGTGAGGGTCAGGTTTCGGGGAAGGGTTAGGGTTAGGGTTCGGGCTAGGGTTAGGGTTAGGGGACGGGGACGGTTTAGGGTCCAGGTGAGGGTACGACAACGCTTTAGGGGGAGCGTACGTGTTAGGGCGCGGGTTAGTGTCTGCGTACGGGTTAGGATTAGGGGACGGGTGAGGGTCAGGCTTCGGGGAAGGGTTAGGGTTAGGGTTCGGGCTAGGGTTAGGGTTAGGGGACGGGGACGGTTTAGGGTCCAGGTGAGGGTACGACAACGCTTTAGGGGGAGCGTACGTGTGAGGGCGTGGGTTAGTGTCAGTGTACGGGTTAGGATTAGGGGACGGGTGAGGGTCAGGCTTCGGGGAAGGGTTTGGGTTAGGGTTCGGGCTAGGGTTAGGGTTAGGGGACGGGGACGGTTTAGGGTCCAGGTGAGGGTACGACAACGCTTTAGGGGGAGCGTACGTGTGAGGGCGCGGGTTAGTGTTAGCGTACGGGTTAGGATTAGGAGACGGGTGAGGGTCAGGCTTCGGGGAAGGGTTAGGTTTAGGGTTCGGGCTAGGGTTAGGGTTAGGGGACGGGGACGGTTTAGGGTCCAGGTGAGGGTACGGCAACGCTTTAGGGGGAGCGTACGTGTGAGGGCGCGGGTTAGCGTCAGCGTACGGGTTAGGATTAGGGGACTGGTGAGGGTCAGGCTTCGGGGAAGGGTTAGGGTTAGGGTTCGGGCTAGGGTTAGGGTTAGGGGACGGGGACGGTTTAGGGTCCAGGTGAGGGTACGACAACGCTTTAGGGGGAGCGTACGTGTGAGGGCGCGGGTTAGCGTCAGTGTACGGGTTAGGATTAGGGGACGGGTGAGGGTCAGGCTTCGGGGAAGGGTTAGGGTTAGGGTTCGGGCTAGGGTTAGGGTTAGGGGACGGGGAAGGTTTAGGGTCCAGGTGAGGGTACGACAACGCTTTAGGGGGAGCGTACGTGTGAGGGCGCGGGTTAGCGTCAGTGTACGGGTTAGGATTAGGGGATTGGTGAGGGTCAGGCTTCGGGGAAGGGTTAGGGTTAGGTTTCGGGCTAGGGTTAGGGTTAGGGGACGGGGACGGTTTAGGGTCCAGGTGAGGGTACGACAACGCTTTAGGGGGAGCGTACGTGTGAGGGCGCGGGTTAGCGTCAGTGTACGGGTTAGGATTAGGGGACGGGTGAGGGTCAGGCTTCGGGGAAGGGTTAGTGTTAGGGTTCGGGCTAGGGTTAGGGGTAGGGGATGGGGAAGGTTTACGGTCCAGGTGAGGGTACGACAACGCTTTAGGGGGAGCGTACTTGTGAGGGCGCAGGTTAGCGTCAGCGTACGGGTTAGGATTAGGGGACGGGTGAGGGTCAGGCTTCGGGGAAGGGTTAGGGTTAGGGTTCGGGCTAGGGTTAGGGTTAGGGGACGGGGACGGTTTAGGGTCCAGGTGAGGGTACGACAACGCTTTAGGGGGCGCGTACGTTTGAGGGCGCGGATTAGTCTCAGCGTAATGTCTAGGATTAGGGGACGGGTGAGGGTCAGGCTTCGGGGAAGGTTTAGGGTTAGCGTTCGGGCTAGGGTTAGGGTTAGGGGACGGGGACGGTTTAGGGTCCAGGTGAGGGTACGACAGCGATTTAGGGGGAGCGTAAGTGTGAGGGCGTGGGTTAGTGTCAGTGTACGGGTTAGGATTAGGGGACGGGTGAGGGTCAGGCTTCGGGGAAGGGTTAGGGTTAGGGTTCGGGCTAGGGTTAGGGTTAGGGGACGGGACGGTTTAGGGTCCAGGTGAGGGTACGACAACGCTTTAGGGGGCGCGTACATTTGAGGGCGCGGATTAGTCTCAGCGTAATGGCTAGGATTAGGGGACGGGTGAGGGTCAGGCTTCGGGGAAGGGTTAGGGTTAGGGTTCGGGCTAGGGTTAGGGTTAGGGGACGGGGACGATTTAGGGTCCAGGTGAGGGTACGACAACGCTTTAGGGGGAGCGTACGTGTGAGGCCGCGGGTTAGCGTCAGCGTACGGGTTAGGATTAGGGGACGGGTGAGGGTCAGGCTTCGGGGAAGGTTTAGGGTTAGGGTTCGGGCTAGGGTTAGGGTTAGGGGACGGGGACGGTTTAGGGTCCAGGTGAGGGTACGACAGCGCTTTAGGGGGAGCGTACATGTGAGGGCGCGGGTTAGTGTCAGTATACGGGTTAGGATTAGGGGACGGGTGAGGGTCAGGCTTCGGTGAAGGGTTAGGGTTAGGCTTCGGGCTAGGGTTAGGGTTAGGGGACGGGGACGTTTTAGGGTCCAGGTGAGGGTACGACAAAGCTTTAGCGGGAGCGTACGTGTGAGGGCGCGGGTTTGCGTTAGGGTACGGGTTAGGATTAGGGGACGGGTGAGGGTCAGGCTTCGGGGAAGGGTTAGGGTTCGGGTTCGGGCTAGGGTTAGGGTTAGGGGACGGGGACGTTTTAGGTTCCAGGTGAGTGTACGACAACGCTTTAGGGGGAGTGTACGTGGGAGGGCGCCGGTTAGCGTTAGCGTACGGGTTATGATTAGGGTACGTGTGAGGGTCAGGCTTCGGGTATGGGTTAGGGCTAGGGTTCGGGCTAGGGTTAGCGTTAGGGGACGGGGACGGTTTAGGGTCCAGGTGAGGGTACGACAACGCTTTAGGGGGAGCGTATGTGTGAGGGCGCGGGTTAGCGTTAGCGTACTGGTTAGGATTAGGGGACGGGTGAGTGTCAGGCTTCGGGGAAGGGTTAGGGTTAGGGTTCGGGCTAGGGTTAGGGTTAGGGGACAGGGACGGTTTAGGGTCTAGGTGAGGGTACGACAACGCTTTAGGGGGAGCGTACGTGTGAGGGCACGGGTTAGCGTTAGCGTACGGGTTAGGATTAGGGGACGGGTGAGGGTCAGGCTTCAGGGAAGGGTTAGGGTTCGGGTTCGGGCTAGGGTTAGGGTTAGGGGACGGGGACAGTTTAGGGTCCAGGTGAGGGTACCACAACGCTTTATGGGGAGCGTACGTGTGAGGGCGCGGGTTAGCGTTAGCGTACGGGTTAGGATTAGGGGACGGGTGAGGGTCAGGCTTCGGGGAAGGGTTAGGGTTAGGGTGCGGGCTAGGGTTAGTGTTAGGGGACGGGGACGGTTTAGGGTCGAGGTGAGGGTACGAGAAAGCTTTAGGGGGAGAGTACGTGTGAGGGCGCGGGTTATCGTTAGCGTACGGATTAGGATTAGGGGACGGGTGAGGGTCAGGGTTTGGGGAAGGGTTAGGGTTAGGGTTCGGGCTAGGGTTAGGGTTAGGGGACGGAGACGTTTTAGGGTCCAGGTGAGGGTACGACAACGCTTTAGCGGGAGCGTACGTGTGAGGGCGCGGGTTTGCGTTAGCGTACGGATTAGGATTAGGGGACGGGTGAGTGTCAGGCTTCGGGGAAGGATTAGGGTTAGGGTTCGAGCTAGGGTTAGGGTTAGGGGACGGGGACGGTTTAGGGTCCAGTTCAGGGTACGACAACGCTATAGGGGGAGGGTACGTTTGAGGGCGCGGGTTAGAGTTAGCGTACTGGTTAGAATTAGGGGAAGGGTGAGGGTCAGGCTTCGGGGAAGGGTTAGGGTTAGGGTTCGGGCTAGGGTTAGGGTTAGGGGATGGGGACGGTTTAGGGTCCAGGTGAGGGTACGACAACGCTTTAGGGGGAGCGTATGTGTGAGGGCGCGGGTTAGAGTTAGCGTACTGGTTAGGATTAGGGACGGGTGAGGGTCAGGCTTTGGGGAAGGGTTAGGGTTCGGGTTCGGGCTAGGGTTAGGTTTAGGGTACGGGGACGGTTTAGGGTCCAGGTGAGGGTACGACAACGCTTTAGGGGGAGCGTATGTGTGAGGGCGCGGGTTAGCGTTAGCGTACTAGTTAGGATTAGGGGACGGATGAGTGTTAGGCTTCGGGGAAGGGTTAGGGTTAGGGTTCAGGCTAGGGTTAGGTTTAGGGGACGGGGACGGTTTCGGGTCCAGGTGAGGGTACGACAACGCTTTAGGGGGAGCGTACGTGTGAGGGCGCGAGTTAGCGTTAGCGTACGGGTTAGGATTAGGGGACGGGTGAGTGTCAGGCTTCGGGGAAGGGTTAGGGTTAGGGTTCGGGCTAGGGTTAGGGTTAGGGGACGGGGACGGTTTAGGGTCCAGGTGAGGGTACAACAACGCTTTAGGGGGAGCGTACGTGTGAGGGCGCGGGTTAGCGTTAGCGTATGGATTAGGATAAGGGGACAGGTGAGGGTCAGGCTTCGGGTATGGGTTAGGGCTAGGGTTCGGGCTAGGGTTAGGGTTAGGGGACGGGGACGGTTTAGGGTCCAGGTGAGCGTACGACAACGCTTTAGGGGGAGCGTATGTGTGAGGGCGCGGGTTAGCGTTAGCGTACTGGTTAGGATTAGGGGACGGGTGAGTGTCAGGCTTCGGGGAAGGGTTAGGGTTAGGGTTCGTGCTATGGTTAGGGTTAGGGGACGGGGACGGTTTAGGGTCCAGGTGAGGGTACGACAACGCTTTAGGGAGAGCGTACGTGTGAGGGCGTGGGTTAGCGTTAGCGTACGGGTTAGGATTAGGGGACGGGTGAGGGTCAGGCTTCGGGGAAGGGTTAGGGTTAGGGTTCGGGCTAGGGTTAGGGTTAGGGGACGGGGACGTTTTAGGGTCCAGGTGAGGGTACGACAACGCTTTAGCGGGAGCGTACGTGTGAGGGCACGGGTTAGCGTTAGCGTACGTGTTAGGATTAGGGGACGGGTGAGGGTCAGGCTTCGGGGAAGGGTTAGGGTTAGGGTTCGGGCTAGGGTTAGGGTTAAGGGACGGGGACGTTTTAGGTTCCAGGTGAGGGTACGACAACGCTTTAGGGGGAGTGTACGTGGGAGGGCGCCGGTTAGCGTTAGCGTACGGGTTATGATTAGGGGACGTGTGAGGGTCAGGCTTCGGGTATGGGTTAGCGCTAGGGTTCGGGCTAGGGTTAGGGTTAGGGGACGGGGACGGTTTACGGTCCAGGTGAGCGTACGACAACGCTTTAGGGGGAGCGTATGTGTGAGGGCGCGGGTTAGCGTTAGCGTACTGGTTAGGATTAGGGGACGGGTGAGTGTCAGGCTTCGGGGAAGGGTTAGGGTTAGGGTTCGGGCTAGGGTTAGGGTTAGGGGACGGGGACGGTTTAGGGTCCAGGTGTGGGTACGACAACGCTTTAGGGGGAGCATACGTGTGAGGGCGCGGGTTAGTGTTAGTTTAAGGGTTAGGTTTAGGGGACGTGTGAGGGTCAGGCTTCGGGGATGGGTTAGGGCTAGGGTTCGGGCTAGGGTTAGGGTTAGGGGACGGGGACGGTTTAGGATCCAGATGAGGGTACGACAACGCTTTAGGTGGAGCGTACGTGTGAGGGCGTGGGTTAGCGTTAGCGTACTGGTTAGGATTAGGGGACGGGTGAGGGTCAGGCTTCGGGGAAGGGTTAGGGTTAGGGTTCGGGCTAGGGTTAGGGTTAGGGGACGGGGACAGTTTAGGGTCCAGGTGAGGGTACGACAACGCTTTAGGGAGAGTGTACGTGTGAGGGCGCAGTTTAGCGTTAGCGTACGGGTTAGGATTAGGGGACGGGTGAGTGTCAGGCTTCGGGGAAGGGTTACGGTTAGGGTTCGGGCTAGGGTTAGGGTTAGGGGACGGGGACGGTTTAGGGTACAGGTGAGGGTACGACAACGCTTTAGGGGGAGGGTACGTTTGAGGGCGCGGGTTAGCGTTAGCGTACTGGTTAGAATTAGGTGACGGGTGAGGGTCAGGCTTCGGGGAAGGGTTAGGGTTAGGGTTCGGGCTAGGGTTAGGGTTAGGGGACGGGGACGGTTTAGGGTCCCGGTGAGGGTACGACAACGCTTTAGGGGGAGCGTACGTGTGAGGGCGCGGGTTAGCGTTAGCGTACGGGTTTAGATTAGGGGACAGGTGAGTGTCAGGCTTCGGGGAAGGGTTAGGGTAAGGGTTCGGGCTAGGGTTAGGCTTAGGGGACGTGGACGGTTTAGGGTCCAGGTGAGGGTACGACAACGCTTTAGGGGGAGCGTACGTGTGAGGGGGCAGGTGAGCGTTAGCGTACGGGTTAGGATTAGGGGACGGGTGAGAGTCAGGCTTCGGGGAAGGCTTAGGGTTAGGGTTCGGGCTAGGGTTAGGGTTAGGGGACGGGGACGTTTTAGGGTCCAGGTGAGGGTACGACAACGCTTTAGCGGGAGCGTACGTGTGAGGGCGCGGGTTTGCGTTAGCGTACGGGTTAGGATTAGGGGACGGGTGAGGGTCAGGCTTCGGGTATGGTTTAGGGCTAGGGTTCGGGCTAGGGTTAGGGTTAGGGGACGGGGACGTTTTAGGGTCCAGGTGAGGGTACGACAACGCTTTAGGGGGAGCGTATGTGTGAGGGCGCGGGTTAGCGTTAGCGTACTGGTTAGGATTAGGGGACGGGTGAGTGTCAGGCTTCAGGGAAGGGTTAGGGTTTGGGTTCGGGCTAGGGTTAGGTTTAGGGGACGGGGACGGTTTAGGGTCCAGGTGAGGGTACGACAACGCTTTAGGGGGAGCGTACGTGTGAGGGCGCGAGTTAGCGTTAGCGTACGGGTTAGGATTATGGGACGGGTGAGGGTCAGGCTTCGGGGAAGGGTTAGGGTTAGGGTTCGGGCTAGGGTTAGGGTTAGGGGACGGGGACGTTTTAGGGTCCAGGTGAGGGTACGACAACGCTTTAGCGGGAGCGTACGTGTGAGGGCGCGGGTTAGCGTTAGCGTACGGGTTAGGATTAGGGGACGGGTGAGGGTCAGGCTTCGGGGAAGGGTTAGGGTTAGGGTTCGGGCTAGGGTTAGGGTTAGGGGACGGGGACGTTTTAGGGTCCAGGTGAGGGTACGACAACGCTTTAGGGGGAGTGTACGTGGGAGGGCGCCGGTTAGCGTTAGCGTACGGGTTATGATTAGGGGACGTGTGAGGGTCAGGCTTCGGGTATGGGTTAGGGCTAGGGTTCGGGCTAGGGTTAGGGTTAGGGGACGGGGACGGTTTAGGGTCCAGGTGAGCGTACGACAACGCTTTAGGGGGAGCGTATGTGTGAGGGCGCGGGTTAGCGTTAGCGTACTGGTTAGGATTAGGGGATGGGTGAGTGTCAGGCTTCGGGGAAGGGTTAGGGTTAGGGTTCGGGCTAGGGTTAGGGTTAGGGGACGGGGACGGTTTAGGGTCCAGGTGAGGGTACGCCAACGCTTTAGGGGGAGCATACGTGTGAGGGCGCGGGTTAGTGTTAGTGTACGGGTTAGGTTTAGGGGACGTGTGAGGGTCAGGCTTCGGGGATGGGTTAGGGCTAGGGTTCGGGCTAGGGTTAGGGTTAGGGGACGGGGACGGTTTAGGATCCAGATGAGGGTACGACAACGCTTTAGGTGGAGCGTACGTGTGAGGGCGTGGGTTAGCGTTAGCGTACTGGTTAGGATTAGGGGACGTGTGAGGGTCAGGCTTCGGGGAAGGGTTAGGGTTAGGGTTCGGGCTAGGGTTAGGGTTAGGGGACGGGGACAGTTTAGGGTCCAGGTGAGGGTACGACAACGCTTTAGGGAGAGTGTACGTGTGAGGGCGCGGGTTAGCGTTAGCGTACGGTTTAGGATTAGGGGACGGGTAGTGTCAGGCTTCGGGGAAGGTTTACGGTTAGGGTTCGGCCTAGGGTTAGGGTTAGGGGACGGGGACGGTTTAGGGTACAGGTGAGGGTACGACAACGCTTTAGAGGGAGGGTACGTTTGAGGGCGCGGGTTAGCGTTAGCGTACTGGTTAGAATTAGGGGACGGGTGAGGGTCAGGCTTCGGGGAAGGGTTAGGGTTAGGGTTCGGGCTAGGGTTAGGGTTAGGGGACGGGGACGGTTTAGGGTCCAGGTGAGGGTACGACAACGCTTTAGGGGGAGCGTACGTGTGAGGGCGCGGGTTAGCGTTAGCGTACGGGTTTGGATTAGGGGACAGGTGAGTGTTAGGCTTCGGGGAAGGGTTAGGGTAAGGGTTCGGGCTAGGGTTAGGCTTAGGGGACGGGGACGGTTTAGGGTCCAGGTGAGGGTACGACAACGCTTTAGGGGGAGCGTACGTGTGAGGGCGCGCGTTAGCGTTAGCGTACTGGTTAGGATTAGGGGACGGGTGAGGGTCAGGCTTCGGGGAAGGGTTAGGGTTAGGGTTCGGGCTAGGGTTAGGGATAGGGGACGGGGACGGTTTAGGGTCCAGGTGAGGGTACGACAACGCTTTGGGGGAGCGTACGTGTGAGGGCGCGGGTTAGCATTAGCATACGGTTTAGGATTAGGGGACGGGTGAGGGTCATGCTTCGAGAAAGGGTTAGGGTTAGGGTTCGGGCTAGGGTTACGGTTAGGGGACGGGGACGGTTTAGGGTCCAGGTGAGGGTACGACAACGCTTTAGGGTGAGCGTACGTTTGAGGGCGTGGGTCAGCGTTAGCGTACCGGTTAGGATTAAGGGATGGGTGAGGGTCAGGCTTCGGGGAAGGGTTAGGGTTAGTGTTCGGGCTAGGGTTACGGTTACGGGACGGGGACGGTTTAGGGTCCATGTGAGGGTACGACAACGCTTTATGGTGAGCGTACCTGTGAGGGCGCGGGTTAGCGTTAGCGTACGGGTTAGGATTAGGGGACGGGTGAGGTTAAGGCTTCGGGGAAGGGTTAGGGTTAGGGTTCGGGCTAGGGTTAGTGTTAGCGGATGGGGAGGGTTTAGGGTCCAGGTGAGGGTACGACAACGCTTTAGGGGGAGCGTACGTGTGAGGGTGCGGGTTAGCGTTAGCGTACGGGTTAGGATTAGGGGACGGGTGAGGGTCCGGCTTCGGGGAATGGTTAGGGTTAGGGTTCGGGCTAGGGTTAGGGTTACGGGACAGGGACGGTTTAGGGTCCAGGTGAGGGTACGACAACGCTTTAGGGGGAGCGTACGTGTGAGGGCGCGGGTCAATGTTAGCGTACGGGTTAGGATTAGGGGACGGGTGAGGGTCAGGCTTCGGGGAAGGGTTAGGGTTCGGGTTCGGGCTAGGGTTAGGGTTAGGGGACGGGGACGGTTTAGGGTCCAGGTGAGGGTACGACAACGCTTTAGGGGGAGCGTACGTGTGAGGGCGCGGGTTAGCATTAGCGTACGGATTAGGATTAGAGGACGTGTGAGGGTCAGGCTTCGGGGAAGGGTTAGTGTTAGGGATCGGGCTAGGGTTAGGGTTAGGGGACGGGGACGGTTTAGGGTCCAGGTGAGGGTACGACAACGCTTTAGGGGGAGCGTACGTGTGAGGGCGTGGGTTAGCGTTAGCGTACGGGTTAGGATTAGGGGACGGGTGAGTGTCAGGCTTCGGGGAAGGGTTAGGGTTAGGGTTCGGGCTAGGGTTAGGGTTAGGGGACGGGGAGGGTTTAGGGTCCAGGTGAGGGTACGACAACGCTTTAGGGGGAGCGTACGTGTGAGGGCGCGGGTTAGCGTTAGCGTACGGATTAGGATTAGGGGACGGGTGAGGGTCAGGCTTCGGGGAAGTGTTAGGGTTAGGGTTCGGGCTAGGGTTAGGGATAGGGGACGGGGACGGTTTAGGGTCCAGGTGAGGGTACGACAACGCTTCGGGGGAGCGTACGTGTGAGGGCGCGGGTTAGCGTTAGCATACGGTTTAGGATTAGGGGACGGGTTGAGGGTCATGCTTCGAGAAAGGGTTAGGGTTAGGGTTCGGGCTAGGGTTAGGGTTAGGGGACGGGGACGGTTTAGGGTCCAGGTGAGGGTACGACAACGCTTTAGGGTGAGCGTCCGTGTGAGGGGGCAGGTGAGCGTTAGCGTACGGGTTAGGATTAGGGGACGGGTGAGTGTCAGGCTTTGGGGAAGGTTTAGGGTTAGGGTTCAGGCTAGGGTTAGGGTTAGGGGACGGAGACGGTTTAGGGTCCAGGTGAGGGTACGACAACGCTTTAGGAGTAGCGTACGTGTGACGGCGTGGGTTAGCGTTTCGGAACGGGTTAGGATTAGGGGACGGGTGAGAGTCAGGCTTCGGGGAAGGCTTAGGGTTAGGGTTCGGGCTAGGGTTAGGGTTAGGGGACGGGGACGGTTTAGGGTCCAGGTGAGGGTACGACAACGCTTTAGGGGGAGCATACGTGTGAGGGCGCGGGTTAGTGTTAGTGTACGGGTTAGGATTAGGGGACGGGTGAGGGTCAGGCTTCGGGGAAGGGTTAGGGTTAGGGTTCGGGCTAGGTTTAGGGTTAGGGGACGGGGACGGTTAGGGTCCAGGTGAGGGTACGAGAACGCTTTAGGGGGAGCGTACGTGTGAGGGCGCGGGTTAGCGTTAGCGTACAGGTTAGGATTAGGGGACGGGTGAGGGTCAGGCTTTGGGGAAGGCTTAGGGTTAGGGTTCGGGCTAGGGATAGGGTTAGGGGACGGGGACGGTTTAGGGTCCAGGTGAGGGTACGACAACGCTTTAGGGGGAGCGTACGTGTGAGGGCGCGGGTTAGTGTTAGCGTACGGATTAGGTTTAGGGGACGTGTGAGGGTCAGGCTTCGGGTATGGGTTAGGGCTAGGGTTCGGGCTAGGGTTAGGGTTACGGGACGGGGACGGTTTAGGGTCCAGGTGAGGGTACGACAACGCTTTAGGGGGAGCGAACGTGTGAGGGGGCGGGTTAGCGTTAGCGTACGGGTTAGGATTAGGGGACGGGTGAGGGTCAGGCTTCGGGGAAGGGTTAGGGTTAGGGTTCGGGCTAGGTTTACGGTTAGGGGACGGGGACGGTTTAGGGTCCAGCTGAGGGTACGACAACGCTTTAGGGTGAGCGTACGTGTGAGGGCGTGGGTCAGCGTTAGCGTACGGGTTAGGATTAAGGGATGGGTGAGGGTCAGGCTTCGGGGAAGGGTTAGGGTTAGTGTTCGGGCTAGGGTTACGGTTACGGGACGGGGACGGTTTAGGGTCCATGTGAGGGTACGACAACGCTTTATGGTGAGCGTACGTGTGAGGGCGCGGGTTAGCGTTAGCGTACGGGTTAGGATTAGGGGACGGGTGAGGGTCAGGCTTCGGGGAAGGGTTAGGGTTAGGGTTCGGGCTAGGGTTAGGGTTAGGGGACAGGGACGGTTTAGGGTCCAGGTGAGGGTACCACAACGCTTTATGAGGAGCGTACGTGTGAGGGCGCGGGTTAGCGTTAGCGTACGGGTTAGGATTAGGGGACGGGTGAGGGTCAGGCTTCGGGGAAGGGTTAGGGTTAGGATTCGGGCTAGGATTAGGGATAGGGGACGGGGACGGTTTAGGGTCCACGTGAGGATACGACAACGCTTTGGGGGAGCGTACGTGTGAGGGCGCGGGTTAGCGTTAGCATACGGTTTAGGATTAGGGGACGGGTGAGGGTCATGCTTCGAGAAAGGGTTAGGGTTAGGGTTCGGGCTAGGGTTACGGTTAGGGGACGGGGACGGTTTAGGGTCCAGGTGAGGGTACGACAACGCTTTAGGGTGAGCGTACGTGTGAGGGCGTGGGTCAGCGTTAGCGTACGGGTAAGGATTAAGGGATGGGTGAGGGTCAGGCTTCGGGGAAGGGTTAGGGTTAGTCTTCGGGCTAGGGTTACGGTTACGGGACGGGGACGGTTTAGGGTCCATGTGAGGGTACGACAACGCTTTATGGTGAGCGTACGTGTGAGGGCGCGGGTTAGCGTTAGCGTACGGGTTAGGATTAGGGGACGGGTGAGGGTCAGGCTTCGGGGAAGGGTTAGGTTTAGGGTTCGGGCTAGGGTTAGGGTTAGGGGACAGGGACGGTTTAGGGTCCAGGTGAGGGTACCACAACGCTTTATGAGGAGCGTACGTGTGAGGGCGTGGGTTAGCGTTAGCGTACGAGTTAGGATTAGGGGACGGGTGAGTGTCAGGCTTCGGGGAAGGGTTAGGGTTAGGGTTCGGGCTAGGGTTAGTGTTAGCGGATGGGGACGGTTTAGGGTCCAGGTGAGGGTACGACAACGCTTTAGGGGGAGCGTACGTGTGAGAGTGCGGGTTAGCGTTAGCGTACGGGTTAGGATTAGGGGACGGGTGAGGGTCAGGCTTCGGGGAATGGTTAGGGTTAGGGTTCGGGCTAGGGTTAGAGTTACGGGACAGGGACGGTTTAGGGTCCAGGTGAGGGTACGACAACGCTTTAGGGGGAGCGTACGTGTGAGGGCGCGGGTCAGTGTTAGCGTACGGGTTAGGATTAGGGGACGGGTGAGGGTCAGGCTTCGGGGAAGGGTTAGGGTTCGGGTTCGGGCTAGGGTTAGGGTTAGGGGACGGGGACGGTTTAGGGTCCAGGTGAGGGTACGACAACGCTTTAGGGGGAGCGTACGTGTGAGGGCGCGGGTTAGCTTTAGCGTACGGATTAGGATTAGAGGACGTGTGAGGGTCAGGCTTCGGGGAAGGGTTAGTGTTCGGGATCGGGCTAGGGTTAGGGTTAGGGGACGGGGACGGTTTAGGGACCAGGTGAGGGTACGACAACGCTTTAGGGGGAGCGTACGTGTGAGGGCGCGGGTTAGCGTTAGCGTACGGGTTAGGATTAGGGGACGGGTGAGTGTCAGGCTTCGGGGAAGGGTTAGGGTTTGGGTTCGGGCTAGGGTTAGGGTTAGGGGACGGGGACGGTTTAGGGTCCAGGTGAGGGTACGACAACGCTTTAGGGGGAGCGTACGTGTGAGGGCGCGGGTTAGCGTTAGCGTACGGATTAGGATTAGGGGACGGGTGAGGGTCAGGCTTCGGGGAAGGGTTAGGGTTAGGGTTCGGGCTAGGGTTAGGGATAGGGGACGGGGACGGTTTAGGGTCCAGGTGAGGGTACGACAACGCTTTGGGGGAGCATACGTGTGAGGGCGCGGGTTAGCGTTAGCATACGGTTTAGGATTAGGGGACGGGTGAGGGTCATGCTTCGAGAAAGGGTTAGGGTTAGGGTTCGGGCTAGGGTTAGGGTTAGGGGACGGGGACGGTTTAGGGTCCTGGTGAGGGTACGACGCTTTAGGGTGAGCGTACGTGTGAGGGCGTGGGTCAGCGTTAGCGTACGGGTTAGGATTAGGGGACGGGTGAGGGTCAGGCTTCGGGGAAGGTTTAGGCTTAGTGTTCGGGCTAGGGTTACGGTTACGGGACGGGGACGGTTTAGGGTCCATGTGAGGGTACGACAACGCTTTATGGGGAGCGTACGTGTGAGGGCGCGGGTTAGCGTTAGCGTACGGGTTAGGATTAGGGGACGGGTGAGGGTCAGGCTTCGGGGAAGTGTTAGGGTTAGGGTTCGGGCTAGGGTTAGGGTTAGGGGACGGGGACGGTTTAGGGTCTAGGTGAGGGTACGACAACGCTTTAGGGGGAGCGTACGTGTGAGGGCACGGGTTAGCGTTAGCGTACGGGTTAGGATTAGGGGACGGGTGAGGGTCAGGCTTCGGGGAAGGGTTAGGGTTCGGGTTCGGGCTAGGGTTAGGGTTAGGGGACGGGGACGTTTAGGGTCCAGGAGAGGGTACGACAACGCTTTAGGGGGAACGTACGTGTGAGGGGGCGGGTTAGCGTTAGCATACGGTTTAGGATTAGGGGACGGGTGAGGGTCAGGCTTCGGGGAAGGGTTAGGGTTAGGGTTCGGGCTAGGGTTAGGGTTAGGGGACGGGGACGGTTTAGGGTCCAGGTGAGGGTACGAAAACGCTTTAGGGGGAGCGTACGTGTGAGGGGGCAGGTGAGCGTTAGCGTACGGGTTAGGATTAGGGGACGGGTGAGTGTCAGGCTTTGGGGAAGGGTTAGGGTTAGGGTTCAGGCTAGGGTTAGGGTTAGGAGACAGAGACGGTTTAGGGTCCAGGTGAGGGTACGACAACGCTTTAGGGGTAGCGTACGTGTGAGGGCGTGGGTTAGCGTTACGGAACGGGTTAGGATTAGGGGACAGGTGAGAGTCAGGCTTCGGGGAAGGCTTAGGGTTAGGGTTCGGGCTAGGGTTAGGGTTAGGGGACGGGGACGGTTTAGGATCCAGGTGAGGGTACGACAACGCTTTAGGGGGAGCGTACGTGTGAGGGCGCGGGTTAGTGTTAGTGTACGGGTTAGGTTTAGGGGACGTGTGAGGGTCAGGCTTCGGGGATGGGTTAGGGCTAGTGTTCGGGCTAGGGTTAGGGTTAGGGGATGGGGACGGTTTAGGGTCCAGGTGAGGGTACGACAACGCTTTAGGTGGAGCGTACGTGTGAGGGCGTGGGTTAGCGTTAGCGTACTGGTTAGGATTAGGGGACGGGTGAGGGTCAGGCTTCGGGGAAGGGTTAGGGTTAGGGTTCGGGCTAGGGTTAGGGTTAGGGGACGGGGACGGTTTAGGGTCCAGGTGAGGATACGACAACGCTTTAGGGGGAGCGTACGTGTGAGGGCGCGGGTTAGCGTTAGCGTACGGGTTAGGATTAGGGGACGGGTGAGGGTCAGGCTTCGGGGAAGGGTTAGGGTTCGGGTTCGGGCTAGGGTTAGGGTTAGGGTACGAGAACCGTTTAGGGTCCAGGTGAGGGTACGACAACGCTTTAGGGGGAGCGTACGTGTGAGGGCGCGGGTTAGCATTAGCATACGGTTTAGGATTATGGGACGGGTGAGGGTCAGGCTTCGGGGAAGGGTTAGGGTTAGGGTTCGGGCTAGGTTTAGGGTTAGGGGACGGGGACGGTTAGGGTCCAGGTGAGGGTACGAGAACGCTTTAGGGGGAGCGTACGTGTGAGGGCGCGGGTTAGCGTTAGCGTACAGGTTAGGATTAGGGGACGGGTGAGGGTCAGGCTTTGGGGAAGGCTTAGGGTTAGGGTTCGGGCTAGGGATAGGGTTAGGGGACGGGGACGGTTTAGGGTCCAGGTGAGGGTACGACAACGCTTTAGGGGGAGCGTACGTGTGAGGGCGCGGGTTAGTGTTAGCGTACGGATTAGGTTTAGGGGACGTGTGAGGGTCAGGCTTCGGGTATGGGTTAGGGCTAGGGTTCGGGCTAGGGTTAGGGTTACGGGACGGGGACGGTTTAGGGTCCAGGTGAGTGTACGACAACGCTTTAGGGGGAGCGAACGTGTGAGGGGGCGGGTTAGCGTTAGCGTACGGGTTAGGATTAGGGAACGGGTGAGGGTCAGGCTTCGGGGAAGTGTTAGGGTTCGGGTTCGGGCTAGGGTTAGGGTTAGGGGACGGGGACGGTTTATGGTCCAGGTGAGGGTACGACAACGCTTTAGGGGGAGCATACGTGTGAGGGCGTGGGTTAGCGTTAGCGTACGGGTTAGGATTAGGGGACGGGTGAGGGTCAGGCTTCGGGGAAGGTTTAGGGTTAGGGTTCGGGCTAGGGTTAGGGTTAGGGGACGGGGACGGTTTAGGGTCCAGGTGAGGGTACGACAACGCTTTAGGGGGAGCGTACGTGTGAGGGCGCGGGTTAGCGTTAGCGTACTGGTTAGGAATAGGGGACGGGTGAGGGTCAGGCTTCGGGGAAGGTTTAGGGTTAGGGTTCGGGCTAGGGTTAGGGTTAGGGGACGGGGACGGTTTACGGTCCAGATGAGGGTACGACAACGCTTTAGGGGGAGCGTACGTGTGAGGGCGCGGGTTAGCGTTAGCGTATGGTTTACGATTAGGGGACGGGTGAGGGTCAGGCTTCGGGGAAGTGTTAGGGTTAGGGTTCGGACTAGGGTTAGGGTTAGGGGACGGGGACGATTTAGGGTCCAGGAGAGGGTACGACAATGCTTTAGGGGGAGCGTACGTGTGAGGGCGCGGGTTAGCGTTAGCGTACGGGTTAGTATTAGGGGACGGGTGAGGGTCAGGCTTCGGGGAAGGTTTAGGGTTCGGGTTCGGTCTAGGTTTAGGGTTAGGGGACGGGGACGGTTTAGGGTCCAGGTGAGGGTACGACAATGCTTTAGGGGGAGTGTACGTGTGAGGGCGCGGGTTAGCGTTAGCGTACGCGTTAGGATTAGGGGACGGGTGAGGGTCAGGCTTCGGGGAAGGGTTAGGGTTAGGGTTCAGGCTAGGTTTAGGGTTAGGGGACGGGGACGGTTTAGGGTCCAGGTGAGGGTACGACAACGCTTTAGGGGGAGCGTACGTGTGAGGGCGTGTGTTAGCGTTAGCGTACGGTTTAGGATTAGGGGACGGGTGAGAGTCTGGCTTCGGGGAAGCCTTAGGGTTATTGTTCGGGCTACGGTAAGGGTTAGGGGACGGGGACGGTTTAGGGTCCAGGTGAGGGTACGACAACGCTTTAGGGGGAGCGTACGTGTGAGGGCGCGGGTTAGCATTAGCGTACGGGTTAGGATTAGGGGACGCGTGAGTGTCAGGCTTCGGGGAAGGGTTAGGTTTAGGGTTCGGACTAGGGTTAGGGTTAGGGGACGGGGACGGTTTAGGGTCCAGGAGAGGGTACGACAACGCTTTAGGGGGAGCGTACGTGCGAGGGCGCGGGTTAGCGTTAGCGTACGGGTTAGGATTAGGGGACGCGTGAGGGTCAGGCTTCGGGGAAGGGTTAGGTTTAGGGTTCGGGCTAGGGTTAGGGTTAGGGGACGGGGACGGTTTAGGGTCCAGGTGAGGGTACGACAAGGCTTTAGGGGAAGCGTACGTGTGAGGGCGCGGGTTAGCGTTAGCGTACGGATTAGGATTAGGGGACGGGTGAGGGTCAGGCTTCGGGGAAGGGTTAGGGTTGGGGTTCGGGCTAGGGTTAGGGTTAGGGGACTGGGACGGTTTAGGGTCCAGGTGAGGGTACGACAACGCTTTAGGGGGAGCGTACGTGTGAGGGCGCGGGTTAGCGTTAGCGTACGGGTTAGGATTAGGGGACGGGTGAGGGTCAGGCTTCGGGGAAGGGTTAGGGTTAGGGTTCGGACTAGGGTTAGGGTTAGGGGACGGGGACGGTTTAGGGACCAGGAGAGGGAACGACAACGCTTTAGGGGGAGCGTACGTGCGAGGGCGCGGGTTAGCGTTAGCGTACGGGTTAGGATTAGGGGACGGGTGAGGGTCAGGCTTCGGGGAACGGTTAGGTTTAGGGTTCGGGCTAGGGTTAGGGTTAGGGGACGGGGACGGTTTAGGGTCCAGGTGAGGGTACGACAACGCTTTAGGGGGAGCGTACGTGTGAGGGCGCGGGTCAGCGTTAGCGTACGGCTTAGGATTAGGGGATGGGTGAGTGTCAGGCTTCGGGGAAGGGTTAGGGTTAGGGTTCGGGCTAGGGTTAGGGTTAGGGGACTGGGACGGTTTAGGGTCCAGGTGAAGGTTCGACAACGCTTTAGGGGGAGCGTACGTGTGAGTACGTGTGTTAGCGTTAGCGTACGGTTTAGGATTTGGGGACGGGTGAGAGTCAGGCTTCCTGGAAGCCTTAGGGTTATTGTTTGGGCTAGGGTTAGGGTTAGGGGACGGGGACGGTTTAGGGTCCAGGTGAGGGTACGACAAAGCTTTAGGGGGAGCGTACGTGTGAGGGCGCGGGTTAGCGTTAGCGTACTGGTTAGGAATAGGGGACGGGTGAGGGTCAGGCTTCGGGGAAGGGTTAGGGTTAGGGTTCGGGCTAGGGTTAGGGTTAGGGGACGGGGACGGTTTACGGTCCAGATGAGGGTACGACAACGCTTTAGGGGGAGCGTACGTGTGAGGGCGCGGGTTAGCGTTAGCGTATGGTTTACGATTAGGGGACGGGTGAGGGTCAGGCTTCGGGGAAGTGTTAGGGTTAGGGTTCGGACTAGGGTTAGGGTTAGGGTACGGGGACGATTTAGGGTCCAGGAGAGGGTACGACAACGCTTTAGGGGGAGCGTACGTGTGAGGGCGCGGGTTAGCGTTAGCGTACGGGTTAGTATTAGGGGACGGGTGAGGGTCAGGCTTCGGGGAAGGTTTAGGGTTCGGGTTCGGGCTAGGGTTAGGGTTAGGGGACGGGGACGGTTTAGGGTCCAGGTGAGGGTACGACAACGCTTTAGGGGGAGTGTACGTGTGAGGGCGCGGGTTAGCGTTAGCGTACGGGTTAGGATTAGGGGACGGGTGAGGGTCAGGCTTCGGGGAAGGGTTAGGGTTAGGGTTCAGGCTAGGGTTAGGGTTAGGGGACGGGGACGGTTTAGGGTCCAGGTGAGGGTACGACAACGCTTTAGGGGGAGCGTACGTGTGAGGTCGTGTGTTAGCGTTAGCGTACGGTTTAGGATTAGGGGATGGGTGAGAGTCTGGCTTCGGGGAAGCCTTAGGGTTATTGTTCGGGCTACGGTAAGGGTTAGGGGACGGGGACGGTTTAGGGTCCAGGTGAGGGTACGACAACGCTTTAGGGGGAGCGTACGTGTGAGGGCGCGGGTTAGCATTAGCGTACTGGTTAGGATTAGGGGACGGGTGAGTGTCAGGCTTCGGGGAAGGGTTAGGGTTAGGCTTCGGGCTAGGGTTAGGGTTAGGGGACGGGGACGGTTTAGGGTCCAGGTGAGGGTACGACAACGCTTTAGGGGGAGCGTACGTGTGAGGGCGCGGGTTAGCGTTAGCGTACGGGTTAGGATTAGGGGACGGGTGAGGGTCAGGCTTCGGGGAAGATTTAGGGTTCGGGTTCGGGCTAGGGTTAGGGTTAGGGGACGGGGACGGTTTAGGGTCCAGGTGAGGGTATGACAACGCTTTAGGGGGAGCGTACGAGTGTGGGCGCGGGTTAGCGTTAACATACGGTTTAGGATTAGGGGACGGGTGAGGGTCAGGCTTCGGGGAAGGTTTAGGGTTAGGGTTCGGGCTAGGGTTAGGGTTAGGGGACGGGGTCGGTTTAGGGTCCAGGTGAGGGTACGACAACGCTTTAGGTGGAGCGTACGTGTGACGGGGCGGGTTAACGTTAGCGTACGGTTTAGGATTAGGTGACGGGTGAGTGTCAGCCTTCGGGGAAGGGTTAGGGTTAGGGTTCGGGCTAGGGTTAGGGTTAGGGGACGGGGACGGTTTAGGGTCCAGGTGAGGGTACGACAACGCTTTAGGGGCAGCGTACGTGTGAGGGCGCGGGTTAGCGTTAACATACGGTTTAGGATTAGGGGACGGGTGAGGGTCAGGCTTCGGGGAAGGGTTAGGGTTAGGGTTCGGGCTAGGGTTAGGGTTAGGGGACGGGGACGGTTTAGGGTCCAGGTGAGGGTACGACAACGCTTTAGGGGGAGCGTACGTGTGAGGGCGCGGGTTAGCGTTAGCGTACGGGTTAGGATTAGGGGACGGGTGAAGGTCAGGCTTTGGGGAAGGCTTAGGGTTAGGCTTCGGGCTAGGGTTAGGGTTAGGGGACGGGGAAGGTTTAGGGTCCAGGTGAGGGTACGACAACGCTTTAGGGGGAGCGTACGTGTGAGGGCGCGGGTTAGCGTTAGCGTACGGGTTAGGATAAGGGGACAGGTGAGGGTCATGCTTTGGGGAAGGGTTAGGGTTCAGGTTTGGGCTAGGCTTAGGGTTAGGTGACGGGGACGGTTTAGGGTCCAGGTGAGGGTACGACAACGCTTTAGGGGGAGCGTACGTGTGAGGGTGCGGATTAGCGTTAGCGTACGGTTTAGGATTAGGGGACGGGTTAGGGTCAGGGTTCGGGGAAGGGTTAGGGTTCGGGTTCGGGCAGGGTTAGGGTTAGGGGACGGGGACGGTTTAGGGTTCAGGTGATGGTACAACAACGCTTTAGGGGGAGTGTACGTGTGAGGGCGCGGGTTAGCGTTAGCGTACGCGTTAGGATTAGGGGATGGGTGAGGGTCAGGCTTCGGGGAAGGTTTAGGGTTAGGGTTCGGGCTACGGTTAGGGTTAGGGGACGGGGACGGTTTAGGGTCCAGGTGAGGGTACGACAACGCTTTATGGGGAGCGTACGTGTGTGGGCGCGGGTTAGCGTTAGCGTACGGATTAGGATTAGGGGACGGGTGAGTGTCAGGCTTCGGGGAAGGGTTAGGGTTAGGGTTCGGGCTAGGGTTACGGGACGGGGACGGTTTAGGGTCCAGGTGAGGGTACGACAACGCTTTGGGGGAGCGTACGTGTGAGGGCGCGGGTTAGCGTTAGCATACGGTTTAGGATTAGGGGACGGGTGAGGGTCATGCTTCGAGAAAGGTTTAGGGTTAGGGTTCGGGCTAGGGTTAGGGTTAGGGGACGGGGACGGTTTAGGGTCCAGGTGAGGGTACGACAACGCTTTAGGGGGAGCGTACGTGTGAGGGCGCGGGTTAGCGTTAGCGTACGGGTTAGGATTAGGGGACGAGTGAGGGTCAGGCTTCGGGGAATGGTTAGGGTTAGGGTTCGGGCTAGGGTTAGGGTTATGGGACGGGGACGGTTTAGGGTCCAGGTGAGGGTACGACAACGCTTTAGGGGGAGCGTACGTGTGAGGGTGCGGGTCAGCATTAGGGTACGGGTTAGGATTAGGTGATGGGTGAGGGTCAGGCTTCGGGGAAGGGTTAGGGTTCGGGTTAGGGCTAGGGTTAGGGTTAGGGGACGGGGACGGTTTAGGGTCCAGGTGAGGGTACGACAACGCTTTAGGGGGAGCGTACGTGTGCGGGCGCGTGTTAGTCTCAGCGTACGGGTTAGGATTGGGGACGGGTGAGGGTCAGGGTTCGGGGAAGGGTTAGGTTTAGGGTTCGGGCTAGGGTTAGGGTTAGGGGACGGGGACGGTTTAGGGACCAGGTGAGGGTACGACAACACTTTAGGGGGAGCGTACGTGTGAGGGCGCGGGTTAGTGTCAGCGTACGGGTTAGGATTAGGGGACGGGTGAGGGTCATGCTTTGGGGAAGTGTTAGGGTTCGGGTTTGGGCTAGGCTTAGGGTTAGGTGACGGGGACGGTTTAGGGTCCAGGTGAGGGTACGACAACGCTTTAGGGGGAGCGTACGTGTGAGGGTGTGGGTTAGCGTTAGCGTACGGTTTAGGAATAGGGGACGGGTTAGGGTCAGGGTTCTGGGAAGGGTTAGGGTTCGGGTTCGGGCAGGGTTAGGGTTAGGGGACGGGGACGGTTTAGGGTCCAGGTGATGGTACAACAACGCTTTAGGGGGAGTGTACGTGTGAGGGCGCGGGTTAGCATTAGCGTACGGGTTAGGATTAGGGGACGGGTGAGTGTCAGGCTTCGGGGAAGGGTTAGGTATAGAGTTCGAGCTAGGGTTAGGGTTAGGGGACGGGGACGGTTTAGGGTCCAGGTGAGGGTACGACAACGCTTTAGGGGGAGCGTATGTGTGAGGGCACGGGTCAGCGTTAGCGTACGGGTTAGGATTAGGGGACGGGTGAGGGTCAGGCTTCGGGGAAGGGTTAGGGTTCGGGTTCGGGCTAGGGTTAGGGTTAGGGGACGGGGACGGTTTAGGGTCCAGGTGAGGGTACGACAACGCTTTAGGGGGAGCGTACGTGTGAGGGTGCGGGTTAGCGTTAGCGTACGGTTTAGGATTAGGGGACGGGTTAGGGTCAGGGTTCGGGGAAGGGTTAGGGTTCGGGTTCGGGCAGGGTTAGGGTTAGGGGACGGGGACGGTTTAGGGTTCAGGTGATGGTACAACAACGCTTTAGGGGGAGTGTACGTGTGAGGGCGCGGGTTAGCGTTAGCGTACGGGTTAGGATTAGGGGACGGGTGAGGGTCAGGCTTCGGGGAAGGTTTAGGGTTAGGGTTCGGGCTAGGGTTAGGGTTAGGGAACGGGGACGGTTTAGGGTCCAGGTGAGGGTACGACAACGCTTTATGGGGAGCGTACGTGTGAGGGCGCGGGTTAGCGTTAGCGTACGGATTAGGATTAGGGGACGGGTGAGTGTCAGGCTTCGGGGAAGGGTTAGGGTTAGGTTTCGGGCTAGGGTTACGGGACGGGGACGGTTTAGGGTCCAGGTGAGGGTACGACAACGCTTTGGGGGAGCGTACGTGTGAGGGCGCGGGTTAGCGTTAGCATACGGTTTAGGATTAGGGTACGGGTGAGGGTCATGCTTCGAGAAAGGTTTAGGGTTAGGGTTCGGGCTAGGGTTAGGGTTAGGGGACGGGGACGGTTTAGGGTCCAGGTGAGGGTACGACAACGCTTTAGGGGGAGCGTACGTGTGAGGGCGCGGGTTCGCGTTAGCGTACGTGTTAGGATTAGGGGACGAGTGAGGGTCAGGCTTCGGGGAATGGTTAGGGTTAGGGTTCGGACTAGGGTTAGGGTTATGGGACGGGGACGGTTTAGGGTCCAGGGGAGGGTACGACAACGCTTTAGGGGGAGCGTACGTGTGAGGGTGCGGGTCAGCATTAGCGTACGGGTTAGGATTAGGGGATGGGTGAGGGTCAGGCTTCGGGGAAGGGTTATGGTTCGGGTTAGGGCTAGGGTTAGGGTTAGGGGACGGGGACGGTTTAGGGTCCAGGTGAGGGTACGACAACGCTTTAGGGGGAGCGTACGTGTGCGGGCGCGTGTTAGTCTCAGCGTACGGGTTAGGATTGGGGACGGGTGAGGGTCAGGGTTCGGGGAAGGGTTAGGGTTAGGGTTCGGGCTAGTGTTAGGGTTAGGGGACGGGGACGGTTTAGGGACCAGGTGAGGGTACGACAACACTTTAGGGGGAGCGTACGTGTGAGGGCGCGGGTTAGTGTCAGCGTACGGGTTAGGATTAGGGGACGGGTTAGGGTCAGGGTTCGGGGAAGGGTTAGGGTTCGGGTTCGGGCAGGGTTAGGGTTAGGGGATGGGGACGGTTTAGGGTTCAGGTGATGGTACAACAACGCTTTAGGGGGAGTGTACGTGTGAGGGCGTGGGTTAGCGTTAGCGTACGGGTTAGGATTAGGGGACGGGTGAGGGTCAGGCTTCGGGGAAGGTTTAGGGTTAGGGTTCGGGCTAGGGTTAGGGTTAGGGGACGGGGACGGTTTAGGGTCCAGGTGAGGGTACGACAACGCTTTATGGGGAGCGTACGTGTGAGGGCGCGGGTTAGCGTTAGCGTACGGATTAGGATTAGGGGACGGGTGAGTGTCAGGCTTCGGGGAAGGGTTAGGGTTAGGGTTCGGGCTAGGGTTACGGGACGGGGACGGTTTAGGGTCCAGGTGAGGGTACGACAACGCTTTGGGGGAGCGTACGTGTGAGGGCGCGGGTTAGCGTTAGCATACGGTTTAGGATTAGGGGACTGGTGAGGGTCATGCTTCGAGAAAGGTTTAGGGTTAGGGTTCGGGCTAGGGTTAGGGTTAGGGGACGGGGACGGTTTAGGGTCCAGGTGAGGGTACGACAACGCTTTAGGGGGAGCGTACGTGTGAGGGCGCGGGTTAGCGTTAGCGTACGGGTTAGGATTAGGGGACGAGTGAGGGTCAGGCTTCGGGGAATGGTTAGGGTTAGGGTTCGGGCTAGGGTTAGGGTTATGGGACGGGGACGGTTTAGGGTCCAGGTGAGGGTACGACAACGCTTTAGGGGGAGCGTACGTGTGAGGGTGCGGGTCAGCATTAGCGTACGGGTTAGGATTAGGGGATGGGTGAGGGTCAGGCTTCGGGGAAGGGTTAGGGTTCGGGTTAGGGCTAGGGTTAGGGTTAGGGGACGGGGACGGTTTAGGGTCCAGGTGAGGGTACGACAACGCTTTAGGGGGAGCGTACGTGTGCGGGCGCGTGTTAGTCTCAGCGTACGGGTTAGGATTGGGGACGGTTGAGGGTCAGGGTTCGGGGAAGGGTTAGGGTTAGGGTTCGGGCTAGTGTTAGGGTTAGGGGACGGGGACGGTTTAGGGACCAGGTGAGGGTACGAAAACACTTTAGGGGGAGCGTACGTGTGAGGGCGCGGGTTAGTGTCAGCGTACGGGTTAGGATTAGGGGACGGGTGAGGGTCAGGCTTCGGGGATGGGTTAGGTTTAGGTTTTGGGCTAGGGTTAGGGTTAGGGGACGGGGACGGTTTAGGGTCCAGGTGAGGGTACGACAACGCTTTAGGGGGAGCGTACGTGTGAGGGCGCGGGTTAGCGTTAGCGTACGGGTTAGGATAAGGGGACAGGTGAGGGTCATGCTTTGGGGAAGTGTTAGGGTTCGGGTTTGGGCTAGGCTTAGGGTTAGGTGACGGGGACGGTTTAGGGTCCAGGTGAGGGTACGACAACGCTTTAGGGGGAGCGTACGTGTGAGGGTGTGGGTTAGCCTTAGCGTACGGTTTAGGAATAGGGGACGGGTTAGGGTCAGGGTTCGGGGAAGGGTTAGGGTTCGGGTTCGGGCAGGGTTAGGGTTAGGGGACGGGGACGGTTTAGGGTCCAGGTGATGGTACAACAACGCTTTAGGGGGAGTGTACGTGTGAGGGCGCGGGTTAGCATTAGCGTACGGGTTAGGATTAGGGGACGGGTGAGTGTCAGGCTTCGGGGAAGGGTTAGGTATAGAGTTCGAGCTAGGGTTAGGGTTAGGGGACGGGGACGGTTTAGGGTCCAGGTGAGGGTACGACAACGCTTTAGGGGGAGCGTATGTGTGAGGGCACGGGTCAGCGTTAGCGTACGGGTTAGGATTAGGGGACGGGTGAGGGTCAGGCTTCGGGGAAGGGTTAGGGTTCGGGTTCGGGCTAGGGTTAGGGGACGGGGACGGTTTAGGGTCCAGGTGAGGGTACGACAACGCTTTAGGGGGAGCGTAGGTTTGAGGGCGCGGGTTAGCGTTAGAGTCCTGGTTAGAATTAGGGGACGGGTGACGGTCAGGCTTTAGAGAAGTGTTAGGGTTCAGGTTCGGGCTAGGGTTAGGGTTAGGGGACGGGGACGGTTTAGGGTCCAGGTGAGGGTACGACAACGCTTTAGGGGGAGCGTACGTGTGAGGGCGTGGGTTAGCGTTAGCGTACGGGTTAGGATTAGGGTACGGGTGAGTGTCAGGCTTCGGGGAAGGGTTAGAGTTAGGGTTCGCGCTAGGGTTAGGGTTAGGGGACGGGGACGGTTTAGGGTCCAGGTGAGGGTACGACAACGCTTTAGGGGGAGCGTACGTGTGAGGGCATGGGTTAGCGTTAGCGTACGCGTTAGGCTAGGGGACGGGTGAGTGTCAGGCTTCGGGGAAGTGTTAGGGTTCGGGTTCGGGCTAGGGTTAGGGTTAGGGGACGGGGACGGTTTAGGGTCCAGGTGAGGTTACGACAACGCTTTAGGGGGAGCGTGCCTGTGAGGGCACGGGTTAGCGTTAGCATACGGTTTAGGATTACGGGATGGGTGAGGGTCAGGCTTCGGGGAAGGGTTAGGGTTAGGGTTCGGGCTAGGGTTAGGGTTAGGGGACGGGGACGGTTTAGGGTCCAGGTGAGGATACGACAATGCTTTAGGGGGAGCGTACGTGTGAGGGCGCGGGTTAGCGTTAGTGTACGGGTTAGGATTAGCGGACTGGTGAGGGTCAGGCTTCGGGGAAGGGTTAGGGTTAGGGTTCGGGCTAGGGTTAGGGTTAGGGGACGGGGACGGTTTAGGGTCCAGGTGAGGGTACGACAAGGCTTTAGGGGGAACGTACGTGTGAGGGCGCGGGTTGGCGTTAGCGTACGGGTTAGGATAAGGGGACAGGTGAGGGTCAGGCTTCGGGGAAGTGTTAGGGTTCGTGTTTGGGCTAGGCTTAGGGTTAGGTGACGGGGACGGTTTAGGGTTCAGGTGAGGGTACGACAACCCTTTAGGGGGAGCGTACATGTGAGGGCGCGGGTCAGCGTTAGCGTACGGGTTAGGATTAGGGGACGGGTGAGGGTCAGGCCTCGGGGAAGTGTTAGGGTTCGGGTTCGGGCTAGGGTTAGAGTTAGGGGACGGGGACTTTTTAGGGTCCAGGTGAGGGTACGACAACTCTTTAGGGGGAGCGTACGTTTGAGGGCGCGGGTTAGCGTTAGCATCCTTGTTAGAATTAGGGGACGGTTGACGGTCAGGCTTTAGGGAAGGGTTAGGGTTCAGGTTCGGGCTAGGGTTAGGGTTAGGGGACGGGGACGGTTTAGGGTCCAGGTGAGGGTACGACAACGTTTTAGGGGGAGCGTACGTGTGAGTGCGCGGGTCAGCGTTAGCGTACGTGTTAGGATTAGGGAACGGGTGAAGGTCAGGCTTCGGGGAAGGGTTAGGGTTAGGGTTCGGGCTAGGGTTAGGGTTAGGGGACGGGGACGGTTTAGGGTCCAGGTGAGGGTACGACAACGCTTTAGGGGGAGCGTACGTGTGAGGGCGCGGGTTAGTGTCAGCGTACGTGTTAGGATTAGGGGACGGGTGAGGGTCAGGCTTCGGGGAAGGGTTAGGGTTAGTGTTCGGGCTAGGGTTAGGGTTAGGGGACGGGGACGGTTTAGGGTCCAGGTGAGGGTACGACAACGCTTTAGGGGGAGCGTACGTGTGAGTGCGCGGGTCAGCGTTAGCGTACGTGTTAGGATTAGGGAACGAGTGAGGGTCAGGCTTCGGGGAAGGGTTAGGGTTCGGGTTCGGGCTAGGGTTACGGTTAGGGGACGGGGACGGTTTAGGGTCCAGGTGAGGGTACAACAACGCTTTAGGGGGAGCGTACGTGTGAGGGCGCGGGTTAGCGTCAGCGTACGGGTTAGGATTAGGGGACGGGTGAGGGTCAGGCTTCGGGGAAGGTTTAGGGTTAGGGTTCGGGCTAGGGTTAGGGTTAGGGGACGGGGACGGTTTAGGGTCCAGGTGAGGGTACGACAGCGCTTTAGGGGGAGCGTACGTGTGAGGGCGCGGGTTAGTGTCAGCGTACGGGTTAGGATTAGGGGACGGGTGAGGGTCAGGCTTCGGGGAAGGGTTAGGGTTAGGGTTCGGGCTAGGGTTAGGGTTAGGGTACGGGGACGGTTTAGGGTCCAGGTGAGGGTACGAGAACGCTTTAGGGGGAGCGTACGTGTGAGGGCGCGGGTTAGTGTCAGCGTACGGGTTAGGATTAGGGGATGGGTGAGGGTCAGGCTTCGGGGAAGGGTTAGGGTTAGGGTTCGGGCTAGGGTTAGGGTTAGGGGACGGGGACGGTTAGGGTCCAGGGGAGGGTACGACAACGCTTTAGGGGGAGCGTACGTGTGAGGGCGCGGGTTAGTGTCAGCGTACGGGTTAGGATTAGGGGACGGGTGAGGGTCAGGCTTCGGGGAAGGGTTAGGGTTAGGGTTCGGCCTAGGGTTAGGGTTAGGGGACGGGGACGGTTTAGGGTCCAGGTGAGGGTACGACAACGCTTTAGGGGGAGCGTACGTGTGAGGGCGCGGGTTAGCGTCAGCGTACGGGTTAGGATTAGGGGACGGGTGAGGGTCAGGCTTTGGGGAAGTGTTAGGGTTAGGGTTCGGGCTAGGGTTAGGATTAGGGTACGGGGACGGTTTAGGGTCCAGCTGAGGGTACTACAACTCTTTAGGGGGAGCGTACGTGTCAGGGCGCGGGTTAGCGTCAGCGTACGGGTTAGGATTAGGGGACGGGTGAGGGTCAGGCTTCGGGGAAGGGTTAGGGTTAGGGTTCGGGCTAGGGTTAGGGTTAGGGGACGGGGACGGTTTAGGGTCCACCTGAGGGTACGACAACGCTTTAGGGGGAGCGTACGTGTGAGGGCGCGGGTTAGTGTCAGTGTAATGGTTAGGATTAGGGGACGGGTGAGGGTCAGGCTTCGGGGAAGGGTTAGGGTTAGGGTTCGGGCTAGGGTTAGGGTTAGGGGACGGGGACGGTTTACGGTCCAGGTGAGGGTACGACAACGCTTTAGGGGGAGCGTACGTGTGAGGGCGCGGGTTAGTGTCAGCGTACAGGTTAGGATTAGGGGACGGGTGAGCGTCAGGCTTCGGGGAAGGGTTAGGGTTAGGGTTCGGCCTAGGGTTAGGGTTAGGGGACGGGGACGGTTTAGGGTCCAGGTGAGGGTACCGCAGCGCTTTAGGGGGAGCGTACGTGTGAGGGCGCGGGTTAGTGTCAGCGTACGGGTTAGGATTAGGGGACGGGTGAGGGTCAGGCTTCGGGGAAGGGTTAGGGTTAGGGTTCGGGCTAGGGTTAGGTTTAGGGGAAGGGGCCGGTTTAGGGTCCAGGTGAGGGTACGACAACGCTTTAGGGGGAGCGTACGTGTGAGGGCGCGGGTTAGTGTCAGCGTACGGGTTAGCATTAGGGGACGGGTGAGGGTCAGGCTTCGGGGAAGTGTTAGGGTTAGGGTTCGGGCTAGGGTTAGCGTTAGGGGACGGGGTCGGTTTAGGGTCCAGGTGAGGGTACGACAACGCTTTAGGGGGAGCGTACGTGTGAGGGCGCGGTTTAGCGTCAGCGTACGGGTTAGGATTAGGGGACGGGTGAGGGTCAGGCTTCGGGGAAGGGTTAGGGTTAGGGTTCGGGCTAGGGTTAGGGTTAGGGGAAGGGGACGGTTTAGGGTCCAGGTGAGGGTACGACAACGCTTTAGGGGGAGCGTACGTGTGAGGGCGCGGTTTAGCGTCAGCGTACGGGTTAGGATTAGGGGACGTGTGAGGGTCAGGCTTCGGGGAAGGGTTAGGGTTAGGGTTCGGGCTAGGGTTAGGGTTAGGGGACGGGGACGGTTTAGGGTCCAGCTGAGGGTACGACAACGCTTTAGGGGGAGCGTACGTGTGAGGGCGCGGGTTAGCGTCAGCGTACGGGTTAGGATTAGGGGACGGGTGAGCTTCAGGCTTCGGGGAAGGGTTAGGGTTAGGGTTCGGGCTAGGGTTAGGGTTAGGGGACGGGGACGGATTACGGTCCAGGTGAGGGTACGACAACGCTTTAGGGGGAGCGTACGTGTGAGGGCGCGGGTTAGTGTCAGCGTACGGGTTAGGATTAGGGGACGGGTGAGGGTCAGGCTTCGGGGAAGGGTTAGGGTTAGGGTTCGGCCTAGGGTTAGGGTTAGGGGACGGGGACGGTTTAGGGTCCAGGTGAGGGTACCGCAGCGCTTTAGGGGGAGCGTACGTGTGAGGGCGCGGGTTAGTGTCAGCGTACGGGTTAGGATTAGGGGACGGGTGAGGGTCAGGCTTCGGGGAAGGGTTAGGGTTAGGGTTCGGGCTAGGGTTAGGGTTAGGGGACGGGGACGGTTTAGGGTCCAGGTGAGGGTACGACAACGCTTTAGGGGGAGCGTACGTGTGAGGGCGCGGGTTAGTGTCAGCGTACGGGTTAGCATTAGGGGACGGGTGAGGGTCAGGCCTCGGGGAAGTGTTAGGGTTAGGGTTCGGGCTAGGGTTAGCGTTAGGGGACGGGGTCGGTTTAGGGTCCAGGTGAGGGTACGACAACGCTTTAGGGGGAGCGTACGTGTGAGGGCGCGGTTTAGCGTCAGCGTACGGGTTAGGATTACGGGACGGGTGAGGGTCAGGCTTCGGGGAAGGGTTAGGGTTAGGGTTCGGGCTAGGGTTAGGGTTAGGGGAAGGGGACGGTTTAGGGTCCAGGTGAGGGTACGACAACGCTTTAGGGGGAGCGTACGTGTGAGGGCGCGGTTTAGCGTCAGCGTACGGGTTAGGATTAGGGGACGTGTGAGGGTCAGGCTTCGGGGAAGGGTTAGGGTTAGGGTTCGGGCTAGGGTTAGGGTTAGGGGACGGGGACGGTTTAGGGTCCAGCTGAGGGTACGACAACGCTTTAGGGGGAGCGTACGTGTGAGGGCGCGGGTTAGCGTCAGCGTACGGGTTAGGATTAGGGGACGGGTGAGCTTCAGGCTTCGGGGAAGGGTTAGGGTTAGGGTTCGGGCTAGGGTTAGGGTTAGGGGACGGGGAAGGTTTAGGGTCCAGGTGAGGGTACGACAACGCTTTAGGGGGAGCATACGTGTGAGGGCGCGGGTTAGCGTCAGCGTACGGGTTAGGATTAGGGGACGGGTGAGGGTCAGGCTTCGGGGAAGGGTTAGGGTTAGGGTTCGGGCTAGGGTTAGGGTTAGGGGACGGGGACGGTTTAGGGTCCAGGTGAGGGTACGACAACGCTTTAGGGGGCACGTACGTTTGAGGGCGCGGATTAGTCTCAGCGTAAGGGCTAGGATTAGGGGACGGGTGAGGGTCAGGCTTCGGGGAAGGGTTAGGGTTAGGGTTCGGGCTAGGGTTAGGGTTAGGTGACGGGGAAGATTTAGGGTCCAGGTGAGGGTACGACAACGCTTTAGGGGGAGCGTACGTGTGAGGACGCGTGTTAGTCTCAGCGTACTGGTTAGGATTAGGGGACGGGTGAGGGTCAGGCTTCGGGGAAGGCTTAGGGTTAGGGTTCGGGCTAGGGTTAGGGTTAGGGGACGGGGACCGTTTAGGGTCCAGGTGAGGGTACGACAACGCTTTAGGGGGAGCGTAAGTGTGAGGGCGCGGGTTAGTGTCAGCGTACGGGTTAGGATTAGGGGACGGGTGAGGGTCAGGCTTCGGGGAAGGGTTAGGGTTAGGGTTTGGGCTAGGGTTAGGGTTAGGGGACGGGGACGGTTTAGGGTCCAGGTGAGGGTACGACAACGCTTTAGGGGGAGCGTACGTGTGAGGGCGCGGGTTAGTGTCAGCGTACGGGTTAGGATTAGGGGACGTGTGAGGGTCAGGCTTCGGGGAAGGGTTAGGGTTAGGGTTCGGGCTAGGGTTAGGGTTAGGGGACGGGGAAGGTTTAGGGTCCAGGTGAGGGTACGACAACGCTTTAGGGGGAGCGTACGTGTCAGGGCGCGGGTTAGCGTCAGCATACGGATTAGGATTAGGGGACGGGTGAGGGTCAGGCTTCGGGGAAGGGTTAGGGTTAGGGTGTGGGCTAGGGTTAGGGTTAGGGGACGGGGACGGTTTAGGGTCCAGGTGAGGGTACGACAACGCTTTAGGGGGAGCGTACGTGTGAGAGCGCCGGTTATTGTCAGCGTACGGCTTAGGATTATGGGACGGGTGAGGGTCAGGCTTCGGGAAAGTGTTAGGGTTAGGGTTCGGGCTAAGGTTAGGGTTAGGGGACGGGGACGGTTTAGGGTCCAGGTGAGGGTACGACAACGCTTTAGGGGGAGCGTACGTGTGAGGGCGCGGGTTAGTGTTAGCGTACGGGTTAGGATTAGGGGAGGGGTGAGGGTCAGGCTTTAGGGAAGGGTTAGGGTTCAGTTTCGGGCTAGGGTTAGGTTTAGGGGACGGGGACGGTTTAGGGTCCAGGTGAGGGTACGACAACGCTTTAGGGGGAGCGTACGTCTGAGGGCGGGGGTTAGTGTTAGCGTACGGGTTAGGATTAGGGGAGGGGTGAGGGTCAGGCTTCGGGGAAGGGTTAGGGTTAGGGTTCGGGCTAGGGTTAGGGTTAGGGGACGGAGACGGTTTACGGTCAAGGTGAGGGTACGACAACGCTTTAGGGGAGCGTACGTGTGAGGGCGCGGGTTAGTGCCAGCGTACGGGTTAGCATTAGGGGACGGGTGAGGGTCAGGCTTCGGGGAAGGGTTAGGGTTAGGGTTCGGGCTAGGGTTAGGGGACGGGGACGGTTTAGGGTCCAGGTGAGGGTACGACAACGCTTTTGTGGGAGCGTACGTGTGAGGGCGCGGGTTAGTGTCAGCGTACGGGTTAGGATTAGGGGACGGGTGAGGGTCAGGCTTCGGGGAAGGGTTAGGGTTAGGGTTCGGACTAGGGTTAGTGTTAAGGGACGGGGACGGTTTAGAGTCCAGGTGAGGGTACGACAGCGCTTTAGGGGGAGCGTACGTGTGAGGGCGTGGGTTAGCGTCAGCGTACGGGTTAGGATTAGGGGACGGGTGAGAGTCAGGCTTCGGGGAGGGCTTAGGTTTAGGGTTCGGGCTAGGGTTAGGGTTAGGGGACGGGGACGGTTTAGGGTCCAGGTGAGGGTACGACAGCTCTTTAGGGGGAGCGTACGTGTGAGGGAGCGGGTTAGTGTCAGCGTACGGGTTAGGATTAGGGGACGGGTGAGGGTCAGGCTTCGGGGAAGTGTTAGGGTTAGGGTTCGGGCTAGGGTTAGGGTTAGGGGACGGGGACGGTTTAGGGTCCAGGTGAGGGTACGAGAATGCTTTAGGGGGAGCGTACGTGTGAGGGCGCGGGTTAGTGTCAGCGTACGGGTTAGGATTAGGGGACGGGTGAGGGTCAGGCTTCGGAGAAGGGTTAGGGTTAGGGTTCGGGCTAGGGTTAGGGTTAGGGGACGGGGACGGTTTAGGGTCCAGGTGAGGGTACGACGACGCTTTAGGGGGAGCGAACGTGTGAGGGCGCGGTTTAGTGTCAGCGTACGGGTTAGGATTAGGGGACGGGTGAGGGTCAGGCTTCGGGGAAGGGTTAGTGTTAGGGTTCGGGCTAGGGTTAGGGTTAGGGGACGGGGACGGTTTAGGGTCCAGCTGAGGGTACGACAACGCTTTAGGGGGAGCGTACGTGTGAGGGCGCGGATTAGCGTCAGCGTACGGGTTAGGATTAGGGGACGGGTGAGGGTCAGGCTTCGGGGAAGGGTTAGGGTTAGGGTTCGGGCTAGGGTTAGGGTTAGGGGACGGGGAAGGTTTAGGGTCCAGGTGAGGGTACGACAACGCTTTAGGGGGAGCGTACGTGTGAGGGCGTGGGTTAGCATCAGCGTACGGGTTAGGATTAGGGGACGGGTGAGGGTCAGGCTTCGGGGAAGGGTTAGGGTTAGGGTTCGGGCTAGGGTTAGGGTTAGGGGATGGGGACGGTTTAGGGTCCAGGTGAGGGTACGACAACGCTTTAGGGGGCGCGTACATTTGAGGGCGCGGATTAGTCTCAGCGTACGGGCTAGGATTAGGGGACGGGTGAGGGTCAGGCTTCGGGGAAGGGTTAGGGTTAGGGTTCGGGCTAGGGAAAGGGTTAGGGGACGGGGACGATTTAGGGTCCAGGTGAGGGTACGACAACGCTTTAGGGGGAGCGTACGTGTGAGGGCGCGTGTTAGTCTCAGCGTACTGGTTAGGATTAGGGGACGGGTGAGGGTCAGGCTTCGGGGAAGGCTTAGGGTTAGGGTTCGGGCTAAGGTTAGGGTTAGGGGACGGGGACGGTTTAGGGTCCAGGTGAGGGTACGACAACGCTTTAGGGGGAGCGTACGTGTGAGGGCGCGGTTTAGCGTCAGCGTACGGGTTAGGATTAGGGGACGGGTGAGGGTCAGGCTTCGGGGAAGGGTTAGGGTTAGGGTTCGGGCTAGGGTTAGGGTTAGGGGACGGGGACGGTTTAGGGTCCAGCTGAGGGTACGACAACGCTTTAGGGGGAGCGTACGTGTGAGGGCGCGGATTAGCGTCAGCGTACGGGTTAGGATTAGGGGACGGGTGAGGGTCAGGCTTCGGGGAAGGGTTAGGGTTAGGGTTCGGGCTAGGGTTAGGGTTAGGGGACGGGGAAGGTTTAGGGTCCAGGTGAGGGTACGACAACGCTTTAGGGGGAGCGTACGTGTGAGGGCGTGGGTTAGCATCAGCGTACGGGTTAGGATTAGGGGACGGGTGAGGGTCAGGCTTCGGGGAAGGGTTAGGGTTAGGGTTCGGGCTAGGGTTAGGGTTAGGGGACGGGGACGGTTTAGGGTCCAGGTGAGGGTACGACAACGCTTTAGGGGGCGCGTACATTTGAGGGCGCGGATTAGTCTCAGCGTACGGGCTAGGATTAGGGGACGGGTGAGGGTCAGGCTTCGGGGAAGGGTTAGGGTTAGGGTTCGGGCTAGGGTTAGGGTTAGGGGACGGGGACGATTTAGGGTCCAGGTGAGGGTACGACAACGCTTTAGGGGGAGCGTACGTGTGAGGGCGCGTGTTAGTCTCAGCGTACTGGTTAGGATTAGGGGACGGGTGAGGGTCAGGCTTCGGGGAAGGCTTAGGGTTAGGGTTTGGGCTAGGGTTAGGGTTAGGGGACGGGGACGGTTTAGGGTCCAGGTGAGGGTACGACAACGCTTTAGGGGGAGCGTACGTGTGAGGGCGCGGGTTAGTGTCAGCGTACGGGTTAGGATTAGGGGACGTGTGAGGGTCAGGCTTCGGGGAAGGGTTAGGGTTAGGGTTCGGGCTAGGGTTAGGGTTAGGGGACGGGGACGGTTTAGGGTCCAGGTGAGGGTACGACAACGCTTTAGGGGGAGCGTACGTGTCAGGGCGCGGGTTAGCGTCAGCATACGGATTAGGATTAGGGGACGGGTGAGGGTCAGGCTTCGGGGAAGGGTTAGGGTTAGGGTGTGGGCTAGGGTTAGGGTTAGGGGACGGGGACGGTTTAGGGTCCAGGTGAGGGTACGACAACGCTTTAGGGGGAGCGTACGTGTGAGAGCGCCGGTTATTGTCAGCGTACGGCTTAGGATTATGGGACGGGTGAGGGTCAGGCTTCGGGAAAGTGTTAGGGTTAGGGTTCGGGCTAAGGTTAGGGTTAGGGGACGGGGACGGTTTAGGGTCCAGGTGAGGGTACGACAACGCTTTAGGGGGCGCGTACGTGTGAGGGCGCGAGTTAGTGTCAGCGTACGGGTTAGGATTAGGGGACGGGTGAGTGTCAGGCTTCGGGGAAGGGTTAGGGTTAGGGTTCGGGCTAAGGTTAGGGTTAGGGGACGGGGACGGTTTAGGGTCCAGGTGAGGGTACGACAACGCTTTAGGGGGAGCGTACGTGTGAGGGCGCGGGTTAGTGTTAGCGTACGGGTTAGGATTAGGGGAGGGGTGAGGGTCAGGCTTTAGGGAAGGGTTCGGGTTCAGTTTCGGGCTAGGGTTAGGGTTAGGGGACGGGGACGGTTTAGGGTCCAGGTGAGGGTACGACAACGCTTTTGTGGGAGCGTACGTGTGAGGGCGCGGGTTAGTGTCAGCGTACGGGTTAGGATTAGGGGACGGGTGAGGGTCAGGCTTCGGGGAAGGGTTAGGGTTAGGGTTCGGACTAGGGTTAGTGTTAAGGGACGGGGACGGTTTAGAGTCCAGGTGAGGGTACGACAGCGCTTTAGGGGGAGCGTACGTGTGAGGGCGTGGGTTAGCGTCAGCGTACGGGTTAGGATTAGGGGACGGGTGAGAGTCAGGCTTCGGGGAGGGCTTAGGTTTAGGGTTCGGGCTAGGGTTAGGGTTAGGGGACGGGGACGGTTTAGGGTCCAGGTGAGGGTACGACAGCTCTTTAGGGGGAGCGTACGTGTGAGGGAGCGGGTTAGTGTCAGCGTACGGGTTAGGATTAGGGGACGGGTGAGGGTCAGGCTTCGGGGAAGTGTTAGGGTTAGGGTTCGGGCTAGGGTTAGGGTTAGGGGACGGGGACGGTTTAGGGTCCAGGTGAGGGTACGAGAATGCTTTAGGGGGAGCGTACGTGTGAGGGCGCGGGTTAGTGTCAGCGTACGGGTTAGGATTAGGGGACGGGTGAGGGTCAGGCTTCGGGGAAGGGTTAGGGTTAGGGTTCGGGCTAGGGTTAGGGTTAGGGGACGGGGACGGTTTAGGGTCCAGGTGAGGGTACGACAACGCTTTAGGGGGAGCGTACGTGTGAGGGCGCGGGTTAGTGTCTGCGTACGGGTTAGGATTAGGGTACGGGTGAGGGTCAGGCTTCGGGGAAGGGTTAGGGTTAGGGTTCGGGCTAGGGTTAGGGTTAGGGGACGGGGACGGTTTAGGGTCCAGGTGAGGGTACGACAACGCTTTAGGGGGAGCGTACGTGTGAGGGCGCGGTTTAGCGTCAGCGTACTGGTTAGGATTAGGGGACGGGTGAGGGTCAGGCTTCGGGGAAGGTTTAGGGATAGGGTTCGGGCTAGGGTTAGGGTTAGGGGACGGGGACGGTTTAGGGTGCAGGTGAGGGTACGACAACGCTTTAGGGGGAGCGTACGTGTGAGGGCGTGGCTTAGCGTCAGCGTACGTGTTAGGATTAGGGGACGGGTGAGAGTCAGGCTTCGGGGAAGGGTTAGGGTTAGGGATCGGTCTAGGGTTAGGGTTAGGGGACGGTGACGGTTTAGAGTCCAGGTGAGGGTACGACAGCGCTTTAGGGAGAGCCTAAGTGTGAGGGCGCGGGTTAGTGTCAGTGTACGGGTTAGGAATAGGGGACGGGTGAGGGTCAGGCTTCGGGGAAGGGTTAGGGTTAGGGTGCGGGCTAGGGTTAGGGTTAGGGGACGGGGACGGTTTAGGGTCCAGGTGAGGGTACGACGACGCTTTAGGGGGAGCGTACGTGTGAGGGCGCGGGTTAGTGTCAGCGTACGGTTTAGCATTAGGGGACGGGTGAGGGTCAGGCTTCGGGGAAGGGTTAGGGTTAGGGTTCGGGCTAGGGTTAGCGTTACGGGACGGGGTCGGTTTAGGGTCCAGGTGAGGGTACGACAACGCTTTAGGGGGAGCGTACGTGTGAGGGCGCGGTTTAGCGTCAGCGTACGGGTTAGGATTAGGGGACGGGTGAGGGTCAGGCTTCGGGGAAGGGTTAGGGTTAGGGTTCGGGCTAGGGTTAGGGTTAGGGGACGGGGACGGTTTAGGGTCCAGCTGAGGGTACGACAACGCTTTAGGGGGAGCGTACGTGTGAGGGCGCGGATTAGCGTCAGCGTACGGGTTAGGATTAGGGGACGGGTGAGGGTCAGGCTTCGGGGAAGGGTTAGGGTTAGGGTTCGGGCTAGGGTTAGGGTTAGGGGACGGGGAAGGTTTAGGGTCCAGGTGAGGGTACGACAACGCTTTAGGGGGAGCGTACCTGTGAGGGCGTGGGTTAGCATCAGCGTACGGGTTAGGATTAGAGGACGGGTGAGGGTCAGGCTTCGGGGAAGGGTTAGGGTTAGGGTTCGGGCTAGGGTTAGGGTTAGGGGACAGGGACGGTTTACGGTCCAGGTGAGGGTACGACAACGCTTTAGGGGGCGCGTACATTTGAGGGCGCGGATTAGTCTCAGCGTACGGGCTAGGATTAGGGGACGGGTGAGGGTCAGGCTTCAGGGAAGGGTTAGGGTTAGGTTTCGGGCTAGGGTTAGGGTTAGGGGACGGGGACGATTTAGGGTCCAGGTGAGGGTACGACAACGCTTTAGGGGGAGCGTACGTGTGAGGGCGCGTGTTAGTCTCAGTGTACTGGTTAGGATTAGGGGACGGGTGAGGGTCAGGCTTCGGGGAAGGCTTAGGGTTAGGGTTCGGGCTAGGGTTAGGGTTAGGGGACGGGGACGATTTAGGGTCCAGGTGAGGGTACGACAACGCTTTAGGGGGAGCGTACGTGTGAGGGCGCGGGTTAGTGTTAGCGTACGGGTTAGGATTAGGGGACGGGTGAGGGTCAGGCTTCGGGGAAGGGTTAGGGTTAGGGTTCGGGCTAGGGTTAGGGTTAGGGGACGGGGACGGTTTAGGGTCCAGGTGAGGGTACGACAACGCTTTAGGGGGAGCGTACGTGTGAGGGCGCGGGTTAGTGTTAGCGTACGGGTTAGGATTAGGGGAGGTGTGAGGGTCAGGCTTCGGGGAAGGGTTAGGGTTAGGGTTCGGGCTAGGGTTAGGGTTAGGGGATGGAGACGGTTTAGGGTCCAGGTGAGGGTACGACAACGCTTTAGGGGAGCGTACGTGTGAGGGCGCAGGTTAGTGCCAGCGTACGGGCTAGGATTAGGGGACGGGTGAGGGTCAGGCTTCGGGGAAGGGTTAGGGTTAGGGTTCGGGCTAGGGTTAGTGTTAAGGGACGGGGACGGTTTAGAGTCCAGGTGAGGGTACGACAGCGCTTTAGGGGGATCGTACGTGTGAGGGCGTGGGTTAGCGTCAGCGTACGGGTTAGGATTAGGGGACGGGTGAGGGTCAGGCTGCGGGGAGGGCTTAGGTTTAGGGTTCGGGCTAGGGTTAGGGTTAGGGGACGGGGACGGTTTAGGGTCCAGGTGAGGGTACGACAGCGCTTTAGGGGGAGCGTACGTGTGAGGGAGCGGGTTAGTGTCAGCGTACGGGTTAGGATTAGGGGACGGGTGAGGGTCAGGCTTCGGGGAAGGGTTAGGGTTAGGGTTCGGGGTAGGGTTAGGGTTAGGGGACGGGGACGGTTTACGGTCCAGGTGAGGGTACGAGAATGCTTTAGGGGTAGCGTACGTGTGAGGGCGCGGGTTAGTGTCAGCGTACGGGTTAGGATTAGGGGACGGGTGAGGGTCAGGCTTCGGGGAAGGGTTAGGGTTAGGGTTCGGGCTAGGGTTAGGGTTAGGGGACGGGGACGGTTTAGGGTCCAGGTGAGGGTACGACAACGCTTTAGGGGGAGCGTACGTGTGAGGGCGCGGGTTAGTGTCTGCATACGGGTTAGGATTAGTGTAGGGGTGAAGGTCAGGCTTCGGGGAAGGGTTAAGGTTAGGGTTCGGGCTAGGGTTAGGGTTAGGGGACGGGGACGGTTTAGGGTCCAGGTGAGGGTACGACAACGCTTTAGGGGGAGCGTACGTGTGAGGTCGCGGTTTATCGTCAGCGTTCGGGTTAGGATTAGGGGACGGGTGAGGGTCAGGCTTCGGGGAAGGGTTAGGGTTAGTGTTCGGGCTAGGGTTAGGGTTAGGGTACGGGGACGGTTTAGGGTCCAGGTGAGGGTACGACAACGCTTTAGGGGGAGCGTACGTGTGAGGGCGCGGGTTAGTGTCAGCATACGGGTTAGGATTAGGGGACGGGTGAGGGTCAGGCTTCGGGGAAGGGTTAGGGTTTAGGTTCGGGCTAGGGTTAGGGTTAGGGGACGGGGACGGTTTAGGGTCCAGGTGAGGGTACGACAACGCTTTAGGGGGAGCGTACGTGTGAGGGCGCGGTTTAGCGTCAGCGTACGTGTTAGGATTAGGGGACGGGTGAGGGTCAGACTTCGGGGAAGGTTTAGGGATAGGGTTCGGGCTAGGGTTAGGGTTAGGGGACGGGGACGGTTTAGGGTCCAGGTGAGGGTACGACAACGCTTTAGGGGGAGCGTACGTGTGAGGGCGCGGCTTAGCGTCAGCGTACGGGTTAGGATTAGGGGACGGGTGAGGGTTAGGCTTCGGGGAAGGGTTAGGGTTAGGGTTCGGGCTAGGGTTAGGGTTAGGGGACGGGGACGGTTTAGCGTCCAAGTGAGGGTACGACAACGCTTTAGGGGGCGCGTACGTGTGAGGGCGCGGGTTAGTCTCAGCGTACGGGTTAGGATTAGGGGACGGGTGAGGGTCAGGCTTCGGGGAAGGGTTAGGGTTAGGGTTCGGGCTAGGGTTAGGGTTAGGGGACGGGGACGGTTTAGGGTCCAGGTGAGGGTACGACAACGCTTTAGGGGGAGCGTACGTGTGAGGGCGCGGGTTAGCGTCAGCGTACTGGTTAGGATTAGGGGACGGGTGAGGGTCAGGCTTCGGGGAAGGTTTAGGGTTAGGGTTCGGGCTAGGGTTAGGGTTAGGGGACGGGGACGGTTTAGGGTCCAGGTGAGGGTACGACAGCGCTTTAGGGGGAGCGTACGTGTGAGGGCACGGGTTAGTGTCAGCGTACGGGTTACGATTAGGGGACGGGTGAGGGTCAGGCTTCGGGGAAGGGTTAGGGTTAGGGTTCGGGCTAGAGTTAGGGTTAGGGGACGGGGACGGTTTAGGGTCCAGGTGAGGGTACGACAACACTTTAGGGGGAGCATACGTGTGAGGGCGCGTGTTAATCTCAGCCTACGGGTTAGGATTAGGGGACGGGTGAGGGTCAGGCTTCGGGGAAGGGTTAGGGTTAGGGTTCGGGCTAGGGTTAGGGTTAGGGGACGGGGACGGTTTAGGGTCCAGGTGAGGGTACGACAACGCTTTAGGGGGAGCGTACGTGTGCGGGCGCGTGTTAGTCTCAGCGTACGGGTTAGGATTGGGGACGGGTGAGGGTCAGGGTTCGGGGAAGGGTTAGGGTTAGGGTTCGGGCTAGGGTTAGGGTTAGGGGAGGGGACGGTTTAGGGTCCAGGTGAGGGTACGACAACGCTTTAGGGGGAGCGTACGTGTGAGGGCGCGGGTTAGTGTCAGCGTACGGGTTAGGATTAGGGGACGGGTGAGGGTCAGGCTTCGGGGAAGGGTTAGGGTTAGGGTTCGGTCTAGGGTTAGGGTTAGGGGACGGGGACGGTTTAGGGTCCAGGTGAGGGTACCGCAGCGCTTTAGGGGGAGCGTACGTGTGAGGGCGCGGGTTAGTGTCAGCGTACGGGTTAGGATTAGGGGACGGGTGAGGGTCAGGCTTCGGGGAAGGGTTAGGGTTAGGGTTCGGGCTAGGGTTAGGGTTAGGGGACGGGGACGGTTTAGGGTCCATGGGAGGGTACGACAACGCTTTAGGGGGAGCGTACGTGTGAGGGCTCGGGTTAGTGTCAGCGTACGGGTTAGGATTAGGGGACGGGTGAGGGTCAGGCTTCGGGGAAGGGTTAGGGTTGGGGTTCGGGCTAGGGTTAGGGTTAGGGGACGGAGACGGTTTAGGGTCCAGCTGAGGGTACGAGAACGCTTTAGGGGGAGCGTACGTGTGAGGGCGCGGGTTAGTGTCAGCGTACGGGTTAGGATTAGGGGACGGGTGAGTGTCAGGCTTCGGGGAAGGGTTAGGGTTAGGGTTCGGGCTAGGGTTAGGGTTAGGGGACGGGGACGGTTTAGGGTCCAGGTGAGGGTACGAGAATGCTTTAGGGGGAGCGTATGTGTGAGGGCGCGGGTTAGTGTCAGCGTACGGGTTAGGATTAGGGGACGGGTGAGGGTCAGGCTTCGGGGAAGGGTTAGGGTTAGGGTTCGGGCTAGGGTTAGGGTTAGGGGAGGGGACGGTTTAGGGTCCAGGTGAGGGTACGACAACGCTTTAGGGGGAGCGTACGTGTCAGGGCGCGGGTTAGTGTCAGCGTACGGGTTAGGATTAGGGGACGGGTGAGGGTCAGGCTTCGGGGAAGTGTTAGGGTTAGGGTTCGGTCTAGGGTTAGGGTTAGGGGACGGGGACGGTTTAGGGTCCAGGTGAGGGTACCGCAGCGCTTTAGGGGGAGCGTACGTGTGAGGGCGCGGGTTAGTGTCAGCGTACGGGTTAGGAATAGGGGACGGGTGAGGGTCAGGCTTCGGGGAAGGGTTAGGGTTAGGGTTCGGGCTAGGGTTAGGGTTAGGGGACGGGGACGGTTTATGGTCCAGGTGAGGGTACGACAACGCTTTAGGGGGAGCGTACGTGTGAGGGCGCGGGTTAGTGTCAGCGTACGGGTTAGGATTAGGGGACGGGTGAGGGTCAGGCTTCGGGGAAGGGTTAGGGTTAGGGTTCGGGCTAGGGTTAGGGTTAGGGGACGGGGACGGTTTAGAGTCCAGGTGAGGGTACGACAGCGCTTTAGGGGGAGCGTAAGTGTGAGGGCGCGGGTTAGTGTCAGCGTACGGGTTAGCATTACGGGACGGGTGAGGGTCAGGCTTCGGGGAAGTGTTAGGGTTAGGGTTCGGGCTAGGGTTAGGGTTAGGGGACGGGGTCGGTTTAGGGTCCAGGTGAGGGTACGACAACGCTTTAGGGGGAGCGTACGTGTGAGGGCGCGGTTTAGCGTCAGCGTACGGGTTAGGATTAGGGGACGGGTGAGGGTCAGGCTTCGGGGCATGTTAGGGTTAGGGTTCGGGCTAGGGTTAGGGTTAGGGGACGGGGACGGTTTACGGTCCAGGTGAGGGTACGAGAATGCTTTAGGGGGAGCGTACGTGTGAGGGCGCGGGTTAGTGTCAGCGTACGGGTTAGGATTAGGGGACGTGTGAGGGTCAGGCTTCGGGGAAGGGTTAGGGTTAGGGTTCGGGCTAGGGTTAGGGTTAGGGGACGGGGACGGTTTAGGGTCCAGGTGAGGGTACGACAACGCTTTAGGGGGAGCGTACGTGTGAGGGCGCGGGTTAGTGTCTGCATACGGGTTAGGATTAGTGTAGGGGTGAAGGTCAGGCTTCGGGGAAGTGTTAAGGTTAGGGTTCGGGCTAGGGTTAGGGTTAGGGGACGGGGACGGTTTAGGGTCCAGGTGAGGGTACGACAACGCTTTAGGGGGAGCGTACGTGTGAGGTCGCGGTTTATCGTCAGCGTTCGGGTTAGGATTAGGGGACGGGTGAGGGTCAGGCTTCGGGGAAGGGTTAGGGTTAGTGTTCGGGCTAGGGTTAGGGTTAGGGTACGGGGACGGTTTAGGGTCCAGGTGAGGGTACGACAACGCTTTAGGGGGAGCGTACGTGTGAGGGCGCGGGTTAGTGTCAGCGTACGGGTTAGGATTAGGGGACGGGTGAGGGTCAGGCTTCGGGGAAGGGTTAGGGTTTAGGTTCGGGCTAGGGTTAGGGTTAGGGGACGGGGACGGTTTAGGGTCCAGGTGAGGGTACGACAACGCTTTAGGGGGAGCGTACGTGTGAGGGCGCGGTTTAGCGTCAGCGTACGTGTTAGGATTAGGGGACGGGTGAGGGTCAGACTTCGGGGAAGGTTTAGGGATAGGGTTCGGGCTAGGGTTAGGGTTAGGGGACGGGGACGGTTTAGGGTCCAGGTGAGGGTACGACAACGCTTTAGGGGGAGCGTACGTGTGAGGGCGCGGCTTAGCGTCAGCGTACGGGTTAGGATTAGGGGACGGGTGAGGGTCAGGCTTCGGGGAAGGGTTAGGGTTAGGGTTCGGGCTAGGGTTAGGGTTAGGGGACGGGGACGGTTTAGCGTCCAGGTGAGGGTACGACAACGCTTTAGGGGGCACGTACGTGTGAGGGCGCGGGTTAGTGTCAGCGTACGGGTTAGGATTAGGGGACGGGTGAGGGTCAGGCTTCGGGGAAGGGTTAGGGTTAGGGTTCGGGCTAGGGTTAGGGTTAGGGGACGGGGACGGTTTAGGGTCCAGGTGATGGTACGACAACGCTTTAGCGGGAGCGTACGTGTGAGGGCGCGGGTTAGTGTCAGCGTACGGGTTAGGATTAGGGGACGGGTGAGGGTCAGGCTTCGGGGAAGAGTTAGGGTTAGGGTTCGGGCTAGGGTTAGGGTTAGGGGACGGGGACGGTTTAGGGTTCAGGTGAGGGTACGACAACGCTTTAGGGGGAGTGTACGTGTGAGGGCACGGGTTAGTGTCAGCGTACGGGTTAGGATTAGGGGACGAGTGAGGGTCAGGCTTCTGGGAAGGGTTAGGGTTAGGGTTCGGGCCAGGGTTAGGGTTAGGTGACGGGGACGGTTTAGGGTCCAGGTGAGGGTACGACAACGCTTTAGGGGGAGCGTACGTGTGAGGGCGCGGGTTAGTGTCAGCGTACGGGTTAGGATTAGGGGACGGGTGAGGGTCAGGCTTCGGGGAAGGGTTAGGGTTAGGGTTCGGGCTAGGGTTAGGGTTAGGGGATGGGGACGGTTTAGGGTCCAGGTGAGGGTACGACAACGCTTTAGGGGGAGCGTACGTGTGAGGGCGCGGGTTAGTGTCAGCGTACGGGTTAGGATTAGGGGACGGGTGAGGGTCAGGCTTCGGGGAAGGGTTAGGGTTAGGGTGCGGGCTAGGGTTAGGGTTAGGGGACGGGGACGGTTTAGGGTCCAGGTGAGTGTACGACAACGCTTTAGTGGGAGCGTACGTGTGAGGGCGCGGGTTAGTATCAACGTACGGGTTAGGTTTAGGGGACGGGTGAGGGTCAGGCTTCGGGGAAGGGTTAGGGTTAGGGTTCGGGCTAGGGTTACGGTTAGGGGACGGGGACGGTTTAGGGTCCAGGTGAGGGTACGACAACGCTTTAGGGGGAGCGTACGTGTCAGGGCGCGGGTTAGCGTCAGCGTACGGATTAGGATTAGGGGACGGGTGAGGGTCAGGCTTCGGGGAAGGCTTAGGGTTAGGGTTCAGGCTAGGGTTAGGTTTAGGGGACGGGGACGGTTTAGGGTCCAGGTGAGGGTACGACAACGCGTTAGGGGGAGCGTACGTGTCAGGGCGCGGGTTAGCGTCAGCGTACGGATTAGGATTAGGGGACGGGTGAGTGTCAGGCTTCGGGGAAGGGTTAGGGTTAGGGTGCGGGCTAGGGTTAGGGTTAGGGGACGGGGACGGTTTAGGGTCCAGGTGAGGGTACGACAGCGCTTTAGGGGGAGCGGACGTGTGAGGGCGCGGGTTAGTGTCAGCGTACGGGTTAGGATTAGGGGACGGGTGAGGGTCAGGCTTCGGGGAAGGGTTAGGGTTAGGGTTCGGGCTAGGTTTAGGGTTAGGGGACGGGGACGGTTTAGGGTGCAGGTGAGGGTACGACAACGCTTTAGGGGGAGCGTACCTGTGAGGGCGCGGGTTAGTGTTAGCGTAAGGGTTAGGATTAGGGGACGGGTGAGGGTCAGGCTTCGGGGAAGTGTTAGGGTTAGGGTTCGGGCTAGGGTTAGGGTTAGGGGACGGGGACGGTTTAGGGTAGTGGGGAGGGTACGACAACGCTTTAGGGGGAGCATACGTGTGAGGGTGCGGGTTAGTGTCGGCGTACGGGTTAGGATTAGGAGACGGGTGAGGGTCAGGCTTCGGGGAAGGGTTAGGGTTAGGGTTCGGGCTAGGGTTAGGGTTAGGGGACGGGGACGGTTTAGGGTCCAGGTGAGGGTACGACAACGCTTTAGGGGGAGCGTACATGTGAGAGCGCGGGTTAGTGTCAGCGTACGGGTTAGGATTAGGTGACGGGTGAGGGTCAGGCTTCGGGGAAGGGTTAGGGTTAGGGTGCGGGATAGGGTTAGGGTTAGGGGACGGGATCGGTTTAGGGTCCAGGTGAGTGTACGACAACGCTTTAGGGTGAGCGTACGTGTGAGGGCGCGGGTTAGTGTCAGCGTACGGGTTAGGATTAGGGGACGGGTGAGGTTCAGGCTTCGGGGAAGGGTTAGGGTTAGGGTGCGGGCTAGGGTTAGGGTTAAGGGACGGGGACGGTTTAGGGTCAGGCTTCGGGGAAGGGTTAGGGTTAGGGTTCGGGCTAGGGTTAGGGTTAGGGGACGGGGACGGTTTAGGGTCCAGGTGAGGGTACGACAACGCTTTAGGGGGAGCGTACGTGTGAGGGCGCGGGTTAGCGTCAGCGTACGGGTTAGGATTAGGGGACGGGTGAGGGTCAGGCTTCGGTGAAGGGTTAGGGTTAGGGTTCGGGCTAGGGTTAGGGTTAGGGGACGGGGACGGTTTAGGGTCCAGCTGAGGGTACGACAACGCTTTAGGGGGAGCGTACGTGTGAGGGCGCGGGTTAGCGTCAGCGTACGGGTTAGGATTAGGGGACGGGTGAGTGTCAGGCTTCGGGGAAGGGTTAGGGTTAGGGTTCGGGCTAAGGTTAGTGTTAGGGGACGGGGAAGGTTTAGGGTCCAGGTGAGGGTACGACAACGCTTTAGGGGGAGCGTACGTGTGAGGGCGCAGGTTAGCGTCAGCGTACGGGTTAGGATTAGGGGACGGGTGAGGGTCAGGCTTCGGGGAAGGGTTAGGGTTAGGGTTCGGGCTAGGGTTAGGGTTAGGGGACGGGGACGGTTTAGGGTCCAGGTGAGGGTACGACAACGTTTTAGGGGGCGCGTACGTTTGAGGGCGCGGATTAGTCTCAGCGTACGGGCTAGGATTTGGGGACGGGTGAGGGTCAGGCTTCGGGGAAGGGTTAGGGTTAGGGTTCGGGCTAGGGTTAGGGTTAGGGGACGGGGACGATTTAGGGTCCAGGTGAGTGTACAACAACGCTTTAGGGGGAGCGTACGTGTGAGGGCGCGGGTTAGTGTCAGCGTACGGGTTAGGATTAGGGGACGGGTGAGGGTCAGGCTTCGGGGAAGGGTTAAGGTTAGTGTTCGGGCTAGGGTAAGGGTTAGGGGACGGGGACGGTTTAGGGTCCAGGTGAGGGTACGACAACGCTTTAGGGGGAGCGTACGTGTCAGGGCGCGGGTTAGCGTCAGCGTACGGGTTAGGATTAGGTGACGGGTGAGGGTCAGGCTTCGGGGAAGGGTTAGGTTTAGGGTGCGGGCTAGGGTTAGGGTTAGGGGACGGGAACGGTTTAGGGTCCAGGTGAGGGTATGACAACGCTTTAGGGGGAGCGTACGTGTGAGGGAACGGGTTAGCGTTAGTGTACGGGTTAGGATTAGGGGACGGGTGAGGGTCAGGCTTCGGGGAAGTGTTAGGGTTCGGGTTCGGGCTAGGGTTAGGGTTAGGGGACGGGGACGGTTTAGGGTCTAGGTGAGGGTACGACAACGCTTTAGCGGGAGCGTACGTGTGAGGGTGCGGGTTAAGGTCAGTGTACGGGTTAGGATTAGGGGACGGGTGAGGGTCAGGCTTCGGGGATGGGTTAGGGCTAAGTTTCGGGCTAGGGTTAGGGTTAGGGGACTGGGATGGTTTAGCGTCCAGGTGAGGGTACGACAACGCTTTAGGGGGAGCGTACGTGTGAGGGCGCGGGTTAGCGTTAGCGTACTGGTTAGGAATAGGGGACGGGTGAAGGTCAGGCTTCGGGGAAGGGTTAGGGTTAGGGTTCGGGCTAGGGTTAGGGTTAGGGGACGGGGACGGTTTAGGGTCCAGGTGAGGGTACGACAACGCTTTAGGGGGAGCGTACGTGTGAGGGCGCGGGTTAGTGTCAGCGTACGGGTTAGGATTAGGGGACGGGTGAGGGTCAGGCTTCGGGGAAGGGTTAGGGTTAGAGTTCGGGCTAGGGTTAGGGTTAGGGGACGGGGACGGTTTAGGGTCCAGCTGAGGGTACGACAATGCTTTAGGGGGAGCGTACGTATGAGGGCGCGGGTTAGTGTCAGCGTACGGGTTAGGATTAGGGGACGGATGAGTGTCAGGCCTCGGGGAAGGGTTAGGGTTAGGGTGCGGTCTAAGGTAAGGGTTAGGGGACGGGGACGGTTTAGGGTCCAGGTGAGTGTACGACAACGCTTTAGGGGGAGCGTACGTGTGAGGGCGCGGGTTAGTGTCAGCGTACGGGTTAGGATTAGGGGACGGGTGAGGGTCAGGCTTCGGGGAAGGGTTAGGGTTAGGGTGCGGGCTAGGGTTAGGGTTAGGGGACGGGGACGGTTTAGGGTCCAGGTGAGGGTACGACAACGCTTTAGGGGGAGCGTACGTGTGAGGGCGCGGGTTAAGGTCAGTGTACGGGTTAGGCTTAGGGGACGGGTGAGGGTCAGGCTTCGGGGAAGGGTTAGGGTTAGGGTTCGTGCTAGGGTTAGGATTAGGGGACGGGGACGGTTTAGGGTCCAGGTGAGGGTACGACAACGCTTTAGGGGGAGCGTACGTGTGAGCGCGCGGTTTAGTGTAAGCGTACGGGTTAGGATTAGGGGACGGGTGAGGGTCAGGCTTCGGGGAAGGTTTAGGGTTAGGGTTCGGGCTAGGGTTAGGGTTAGGGGACGGGGACGGTTTAGGGTCCAGGTGAGGGTACGAGAACGCTTTAGGGGGAGCGTACGTGTGAGGGCGCGGGTTAGTGTCCGCGTACGGGTTAGGATTAGGGGACGTGTGAGGGTCAGGCTTCGGGGATGGGTTAAGGCTTAGGTTCGGGCTAGGGTTAGGGTTAGGGGACTGGGATGGTTTAGCGTCCAGGTGAGGGTACGACAACGTTTTAGGGGGAGCGTACGTGTGAGGGCGCGGGTTAGCGTTAGCGTACTGGTTAGGAATAGGGGACGGGTGAAGGTCAGGCTTCGGGGAAGGGTTAGGGTTAGGGTTCGGGCTAGGGTTAGGGTTAGGGGACGGGGAAGGTTTAGGGTCCAGATGAGGGTACGACAACGCTTTAGGGGGAGCGTACGTGTCAGGGCGCGGGTTAGCGTCTGCGTACGGGTTAGGATTAGGGAAAGGGTGAGGGTCAGGCTTCGGGGAAGGGTTAGGGTTAGGGTTCGGGCTAGGGTTAGGGTTAGGGGACGGGGACGGTTTAGGGTCCAGGTGAGGGTACGACAGCGCTTTGGGGGAGCGTACGTGTGAGGGCGTGGGTTAGTGTCAGCGTACGGGTTGGGATTAGGGGACGGGTGAGGGTCAGGCTTCGGGGAAGGGTTAGGGTTAGGGTTCGGGCTAGGGTTAGGTTTAGGGGACGGGGAAGGTTTAGGGTCCAGGTGAGAGTACGACAACGCTTTAGGGGGAGCGTACGTGTGAGGGCGCGGGTTAGTGTCAGCGTACGGGTTAGGATTAGGGGACGGGTGAGGTTCAGGCTTCGGGGAAGTGTTAGGGTTAGGGTTCGGACTAGGGTTAGGGTTAGGGGACGGGGACGGTTTAGGGTCCAGGTGAGGGTATCGCAGTGCTTTAGGGGGAGCGTACGAGTGAGGGTGCGGGTTAGTGTCAGCGTACGGGTTAGGATTAGGGGACGGGTGAGGGTCAGGCTTCGGGGAAGGGTTAGGGTTAGGGTTCGGGCTAGGGTTAGGGTTAGGGGACGGGGACTCTTTAGGGTCCAGGGGAGGGTACGACAACGCTTTAGGGTGAGCGTACGTGTGAGGGCGCGGGTTAGTGTCAGCGTACGGGTTAGGATTAGGGGACGGGTGAGGGTCAGGCTTCGGGGAAGGGTTAGGGTTAGGGTTCCGGCTAGGGTTAGGGTTAGGGGACGGGGACGGTTTAGGGTCCAGGTGAGGGTACGACAACGCTTTAGGGGGAGCGTACGTGTGAGGGCGTGGGTTAGCGTCAGCGTACGGGTTAGGATTAGGGGACGGGTGAGGGTCAGGCTTCGGGGAAGGGTTAGGGTTAGGGTTCGGACTAGGGTTAGGGTTAGGGGACGGGGACGGTTTAGGGTCCAGGTGAGGGTATCGCAGTGCTTTAGGGGGAGCGTACGTGTGAGGGTGCGGGTTAGTGTCAGCGTACGGGTTAGGATTAGGGGACGGGTGAGGGTCAGGCTTCGGGGAAGGGTTAGGGTTAGTGTTCGGGCTAGGGTTAGGGTTAGGGGACGGGGACGGTTTAGGGTCCAGGTGAGTGTACGACAACGCTTTAGGGGGAGCGTACGTGTGAGGTCGCGGGTTAGTGTCAGCGTACGGGTTAGAATTAGGGGACGGGTGAGGGTCAGGCTTCGGGGAAGGGTTAGGGTTAGGGTTCGGGCTAGGGTTAGTGTTAGGGGACGGGGACGGTTTAGGGTCCAGGTGAGGGTACGACAACGCTTTAGGGGGAGCGTACGTGTGAGGGCGCGGGTTAGTGTCAGCGTACGGGTTAGGATTAGGGGACGGGTGAGGGTCAGGCTTCGGGGAAGGGTTAGGGTTAGGGTTCGGGCTAGGGTTAGGGTTAGGGGACGGGGACAGTTTAGGGTCCAGGTGAGGGTACGACAACGCTTTAGGGGGAGCGTACGTGTGAGGGCGTGGGTTAGCGTCAGCGTACGGGTTAGGATTAGGGGACGGGTGAGGGTCAAGCTTCGGGGAAGGGTTAGGGTTAGGGTTCGGGCTAGGGTTAGGGTTAGGGGACAGGGACGGTTTAGGGTCCAGATGAGGGTACGACAACGCTTTAGGGGGAGCGTACGTGTGAGGGCGCGGGTTAGCGTCAGCGTACGGGTTAGGATTAGGGGACGGGTGAGGGTCAGGCTTCGGGGAAGGGTTAGGGTTAGGGTTCGGGCTAGGGTTAGGGTTAGGGGACGGGGAAGGTTTAGGGTCCAGGTGAGTGTACGACAACGCTTTAGGGGGAGCGTACGTGTGAGGGCGCGGGTTAGTGTCAGCGTACGGGTTAGGATTAGGGGACGGGTGAGGGTCAGGCTTCGGGGAAGGGTTAGGGTTAGGGTTCGGGTTAGGGTTAGGGGACGGGGACGGTTTAGGGTCCAGGTGAGGGTACGACAAGGCTTTAGGGGGAGCGTGCGTATGACGGCGCGGGTTAGTGTCAGCGTACGGGTTAGGATTAGGGGACGGGTGAGGGTCAGGCTTCGGGGAAGGGTTAGGGTTAGGGTGCGGTCTAGGGTTAGGGTTAGGGGACGGGGACGGTTTAGGGTCCAGGTGAGTGTACGACAACGCTTTAGGGGGAGCGTACGTGTGAGGGCGCGGGTTAGTGTCAGCGTACGGGTTAGGATTAGGGGACGGGTGAGGGTCAGGCTTCGGGGAAGGGTTAGGGTTAGGGCTCGGGCTAGGGTTAGGGTTAGGTGACGAGGACGGTTTAGGGTCCAGGTGAGGGTACGACAACGCTTTAGGGGGAGCGTACGTGTCAGGGCGCGGGTTAGCGTCAGCGTACGGATTAGGATCAGGGGACGGGTGAGGGTCAGGCTTCGGGGAAGGGTTAGGGTTAGGGTTCGGGCTAGGGTTAGGGTTAGGGGACGGGGACGGTTTAGGGTCCAGGTGAGGGTACGACAACGCTTTAGGGGGAGCGTACGTGTGAGGGCGCGGGTTAGCGTTAGCGTACGGGTTAGGATTAGGGGACGGGTGAGTGTCAGGCTTAGGGGAAGTGTTAGGGTTAGGGTTCGAGCTAGGGTTAGGGTTAGGGGACAGGGACGGTTTAGGGTCCAGGTGAGGGTACGACAACGCTTTAGGGGGAGCGTACGTGTGAGGGCGCGGGTTAGCGTTAGCGTACGTGTTAGGATTAGGGGACGGGTGAGGGTCAGGCTTCGGGGAAGGGTTAGTGTTCGGGTTCGGGCTAGGTTTAGGGTTACGGGACGGGGACGGTTTAGGGTCCATGTGAGGGTATGACAATGCTTAAGGGGGAGCGTACGTGTGAGGGCCTGGGTCAGCGTTAGCGTACGGGTTAGGATTAGGGGACGGGTGAGGGTCAGGCTTCGGGGAAGGGTTAGGGTTCGGGTTCGGGCTAGGGTTAGGGTTAGGGGATGGGGACGGTTTAGGGTCCAGGTGAGGGTACGACAACGCTTTAGGGGGAGCGTACGTGTGAGGGTGCGGGTTAGCGTTAGCGTATTGGTTAGGATTAGGGAACGGGTGAGGGTCAGGCTTCGGGGAAGGGTTAGGGTTAGGGTTCGGGCTAGGGTTAGGGTTAGGGGACGGGGACGGTTTAGGGTCCAGGTGAGGGTACGACAACGTTTTAGGGGGCGCGTACGTTTGAGGGCGCGGATTAGTCTCAGCGTACGGGCTAGGATTTGGGGACGGGTGAGGGTCAGGCTTCGGGGAAGGGTTAGGGTTAGGGTTCGGGCTAGGGTTAGGGTTAGGGGACGGGGACGATTTAGGGTCCAGGTGAGGGTACGACAACGCTTTAGGGGGAGCGTACGTGTGAGGGCGCGGGTTAGCGTCAGCGTACGGGTTAGGATTAGGGGACGGGTGAGGGTCAGGCTTCGGGGAAGGTTTAGGGTTAGGGTTCGGGCTAGGGTTAGGGTTAGGGGACGGGGACGGTTTAGGGTCCAGGTGAGGGTACGACAGCGCTTTAGGGGGAGCCACGTGTGAGGGCGTGTGTTAGTGTCAGTGTACGGGTTAGGATTAGGGGACGGGTGAGGGTCAGGCTTCGGGGAAGGGTTAGGGTTAGGGTTCGGGCTAGGGTTAGGTTTAGGGGACGGGGACGGTTTAGGGTCCAGGTGAGGGTACGACAACGGTTTAGGGGGAGCGTACGTGTGAGGGCGCGGGTTAGCGTCAGCGTACGGGTTAGGATTAGGGGACGGGTGAGGGTCAGGCTTCGGGGAAGGTTTAGGGTTAGGGTTCGGGCTAGGGTTAGGGTTAGGGGACGGGGACGGTTTAGGGTCCAGGTGAGGGTACGACAACGCTTTAGGGGGAGCGTACGTGTGAGGGCGCGGGTTAGTGTCAGCGTACGGGTTAGGATTAGGGGACGGGTGAGGGTCAGGCTTCGGGGAAGGGTTAGGGTTAGGGTGCGGGCTAGGGTTAGTGTTAGGGGACGGGGACGGTTTAGGGTCCAGGTGAGTGTACGACAACGCTTTAGGGGGAGCGTACGTGTGAGGGCGCGGGTTAGTGTCAGCGTACGGGTTAGGATTAGGGGACGGGTGAGGGTCAGGCTTCGGGGAAGGGTTAGGGTTAGTGTTCGGGCTAGGGTTAGGGTTAGGGGACGGGGACGGCTTAGGGTCCAGGTGAGGGTACGACAACGCTTTAGGGGGAGAGTACGTTTCAGGGCGCGGGTTAGCGTCAGCGTACGGATTAGGATTAGGGGACGGGTGAGGGTCAGGCTTCGGGGAAGTGTTAGGGTTAGGGTTCGGGCTAGGGTTAGGGTTAGGGGACGGGGACGGTTTAGGGTCCAGGTGAGGGTACGACAACGCTTTAGGGGGAGCGTACGTGTGAGGGCGCGGGTTAGTGTCAGCGTACGGGTTAGGATTAGGGGACGGGTGAGGGTCAGGCTTCGGGGAAGGGTTAGGGTTAGAGTTCGGGCTAGGGTTAGGGTTAGGGGACGGGGACGGTTTAGGGTCCAGCTGAGGGTACGACAACGCTTTAGGGGGAGCGTACGTATGAGGGCGCGGGTTAGTGTCAGCGTACGGGTTAGGATTAGGGGACGGGTGAGTGTCAGGCCTCGGGGAAGGGTTAGGGTTAGGGTGCGGTCTAAGGTAAGGGTTAGGGGACGGGGACGGTTTAGGGTCCAGGTGAGTGTACAACAACGCTTTAGGGGGAGCGTACGTGTGAGGGCGCGGGTTAGTGTCAGCGTACGGGTTAGGATTAGGGGACGGGTGAGGGTCAGGCTTCGGGGAAGGGTTAAGGTTAGTGTTCGGGCTAGGGTAAGGGTTAGGGGACGGGGACGGTTTAGGGTCCAGGTGAGGGTACGACAACGCTTTAGGGGGAGCGTACGTGTCAGGGCGCGGGTTAGCGTCAGCGTACGGGTTAGGATTAGGTGACGGGTGAGGGTCAGGCTTCGGGGAAGGGTTAGGTTTAGGGTGCGGGCTAGGGTTAGGGTTAGGGGACGGGAACGGTTTAGGGTCCAGGTGAGGGTATGACAATGCTTTAGGGGGAGCGTACGTGTGAGGGAATGGGTTAGCGTTAGTGTACGGGTTAGGATTAGGGGACGGGTGAGGGTCAGGCTTCGGGGAAGTGTTAGGGTTCGGGTTCGGGCTAGGGTTAGGGTTAGGGGACAGGGACGGTTTAGGGTCTAGGTGAGGGTACGACAACGCTTTAGCGGGAGCGTACGTGTGAGGGTGCGGGTTAAGGTCAGTGTACGGGTTAGGATTAGGGGACGGGTGAGGGTCAGGCTTCGGGGATGGGTTAGGGCTAAGGTTCGGGCTAGGGTTAGGGTTAGGGGACTGGGATGGTTTAGCGTCCAGGTGAGGGTACGACAACGCTTTAGGGGGAGCGTACGTGTGAGGGCGCGGGTTAGCATTAGCGTACTGGTTAGGAATAGGGGACGGGTGAAGGTCAGGCTTCGGGGAAGGGTTAGGGTTAGGGTTCGGGCTAGGGTTAGGGTTAGGGGACGGGGACGGTGTAGGGTCCAGGTGAGGGTACGACAACGCTTTAGGGGGAGCGTACGTGTGAGGGCGCGGGTTAGTGTCAGCGTACGGGTTAGGATTAGGGGACGGGTGAGGGTCAGGCTTCGGGGAAGGGTTAGGGTTAGAGTTCGGGCTAGGGTTAGGGTTAGGGGACGGGGACGGTTTAGGGTCCAGCTGAGGGTACGACAATGCTTTAGGGGGAGCGTACGTATGAGGGCGCGGGTTAGTGTCAGCGTACGGGTTAGGATTAGGGGACGGGTGAGTGTCAGGCCTCGGGGAAGGGTTAGGGTTAGGGTGCGGTCTAAGGTAAGGGTTAGGGGACGGGGACGGTTTAGGGTCCAGGTGAGTGTACGACAACGCTTTAGGGGGAGCGTACGTGTGAGGGCGCGGGTTAGTGTCAGCGTACGGGTTAGGATTAGGGGACGGGTGAGGGTCAGGCTTCGGGGAAGGGTTAGGGTTAGGGTGCGGGCTAGGGTTAGGGTTAGGGGACGGGGACGGTTTAGGGTCCAGGTGAGGGTACGACAACGCTTTAGGGGGAGCGTACGTGTGAGGGCGCGGGTTAAGGTCAGTGTACGGGTTAGGCTTAGGGGACGGGTGAGGGTCAGGCTTCGGGGAAGGGTTACGGTTAGGGTTCGTGCTAGGGTTAGGATTAGGGGACGGGGACGGTTTAGGGTCCAGGTGAGGGTACGACAACGCTTTAGGGGGAGCGTACGTGTGAGCGCGCGGTTTAGTGTAAGCGTACGGGTTAGGATTAGGGGACGGGTGAGGGTCAGGCTTCGGGGAAGGTTTAGGGTTAGGGTTCGGGCTAGGGTTAGGGTTAGGGGACGGGGACGGTTTAGGGTCCAGGTGAGGGTACGACAACGCTTTAGGGGGAGCGTACGTGTGAGGGCGCGGGTTAGTGTCAGCGTACGGGTTAGGATTAGGGGACGGGTGAGGGTCAGGCTTCGGGGAAGGGTTAGGGTTAGGGTGCGGGCTAGGGTTAGTGTTAGGGGACGGGGACGGTTTAGGGTCCAGGTGAGTGTACGACAACGCTTTAGGGGGAGCGTACGTGTGAGGGCGCGGGTTAGTGTCAGCGTACGGGTTAGGATTAGGGGACGGGTGAGGGTCAGGCTTCGGGGAAGGGTTAGGGTTAGTGTTCGGGCTAGGGTTAGGGTTAGGGGACGGGGACGGCTTAGGGTCCAGGTGAGGGTACGACAACGCTTTAGGGGGAGAGTACGTTTCAGGGCGCGGGTTAGCGTCAGCGTACGGATTAGGATTAGGGGACGGGTGAGGGTCAGGCTTCGGGGAAGTGTTAGGGTTAGGGTTCGGGCTAGGGTTAGGGTTAGGGGACGGGGACGGTTTAGGGTCCAGGTGAGGGTACGACAACGCTTTAGGGGGAGCGTACGTGTGAGCGCGCGGTTTAGTGTAAGCGTACGGGTTAGGATTAGGGGATGGGTGAGGGTCAGGCTTCGGGGAAGGTTTAGGGTTAGGGTTCGGGCTAGGGTTAGGGTTAGGGGACGGGGACGGTTTAGGGTCCAGGTGAGGGTACGAGAACGCTTTAGGGGGAGCGTACGTGTGAGGGCGCGGGTTAGTGTCCGCGTACGGGTTAGGATTAGGGGACGTGTGAGGGTCAGGCTTCGGGGATGGGTTAGGGCTAAGGTTCGGGCTAGGGTTAGGGTTAGGGGACTGGGATGGTTTAGCGTCCAGGTGAGGGTACGACAACGTTTTAGGGGGAGCGTACGTGTGAGGGCGCGGGTTAGCGTTAGCGTACTGGTTAGGAATAGGGGACGGGTGAAGGTCAGGCTTCGGGGAAGGGTTAGGGTTAGGGTTCGGGCTAGGGTTAGGGTTAGGGGACGGGGAAGGTTTAGGGTCCAGATGAGGGTACGACAACGCTTTAGGGGGAGCGTACGTGTCAGGGCGCGGGTTAGCGTCTGCGTACGGGTTAGGATTAGGGAAAGGGTGAGGGTCAGGCTTCGGGGAAGGGTTAGGGTTAGGGTTCGGGCTAGGGTTAGGGTTAGGGGACGGGGACGGTTTAGGGTCCAGGTGAGGGTACGACAGCGCTTTGGGGGAGCGTACGTGTGAGGGCGTGGGTTAGTGTCAGCGTACGGGTTAGGATTAGGGGACGGGTGAGGGTCAGGCTTCGGGGAAGTGTTAGGGTTAGGGTTCGGGCTAGGGTTAGGTTTAGGGGACGGGGAAGGTTTAGGGTCCAGGTGAGGGTACGACAACGCTTTAGGGGGAGCGTACGTGTGAGGGCGCGGGTTAGTGTCAGCGTACGGGTTAGGATTAGGGGACGGGTGAGGGTCAGGCTTCGGGGAAGTGTTAGGGTTATGGTTCAGACTAGGGTTAGGGTTAGGGGACGGGGACGGTTTAGGGTCCAGGTGAGGGTATCGCAGTGCTTTAGGGGGAGCGTACGTGTGAGGGTGCGGGTTAGTGTCAGCGTACGGGTTAGGATTAGGGGACGGGTGAGGGTCAGGCTTCGGGGAAGGGTTAGGGTTAGGGTTCGGGCTAGGGTTAGGGTTAGGGGACGGGGACTCTTTAGGGTCCAGGGGAGGGTACGACAACGCTTTAGGGTGAGCGTACGTGTGAGGGCGCGGGTTAGTGTCAGCGTACGGGTTAGGATTAGGGGACGGGTGAGGGTCAGGCTTCGGGGAAGGGTTAGGGTTAGGGTTCCGGCTAGGGTTAGGGTTAGGGGACGGGGACGGTTTAGGGTCCAGGTGAGGGTACGACAACGCTTTAGGGGGAGCGTACGTGTGAGGGCGTGGGTTAGCGTCAGCGTACGGGTTAGGATTAGGGGACGGGTGAGGGTCAGGCTTCGGGGAAGGGTTAGGGTTAGGGTTCGGACTAGGGTTAGGGTTAGGGGACGGGGACGGTTTAGGGTCCAGGTGAGGGTATCGCAGTGCTTTAGGGGGAGCGTACGTGTGAGGGTGCGGGTTAGTGTCAGCGTACGGGTTAGGATTAGGGGACGGGTGAGGGTCAGGCTTCGGGGAAGGGTTAGGGTTAGGGTTCGGGCTAGGGTTAGGGTTAGGGGACAGGGACGGTTTAGGGTCCAGATGAGGGTACGACAACGCTTTAGGGGGAGCGTACGTGTGAGGGCGCGGGTTAGCGTCAGCGTACGGGTTAGGATTAGGGGACGGGTGAGGGTCAGGCTTCGGGGAAGGGTTAGGGTTAGGGTTCGGGCTAGGGTTAGGGTTAGGGGACGGGGAAGGTTTAGGGTCCAGGTGAGTGTACGACAACGCTTTAGGGGGAGCGTACGTGTGAGGGCGCGGGTTAGTGTCAGCGTACGGGTTAGGATTAGGGGACGGGTGAGGGTCAGGCTTCGGGGAAGGGTTAGGGTTAGGGTTCGGGTTAGGGTTAGGGGACGGGGACGGTTTAGGGTCCAGGTGAGGGTACGACAAGGCTTTAGGGGGAGCGTGCGTATGACGGCGCGGGTTAGTGTCAGCGTACGGGTTAGGATTAGGGGACGGGTGAGGGTCAGGCTTCGGGGAAGGGTTAGGGTTAGGGTGCGGTCTAGGGTTAGGGTTAGGGGACGGGGACGGTTTAGGGTCCAGGTGAGTGTACGACAACGCTTTAGGGGGAGCGTACGTGTGAGGGCGCGGGTTAGTGTCAGCGTACGGGTTAGGATTAGGGGACGGGTGAGGGTCAGGCTTCGGGGAAGGGTTAGGGTTAGGGCTCGGGCTAGGGTTAGGGTTAGGTGACGAGGACGGTTTAGGGTCCAGGTGAGGGTACGACAACGCTTTAGGGGGAGCGTACGTGTCAGGGCGCGGGTTAGCGTCAGCGTACGGATTAGGATCAGGGGACGGGTGAGGGTCAGGCTTCGGGGAAGGGTTAGGGTTAGTGTTCGGGCTAGGGTTAGGGTTAGGGGACGGGGACGGTTTAGGGTCCAGGTGAGGGTACGACAACGCTTTAGGGGGAGCGTACGTGTGAGGGCGCGGGTTAGTGTAAGCGTACGGGTTAGGATTAGGGGACGGGTGAGGGTCAGGCTTCGGGGAAGGTTTAGGGTTAGGGTTCGGGCTAGGGTTAGGGTTAGGGGACGGGGACGCTTTAGGGTCCAGGTGAGGGTACGAGAACGCTTTAGGGGGAGCGTACATGTGAGGGCGCGAGTTAGTGTCCACGTACGGGTTAGGTTTAGGGGACGTGTGAGGGTCAGGCTTCGGGGATGGGTTAGGGCTAAGGTTCGGGCTAGGGTTAGGGTTATGGGACGGGGATGTTTTAGCGTCCAGGTGAGGGTACGACAACGCTTTAGGGGGAGCGTACGTGTGAGGGCGCGGGTTAGCGTTAGCGTACTGGTTAGGAATAGGGGACGGGTGAAGGTCAGGCTTCGGGGAAGGGTTAGGGTTAGGGTTCGGGCTAGGGTTAGGGTTAGGGCACGGGGACGGTTTAGGGACCAGATGAGGGTACGACAACGCTTTAGGGGGAGCGTACGTGTGAGGGCGCGGGTTAGCGTTAGCGTACGGGTTAGAATTAGGGGACGGGTGAGGGTCAGGCTTCGGGGAAGGGTTAGGGTTCGGGTTCGGGCTAGGGTTAGGGTTAGGGGACGGGGACGGTTTAGGGTCCAGGTGAGGGTACGACAACGCTTTAGGGGGCGCGTACCTGTGAGGGCGCGGGTCAGCGTTAGCGTACGGGTTAGGATTAGGGGACGGGTGAGGGTCAGGCTTCGGGGAAGGGTTAGGGTTCGGGTTCGGGCTAGGGTTAGGTTTAGGGGACGGGGACGGTTTAGGGTCCAGGTGAGGGTACGACAACCCTTTAGGGGGAGCGTACGTTTGAGGGCGCGGGTTAGCGTTAGCGTCCTGGTTAGAATTAGGGGACGGGTGACGGTCAGGCTTTAGGGAAGTGTTAGGGTTCGGGTTCGGGCTAGGGTTAGGGTTAGGGGACTGGGACGGTTTAGGGTCCAGGTGAGGGTACGACAACGCTTTAGAGGGAGCGTACGTGTGAGGGCGCGGTGTAGCGTTAGCGTACGGTTTAGGATTAGGGGACGGGTGAGTGTCAGGCTTCGGGGAAGGGTTAGGGTTAGGGTTCGGGCTAGGGTTAGGGTTAGGGGACGGGGACGGTTTAGGGTCCAGGTGAGGGTACGACAACCCTTTAGGGGGAGCGTACGTGTGAGGGCGCGGGTTAGTGTTAGCGTTCGGGTTAGGTTTAGGGGAAGCGTGAGGGTCAGGCTTCGGGGATGGGTTAGGGCTAGGTTTCGGGCGAGGGTTAGGGTTAGGGGACGGGGACGGTTTAGGGTCCAGGTGAGGGTACGACAACGCTTTAGGGGGAGCGTACCTGTGAGGGCGCGGGTCAGCGTTAGCGTACGGGTTAGGATTAGGGGACGGGTGAGGGTCAGGCTTCGGGGAAGGGTTAGGGTTCGGGTTCGGGCTAGGGTTAGGGTTAGGGGACGGGGACGGTTTAGGGTCCAGGTGAGGGTACGACAACCCTTTAGGGGGAGCGTACGTTTGAGGGCGCGGGTTAGCGTTAGCGTCCTGGTTAGAATTAGGGGACGGGTGACGGTCAGGCTTTAAGGAAGTGTTAGGGTTCGGGTTCGGGCTAGGGTTAGGGTTAGGGGACTGGGACGGTTTAGGGTCAAGGTGAGGGTACGACAACGCTTTAGAGGGAGCGTACGTGTGAGGGCGCGGGGTAGCGTTAGCGTACGGTTTAGGATTAGGGGACGGGTGAGTGTCAGGCTTCTGGGAAGGGTTAGGGTTAGGGTTCGGGCTAGGATTAGGGTTAGGGGACGGGGACGGTTTAGGGTCCAGGTGAGGGTACGACAACCCTTTAGGGGGAGCGTACGTTTGAGGGCGCGGGTTAGTGTTAGCGTTCGGGTTAGGTTTAGGGGAAGCGTGAGGGTCAGGCTTCGGGGATGGGTTAGGGCTAGGTTTCGGGCTAGGGTTAGGGTTAGGGGACGGGGACGGTTTAGGGTCCAGGTGAGGGTACGACAACCCTTTAGGGGGAGCGTACGTGTGAGGGTGCGGGTCAGCGTTAGCGTACTGGTTAGGATTAGGGAACTTGTGAGGGTCAGGCTTCGGGGAAGGGTTCGGATTTGGGTTCGGGCTAGTGTTAGGGTTAGGGGACGGGGACGGTTTAGGGTCCAGGTGAGTGTACGACAACGCTTTAGGGGGAGCGTACGAGTGAGGGCGCGGGTTAGCGTTAGCATACGGTTTAGGATTAGGGGACGGGTGAGGGTCAGGCTTCGGGGAAGGGTTAGGGTTAGGGTTCGGGCTAGGGTTAGGGTTACGGGACGGGGACGGTTTACGGTCCAGGTGAGGGTACGATAACGCTTTAGGGGGAGCGTACGTGTGAGGGCGCGCGTCAGCGTTAGCGTACGGGTTAAGATTAGGGGACGGGTGAGGGTCAGGCTTCGGGGAATGGTTAGGGTTCGGGTTCGGGCTAGGGTTAGGGTTAGGGGACGGGGACGGTTTAGGGTCCAGGTGAGCGTACGACAACGCTTTAGCGGGAGAGTACGTGTGAGGGCGCGGGTTAGCGTTAGCGTACTGGTTAGGATTAGGGGACGGGTGAGGGTCAGGCTTCGAGGAAGGGTTAGGGTTCGAGTTAGGGCTAGGGTTAGGGTTAGGGGACGGGGACGGTTTAGGGTCCAGGTGTGGGTACGACAACACTTTAGGGGGAGCGTACGTGTGAGGGCGCGGGTTAGCGTTAGCGTACGGTTTAGGATTAGGGGACGGGTGAGTGTCACGCTTCGGGGAAGGGTTAGGGTTAGGGTTCGGGCTAGGGTTAGGGTTAGGGGACGGGGACGGTTAAGGGTCCAGGTGAGGGTACGACAACGCTTTAGGAGGAGCGTACGTGTGAGGGCACGGGTCAGCGTTAGCGTACGTGTTAGGATTAGGGGACGGGTGAGGGTCAGGCTTCGGGGAAGGGTTAGGGTTCTGGTTCGGGCTAGGGTTAGGTTTAGGGCACGGGGACGGGTTAGGGTCCAGGTGAGAGTACGACAACGCTTTAGGGGGAGCGTACGTGTGAGGGCGCGGGTTAGCGTTTGCGTACTGGTTAGGATTAGGGGACGGATGTGGGTCAGGCTTTGGGGAAGGGTTAGGGTTAGGGTTCGGGCTAGGGTTATGGTTACGGGACGGGGACGGTTTAGGGTCCAAGTGAGGGTACAACAACGCTTTAGGGTGAGCGTACGTGTGAGGGCGCGGGTCAGCGTTAGCGTACGGGTTAGGATTATGGGACGGGTGAGGGTCAGGCTTCGGGGAAGTGTTAGGGTTAGGGTTCCAGTAGGGTTAGTGTTAGGGGACGGGTACGGTTTAGGGTCCAGGTGAGGGTACGACAACGCTTTAGGGGGAGCGTACGTTTGAGGGCACGGGTTAGCGTTAGCGTACGGATTAGAATTAGGGGACGGGTGACGGTCAGGCTTCGCGGAAGTGTTAGGGTTCGGGTTTGGGCTAGGGTTAGGGTTAGGTGACGGGGACGGTTTAGGGTCCAGGTGAGGGTACGACAACGCTTTAGGGGGAGCGTACGTGTGAGGGTGCGGGTTAGCGTTAGCGTACGTGTTAGGATTAGGGGACGGGTGAGTGTCAGGCTTCTGGGAAGGGTTAGGGTTAGGGTTCGGGCTAGGGTTAGGGTTAGGGGACGGGGACGGTTTAGGGTCCAGGAGAGGGTACGACAACGCTTTAGGGGGAGCGTACGTGTGAGGGCGCGGGTTAGCGTTAGCGTACGGGTTAGGATTAGGGGATGGGTGAGGATCAGGCTTCGGCGAAGGGTTAGGGTTCGGGTTCGGGCTAGGGTTAGGGTTAGGGGACGGGGACGGTTTAGGGTCCAGGTGAGGGTACGACAACGCTTTAGGGGGAGCGTACGTGTTAGGGAGCGGGTTAGCGTTAGCGTACGGGTTAGGATTAGGGGACGGGTGAGAGTCAGGCTTCGGGGAAGGGTTAGGGTTAGGGTTCGGGCTAGGGTTAGGGTTAGGGGACGGGGACGGTTTAGGGTCCAGGTGAGGGTACGACAACGCTTTAGGGGGAGCGTACTGTGAGGGCGTGGGTTAGCGTTAGCGTACGGATTAGGATTAGGGGACGGGTGAGAGTGAGGCTTCGGGGAACGGTTAGGGTTAGGGTTCGGGCTAGGGTTAGGGTTAGGGGACGGGCACGGTTTAGGGTCCAGGTGAGGGTACGACAACGCTTTAGGGGGAGCCTACGTGTGAGGGCGCGGGTTAGTGTTAGCGTACGGGTTACGTTTAGGGGAAGCGTGAGGGTCAGGCTTCGGGGATGGGTTAGGGCTAGGGTTCGGTCTAGCGTTAGGGTTAGGGGAGAGAGACGGTTTAGGATCCAGGTGAGGGTACGACAACGCTTTAAGGGGAGCGTACGTGTGAGGGCGCGGGTTAGCGTTAGCGTACTGGTTAGGGTTAGGGGATGGATGAGGGTAAGGCTTCGGGGAAGGGTTAGCGTTAGGGTTCGGGCTAGGGTTAGGGTTAGGTGACGGGGACGGTTTAGGGTCCAGGTGAGGGTACGACAACGCTTTAGGGGGAGCGTACTTGTGAGGGCGCGGGTTAGCGTTAGCGTACGGGTTAGGATTAGGGGACGGGTGAGTGTCAGGCTTCGGGGAAGGGTTAGGGTTCAGGTTCGGGATAGGGTTAGTGTTAGGGGACAGGGACGGTTTAGGGTCCAGGTGAGGGTACGACAACGTTTTAGGGGGAGCGTACGTTTGAGGGCGCGGGTTAGCGTTAGCATCCTGGGTAGAATTAGGGGACGGGTGACCGTCAGGCTTTAGGGAAGTGTTAGGGTTCGGGTTCCGGCTAGGGTTAGGGTTAGGGGACGGGGACGGTTTAGGGTCCAGGTGAGGGTACGACAACGATTTAGGGGGAGCGTACGTGTGAGGACGCGGGTTAGCGCTAGGGTACGGGTTAGGATTAGGGGACAGGTGAGTGTCAGGCTTCTGGGAAGGGTTAGGTTTAGGGTTCGGGCTAGGGTTAGGGTTAGGGGACGAGGACGGTTTAGGGTCCAGGTGAGGGTACGACAACGCTTTTGTGGGAGCGTTCGTGTGAGGGCGCGGGTTTGCATTAGCATAGGGTTTAGGATTAGGGGACGGGTGAGGGTCAGGCTTCGGGGAAGGGTTAGGGTTAGGGTTCGGGCTAGGGTTAGGGTTAGGGGACGGAGACGGTTTAGGGTCCAGATGAGGGTACGACAACGCTTTAGGGGGAGCGTACGTGTGAGGGCACGGGTTAGCGTTAGCGTACGGGTTAGGATTAGGGGACGGGTGAGGGTCAGCCTTCGGGGAAGGGTTAGCGTTAGGGTTCGGGCTAGGGTTAGGGTTAGGGTATGGGGACGGTTTAGGGTCCAGGTGAGGGTACGACAACGCTTTAGGGGGAGCATACGTGTGAGGGCGCGTGTTAGTGTTAGCGTACGGGTTAGGATTATGGGACGTGTGAGGGTCAGGCTTCTGGGATGGGTTAGGGCTAGGGTTCGGCCTAGGGTTAGGGTTAGGGGACGGGGACGGTTTAGGGTACAGGTGAGGGTACGACAACGCTTTAGGGGGAGCGTACGTGTGAGGGCGCGGGTTAGCGTTAGCGTACGGGTTAGGACTAGGGGACGGGTGAGTGTCAGGCTTCGGGGAAGGGTTAGGGTTAGGGTTCGAGCTAGGGTTAGGGTTAGGGGACGGGGACGGTTTAGGGTCCAGGTGAGGGTACGACAACGCTTTAGGGGGAGCGTACGTGTCAGGGCGCGGGTCAGCGTTAGCGTACGGGTTAGGATTAGGGGACGGGTGAGGGTCAGGCTTCGGGGAAGAGTTAGGGTTCGGGTTCGGGCTAGGGTTAGGGTTAGGGAACGGGGACGGTTTAGGGTCCAGGTGAGGGTATGACAACGCTTTACGGGGAGCGTACGTTTGAGGGCGCGGGTTAGCGTTAGCGTACGGGTTAGGATTAGGGGACGGGTGAGTGTCAGGCTTCTGGGAAGGGTTAGGGTTAGGGTTCGGGCTAGAGTTAGGGTTAGGGGACGGGGACGGTTTAGGGTCCAGGTGAGGGTACGACAACGCTTTAGGGGGAGCATACGTGTGAGGGCGCGTGTTAGTGTTATAGTACGGGTTAGGATTATGGGACGTGTGAGGGTCAGGCTTCTGGGATGGGTTAGGGCTAGGGTTCGGCCTAGGGTTAGGGTTAAGGGACGGGGACGGTTTAGGGTCCAGGTGAGGGTACGACAACGCTTTAGGGGGAGCGTACGTGTGAGGGCGCGGGTTAGCGTTAGCGTACGGTTTAGGATTAGGGGACGGGTGAGTGTCAGGCTTCGGGGAAGGGTTAGGGTTAGGGTTCGAGCTAGGGTTAGGGTTAGGGGACGGGGATGGTTTAGGGTCCAGGTGAGGGTACGGCAACGCTTTAGGGGGAGGGTACGTGTGTGGGCGCGGGTCAGCGTTAGCGTACGGGTTAGGATTAGGGGACAGGTGACGGTCAGGCTTTAGGGAAGGGTTAGGGTTCGGTTTCGGTCTAGGGTTAGGGTTAGGGGACGGGGACGGTTTAGGGTCCAGGTGAGGGTACGACAACGCTTTCGGGGGAGCGTACGTGTGAGGGCGCGGGTTAGCGTTAGCGTACTGGTTAGGATTAGCGGACGGGTGAGGGTCAGGCTTCGGGGAAGGGTTATGGTTAGGGTTCGGGCTAGGGTTAGGGTTAGGGGACGGGGACGGTTTAGGGTCCAGGTGAGGGTACGACAACGCTTTAGGGGGAGTGAACGTGTGAGGACGCAGGTTAGCGTTAGCGTACGGGTTACGATTACGGGACGGGTAGGTGTCAGGCTTCGGGGAAGGGTTAGGGTTAGGGTTCGGGCTAGGGTTAGGGTTAGGGGACGGGGACGGTTTAGGGTCCAGGTGAGGGTACGACAACGCTTTAGGGGGAGCGTACGTGTCAGGGCGCGGGTCAGCGTTGCCGTACGGTTTAGGATTAGGGGACGGGTGAGGGTCAGGCTTCGGGGAAGGGTTAGAGTTCGGCTTCGGGCTAGGGTTAGGGTTAGGGGACGGGGACGGTTTAGGGTCCAGGTGAGGGTACGACAACGCTTTAGGGGCAGCGTACGTGTGAGGGCTCAGGTCAGCGTTAGCGTACGTGTTAGGATTAGGGGACGGGTGAGGGTCAGGCTTCGGGGAAGGGTTAGGGTTCGGGTTCGGGCTAGGGTTAGGGTTAGGGGACGGGGACGGTTTAGGGTCCAGGTGAGGGTACGACAACGCTTTAGGGGGAGCGTACGTTTGAGGGCGCGGGTTAGCGTTAGCGTCCTGGTTAGAATTAGGGGACGGGTGACGGTCAGGCTTTAGGGAAGGGTTAGGTTTCGGTTTCGGGCTTGGGTTAGGGTTAGGGGACGGGGACGGTTTAGGGTCCAGGTGAGGGTACGACAACGCTTTAGGGGGAGCGTACGTGTGAGGGCGCGGGTTAGCGTTAGCATACGGTTCAGGATTAGGGGATGGGTGAGGGTCAGGCTTCGGGGAAGTGTTAGGGTTAGGGTTAGGGCTAGGGTTAGGGTTAGGGGACGGGGACGGTGTAGGGTCCAGGTGAGGGTACGACAACGCTTTAGGGGGAGCGTACGTGTGAGGGCGCGGGTTAGCGTTAGCGTACTGGTTAGGGTTACGGGACGGGTGAGGTTCAGGCTTCGGGGAAGGGTTAGGGTTAGGGTTCAGGCTAGGGTTAGGGTTAGGGGACGGGGACGGTTTAGGGTCCAGGTGAGGGTACGACAACGCTTTAGGGGGAGCGTACGTGTGAGGGCGCGTGTTAGTGTTAAAGTATGGGTTAGGATTATGGGACGTGTGAGGGGCAGGCTTCTGGGATGGGTTAGGGCTAGGGTTCGGCCTAGGGTTAGAGTTAAGGGACGGGGACAGTTTAGGGTCCAGGTGAGGGTACGACAACGCTTTAGGGGGAGCGTACATGTGAGGGCGCGGGTCAGCGTTAGCGTACGGGTTAGGATTAGGGGACAGGTGAGTGTCAGGCTTCGGAGAAGGGTTAGGGTTAGGGTTCGAGCTAGGGTTAGGGTTAGGGGACGGGGACGGTTTAGGGTCCAGGTGAGGGTACGACAACGCTTTAGGGGGAGCGTACATGTGAGGGCGCGGGTCAGCGTTAGCGTACGGGTTAGGATTAGGGGACGGGTGAGGGTCAGGCTTCGGGGAAGGGTTAGGGTTCGGGTTCGGGCTAGGGTTAGGGTTAGGGGACGGGGACGGTTTAGGGTCCAGGTGAGGGTACGACAGCGCTTTAGGGGGAGCGTACGTTTGAAGGCGCGGGTTAGCGTTAGCGTCCTGGTTAGAATTAGGGGACGGGTGACGGTCAGGCTTTAGGGAAGGGTTAGGGTTCGGTTTCGGGCTAGGGTTAGGGTTAGGGGACGGGGACGGTTTAGGGTCCAGGGGAGGGTACGACACGCTTTAGGGGGAGCGTACGTGTGAGGGCGCGGGTTAGCGTTAGCGTACGGGTTAGGATTAGGGGACGGGTGAGTGTCAGGATTCTGGGAAGGGTTAGGGTTAGGGTTCGGGCTAGGGTTAGGGTTAGGGTACGGGGACGGTTTAGGGTCCAGGTGAGGGTATGACAACGCTTTAGGGGGAGCGTACGTGTGAGGACGCGGGTTAGTGTTAGTGTACGGGTTAGGTTTAAGGGACGTGTGAGTGTCAGGCTTCGGGGATGGGTTAGGGCTAGGGTTCGGGCTAGGGTTAGGGTTAGGGGACGGGGACGGTTTAGGATCCAGGTGTGGGTACGACAATGCTTTAGGGGGAGCGTACGTGTCAGGGCGCGGGTTAGCGTTAGCGTACTGGTTAGGATTAGGGGACGGGTGAGGGTCAGGCTTCGGGGAAGGGTTAGGGTTAGGGTTCGGGCTAGGGTTAGGGTTAGGGGACGGGGACGGTTTAGGGTCCAGGTGAGGGTACGACAACGCTTTAGGGGGAGTGTACGTGTGAGGACGCAGGTTAGCGTTAGCGTACGGGTTACGATTACGGGACGGGTAGGTGTCAGGCTTCGGGGAAGGGTTAGGGTTAGGGTTCGGGCTAGGGTAAGGGTTAGGGGACGGGGACGGTTTACGGTCCAGGTGAGGGTACGACAACGCTTTAGGGGGAGCGTACGTGTCAGGGCGCGGGTCAGCGTTACCGTACGGTTTAGGATTACGGGACGGGTGAGGGTCAGGCTTCGGGGAAGGGTTAGAGTTCGGCTTCGGGCTAAGGTTAGTGTTAGGGGACGGGGACAGTTTAGGGTCCAGGTGAGGTTACGACAACGCTTTAGGGGGAGCGTGCGTGTGAGGGTGCGGGTTAGCGTTAGCGTACTGGTTACGATTACGGGACGGGTGTGGGTCAGACTTTGGGGAAGGTTTAGGGTCCGGGTTCGGGCTAGGGTTAGGGTTAGGGGACGGGGATGGTTTAGGGTCCACGTGAGGGTACGACAACACTTTAGGGGGAGCGTACGTGTGAGGGCGTGGGTTAGCGTTAGCGTACGGGTTAGGATTAGGGGAAGGGTGACGGTGAGGCTTTGGGGAAGTCTTAGGGTTAGGGTTCGGCCTAGGGTTAGGGTTAGGGGACAGGGACGGTTTAGGGTCCAGGTGAGGGTACGACAACGCTTTAGGGGGAGCGTACGTGTGAGGTCGCGGGTTAGTGTTAGCGTACGGGTTAGGTTTAGGGGACGTGTGAGGGTCAGGCTTCGGGTATGGGTTAGGGTTAGGGTTCGGGCTAGGGTTAGGGTTAGGGGACGGGGACGGTTTAGGGTCCAGGTGAGGTTACGACAATGCTTTACGGGGAGCGTACGTGTGAGGGCGTGGGTTAGCGTTAGCATACTGGTTAGGATTATGGGTCGGGTGAGGGTCAGGCTTCTGGGAAGGGTTAGGGTTAGGGTTCGGGCTAGGGTTAGGGTTAGGGACGGGGACGGTTTAGGGTCCAGGTGAGGGTACGACAACGCTTTATGGGGAGCGTACGTGTGAGGGTGCTTGTTAGCGTTAGCGTACGGCTTAGGATTAGGGGACAGGGGAGTGTCAGGCTTCGGGGAAGTGTTAGGGTTAGGGTTCGGGCTAGGGTTAGGGTTAGGGGACGGGGACAGTTTAGGGTCCAGGTGAGGGTACGACAACGCTTTAGGGGGAGCGTACGTGTGAGGGCACAAGTTAGCGTTAGCGTACTGGTTAGGATTAGGGGAGGGGTGAGTGTCAGGCTTCGGGAAAGGGTTAGGGTTAGGGTTCGGGCTAGGGTTAGGGTTAGGGTACGGGGACGGTTTAGGGTCCTGGTGTGGGTACGACAACGCTTTAGGGGGAGCATACGTGTGAGGGCACGGGTTAGCTTTAGCGTACGGGTTAGGATTAGGGGACGGGTGAGCGTCAGGCTTCGGGGAAGGGTTAGGGTTAGGGTTCGGGCTAGGGTTAGGGTTAGGGGACGGGGACGGTTTAGGGACCAGGTGAGCGTACGACAACGCTTTAGGGGGAGCGTACGTGTGAGGGCGCAGGTTAGCGTTTAAATACGGGTTAGGATTAGGGGACGGGTGAGGGTCAGGCTTCGGGGAAGGCTTAGGGTTAGGGTTCGGGCTAGGGTTAGGGTTAGGGGACGGGGACGGTTTAGGGTCCAGGTGTGGGTACGACAACGCTTTAGGGGGAGCGTACGTGTGAGGGTGCGGGTTGCCGTTAGCGTACTGTTTAGGATTAGGGGACGGATGAGGGTCAGGCTTCGGGGAAGGGTTAGGGTTAGGGTTCGGGCTAGGGTTAGGGTTAGGGTTAGGGAACGGGGACGGTTTAGGGTCCAGGTGAGGGTACGACAACGCTTTAGGGGGAGCGTACGTTTGAGGGCGCGGGTTAGCGTTAGCGCACGGGTTAGGATTAGGGGACGGGTGAGGGTGAGGGTTCGGGGAAGGTTTAGGGTTAGGGTTCGGGTTAGGGTTACGGTTAGGGGACAGGGACGGTTTAGGGTCCAGGTGAGGGTATGACAACGCTTTAGGGGGAGCGTACGTGTGAGGGAACGGGTTAGCGTTAGTGTACGGGTTAGGATTAGGGGACGGGTGAGGGTCAGGCTTCGGGGAAGTGTTAGGGTTCGGGTTCGGGCTAGGGTTAGGGTTAGGGGACGGGGACGGTTTAGGGTCCAGGTGAGGGTACGACAACGGTTTAGGGGGAGCGTACGTGTGAGGGCGCGGGTCAGCGTTAGCGTACGGGTTAGGATTATGGGACGGGTGAGGGTCAGGCTTCGGGGATGGGTTAGGGTTCGGGTTCGGGCTAGGGTTAGGGTTAGGGGACGGGGACGGTTTAGGGTCCAGGTGAGGGTACGACAACGCTTTAGGGGGAGCGTACGTTTGAGGGCGCAGGTTAGCGTTAGCGTCCTGGTTAGAATTAGGGGACGGGTGACGGTCAGGCTTTAGGGAAGTGTTAGGGTTCGGGTTCGGGCTAGGGTTAGGGTTAGGGGACTGGGACGGTTTAGGGTCCAGGTGAGGGTACGACAACAGTTTAGGGGGAGCGTACGTGTTAGGGGGCGGGTCAGCGTTAGCGTACGGGTTAGGATTAGGGAACGAGTGAGGGTCAGGCTTTGGGGAAGGGTTAGGGTTAGGGTTCGGGCTAGGGTTAGGGTTACAGGATGGGGACGGTTTAGGGTCCAGGTGAGGGTACGACAACGCTTTAGGGGGAGCATACGTGTGAGGGCGCGTGTTAGTGTTAGCGTACGTGTTAGGATTATGGGACGTGTGAGGGTTAGGCTTCTGGGATGGGTTAGGGCTAGGGTTCGGCCTAGGGTTAGGGTTAGGGGACGGGGACGGTTTAGGGTACAGGTGAGGGTACGACAACGCTTTAGGGGGAGCGTACGTGTGAGGGCGCGGGTTAGCGTTAGCGTACGGGTTAGGATTAGGGGACGGGTGAGTGTCAGGCTTCGGGGAAGGGTTAGGGTTAGGGTTCGAGCTAGGGTTAGGGTTAGGGTTAGGGGACGGTTTAGGGTCCAGGTGAGGGTACGACAACGCTTTAGGTGCAGCGTACGTGTGAGGGCGCAGGTCAGCGTTAGCGTACGTGTTAGGATTAGGGGACGGGAGAGGGTCAGGCTTCGGGGAAGGGTTAGGGTTCGGGTTCGGGCTAGGGTTAGGGTTAGGGGACGGGGACGGTTTACGGTCCAGGTGAGGGTACAACAACGCTTTAGGGGGAGCGTACGTTTGAGGGCGCCGGTTAGCGTTACCGTCCTGGTTAGAATTAGGGGACGCGTGACGGTCAGGCTTTAGGGAAGGGTTAGGGTTCGGTTTCGGGCTAGGGTTAGGGTTAGGGGACGGGGACGGTTTAGGGTCCAGGTGAGGGTACGACAACGCTTTAGGGGGAGCGTACGTGTGAGGGCGCGGGTTAGCGTTAGCGTACGGGTTAGGATTAGGGGACGGGTGAGTGTCAGGATTCTGGGAAGGGTTAGGGTTAGGGTTCGGGCTAGGGTTAGGGTTAGGGTACGGGGACGGTTTAGGGTCCAGGTGAGGGTACGACAACGCTTTAGGGGGAGCGTACGTGTGAGGGCGCGGGTTAGCGTTAGCATACGGTTTAGGATTAGGGGATGGGTGAGGGTCAGGCTTCGGGGAAGTGTTAGGGTTAGGGTTCGGGCTAGGGTTAGGGTTAGCGGACGGGGACGGTGTAGGGTCCAGGTGAGGGTACGACAACGCTTTAGGGGGAGCGTACGTGTGAGGGCGTGGGTTAGCGTTATCGTACTGTTTAGGGTTATGGGACGGGTGAGGTTCAGGCTTCGGGGAAGGGTTAGAGTTAGCGTTCAGGCTAGGGTTAGGGTTAGGGGACAGGGACCATTTAGTGTCCAGGTGAGGGTACGACAACGCTTTAGGGGGAGCGTACGTGTGAGGGGGCGGGTTAGCGTTAGAGTACGCGTTAGGATTAGGGGACGGGTGAGTGTCAGGCTTCGAGGAAGGGTTAGGTTTAGGGTTCGAGCTATGGTTAGGGTTAGGGGACGGGGACGGTTTAGGGTCCAGGTGAGGGTACGACAACGCTTTAGGGGGAGCGTACGTGTGAGGGCGCGGGTCAGCGTTAGCGTACGGGTTAGGATTAGGGGACGGGTGAGGGTCAGGATTCGGGGAAGAGTTAGGGTTCGGGTTCGGGCTAGGGTTAGGGTTAGGGAACGGGGACGGTTTAGGGTCCAGGTGAGGGTATGACAACGCTTTACGGGGAGCGTACGTTTGAGGGCGCGGGTTAGCGTTAGCGTACGTGTTAGGATTAGGGGACAGGTGAGTGTCAGGCTTCTGGGAAGGGTTAGGGTTAGGGTTCGGGCTAGAGTTAGGGTTAGGGGACGGGGACGGTTTAGGGTCCAGGTGAGGGTACGACAACGCTTTAGGGGGAGTATACGTGTGAGGGCGCGTGTTAGTGTTAAAGTACGGGTTAGGATTATGGGACGTGTGAGGGTCAGGCTTCTGGGATGGTTTAGGGCTAGGGTTCGGCCTAGGGTTAGGGTTAAGGGACGGGGACGGATTAGGGTCCAGGTGAGGGTACGACAACGCTTTAGGGGGAGCGTACGTGTGAGGGCGCGGGTTAGCGTTAGCGTACGGGTTAGGATTAGGGGACGGGTGAGTGTCAGTCTTCGGGGAAGGGTTAGGGTTAGGGTTCGAGCTAGGGTTAGGGTTAGGGGACGGGGACGGTTTAGGGTCCAGGTGAGGGTACGACAACGCTTTAGGGGGAGCGTACATGTGAGGGCGTGGGTCAGCGTTAGCGTACGGGTTAGGATTAGGGGACGGGTGAGGGTCAGGCTTCGGGGAAGGGTTAGGTTTCGGGTTCGGGCTAGGGTTAGGGTTAGGGGACGGGGACGGTTTAGGGTCCAGGTGAGGGTACGACAACGCTTTAGGGGGAGCGTACGTGTGAGGGCGCGGGTCAGCGTTAGCGTACGGGTTAGGATTATGGGACGGGTGAGGGTCAGGCTTCGGGGAAGGGTTAGGGTTCGGGTTCGGGCTAGGGTTAGGGTTAGGGGACGGGGACGGTTTAGGGTCCAGGTGAGGGTACGACAACGCTTTAGGGGGAGCGTACGTTTGAGGGCGCAGGTTAGCGTTAGCGTCCTGGTTAGAATTAGGGGACGGGTGACGGTCAGGCTTTAGGGAAGTGTTAGGGTTCGGGTTCGGGCTAGGGTTAGGGTTAGGGGACTGGGACGGTTTAGGTTCCAGGTGAGGGTACGACAACGGTTTAGGGGGAGCGTACGTGTGAGGGGGCGGGTCAGCGTTAGCGTACGGGTTAGGATTAGGGAACGAGTGAGGGTCAGGCTTCGGGGAAGGGTTAGGGTTAGGGTTCGGGCTAGGGTTAGGGTTAGGGGATGGGGACGGTTTAGGGTCCAGGTGAGGGTACGACAACGCTTTAGGGGGAGCATACGTGTGAGGGCGCGTGTTAGTGTTAGCGTACGTGTTAGGATTATGGGACGTGTGAGGTTTAGGCTTCTGGGATGGGTTAGGGCTAGGGTTCGGCCTAGGGTTAGGGTTAGGGGACGGGGACGGTTTAGGGTACAGGTGAGGGTACGACAACGCTTTAGGGGGAGCGTAAGTGTGAGGGCGCGGGTTAGCGTTAGCGTACGGGTTAGGATTAGGGGACGGGTGAGTGTCAGGCTTCGGGGAAGGGTTAGGGTTAGGGTTCGAGCTAGGGTTAGGGTTAGGGGACGGGGACGGTTTAGGGTCCAGGTGAGGGTACGACAACGCTTTAGGGGCAGCGTACGTGTGAGGGCGCAGGTCAGCGTTAGCGTACGTGTTAGGATTAGGGGACGGGAGAGGGTCAGGCTTCGGGGAAGGGTTAGGGTTCGGGTTCGGGCTAGGGTTAGGGTTAGGGGACGGGGACGGTTTACGGTCCAGGTGAGGGTACGACAACGCTTTAGGGGGAGCGTACGTTTGAGGGCGCCGGTTAGCGTTACCGTCCTGGTTAGAATTAGGGGACGCGTGACGGTCAGGCTTTAGGGAAGGGTTAGGGTTCGGTTTCGGGCTAGGGTTAGGGTTAGGGGACGGGGACGGTTTAGGGTCCAGGTGAGGGTACGAAAACGCTTTAGGGGGAGCGTACGTGTGAGGGCGCGGGTTAGCGTTAGCGTACGGGTTAGGATTAGGGGACGGGTGAGTGTCAGGATTCTGGGAAGGGTTAGGGTTAGGGTTCGGGCTAGGGTTAGGGTTAGGGTACGGGGACGGTTTAGGGTCCAGGTGAGGGTACGACAACGCTTTAGGGGGAGCGTACGTGTGAGGGCGCGGGTTAGCGTTAGCATACGGTTTAGGATTAGGGGATGGGTGAGGGTCAGGCTTCGGGGAAGTGTTAGGGTTAGGGTTCGGGCTAGGGTTAGGGTTAGCGGACGGGGACGGTGTAGGGTCCAGGTGAGGGTACGACAACGCTTTAGGGGGAGCGTACGTGTGAGGGCGCGGGTTAGCGTTATCGTACTGTTTAGGGTTATGGGACGGGTGAGGTTCAGGCTTCGGGGAAGGGTTAGAGTTAGGGTTCAGGCTAGGGTTAGGGTTAGGGGACGGGGACGGTTTAGTGTCCAGGTGAGGGTACGACAACGCTTTAGGGGGAGCGCACGTGTGAGGGGGCGGGTTAGCGTTAGAGTACGCGTTAGGATTAGGGGACGGGTGAGTGTCAGGCTTCGGGGAAGGGTTAGGTTTAGGGTTCGAGCTATGGTTAGGGTTAGGGGACGGGGACGGTTTAGGGTCCAGGTGAGGGTACGACAACGCTTTAGGGGGAGCGTACGTGTGAGGGCGCGGGTCAGCGTTAGCGTACGGGTTAGGATTAGGGGACGGGTGAGGGTCAGGCTTCGGGGAAGAGTTAGGGTTCGGGTTCGGGCTAGGGTTAGGGTTAGGAAACGGGGACGGTTTAGGGTCCAGGTGAGGGTATGACAACGCTTTACGGGGAGCGTACGTTTGAGGGCGCGGGTTAGCGTTAGCGTACGGGTTAGGATTAGGGGACGGGTGAGTGTCAGGCTTCTGGGAAGGGTTAGGGTTAGGGTTCGGGCTAGAGTTAGGGTTAGGGGACGGGGACGGTTTAGGGTCCAGGTGAGGGTACGACAACGCTTTAGGGGGAGCATACGTGTGAGGGCGCGTGTTAGTGTTAAAGTACGGGTTAGGATTATGGGACGTGTGAGGGTCAGGCTTCTGGGATGGTTTAGGGCTAGGGTTCGGCCTAGGGTTAGGGTTAAGGGACGGGGACGGTTTAGGGTCCAGGTGAGGGTACGACAACGCTTTAGGGGGAGCGTACGTGTGAGGGCGCGGGTTGGCGTTAGCGTACGGGTTAGGATTAGGGGACGGGTGAGTGTCAGTCTTCGGGGAAGGGTTAGGGTTAGGGTTCGAGCTAGGGTTAGGGTTAGGGGACGGGGACGGTTTAGGGTCCAGGTGAGGGTACGACAACGCTTTAGGGGGAGCGTACATGTGAGGGCGTGGGTCAGCGTTAGCGTACGGGTTAGGATTAGAGAACGGGTGAGGGTCAGGCTTCGGGGAAGGGTTAGGTTTCGGGTTCGGGCTAGGGTTAGGGTTAGGGGACGGGGACGGTTTAGGGTCCAGGTGAGGGTACGACAACGCTTTAGGGGGAGCGTACGTGTGAGGGCGCGGGTTAGCGTTAGCGTACGGGTTAGGATTAGGGGAAGGATGAGTGTCAGGCTTCGGGGAAGGGTTAGGGTTAGGGTTCGGGCTAGGGTTAGGGTTAGGGGACGGGGACGGTTTAGGGTCCAGGTGAGGGTACGACACCGCTTTAGGGGGAGCGTACGTGTGAGGGCGCGGGTTAGCGTTAGCGTACTGGTTAGGGTTACGGGACGGGTGAGGTTCAGGCTTCGGGGAAGGGTTAGGGTTAGGGTTCAGGCTAGGGTTAGGGTTAGGGGACGGGGACGGTTTAGTGTCCAGGTGAGGGTACGACAACGCTTTAGGGGGAGCTTACGTGTGAGGGTGCAGGTTAGCATCAGCGTACGGTTTAGGATTAGGGGACGGGTGAGGGTCAGGCTTCGGGGAAGGGATAGGGTTAGGGTTTGGGCTAGGGTTAGGGTAAGGGGACAGGGACGGTTTAGGGTCCAGGTGAGGGTACGACAACGCTTTAGGGGGTGCGTACGTGTGAGGGTGCGGGTTAGCGTTAGCGTACGTGTTAGGATTAGGGGACGGGTGAAAGTCAGGTTTCGGGGAAAGGTTAGGGTTAGGGTTCGGGCTAGGGTTAGGGTTAGGGGACGGGGACGGTTTAGGGTCCAGGTGAGGGTACGACAACGCTTTAGGGGGAGCTTACGTGTGAGGGTGCAGGTTAGCATCAGCGTACGGTTTAGGATTAGGGGACGGGTGAGGGTCAGGCTTCGGGGAAGGGATAGGGTTTGGGTTCGGGCTAGGGTTAGGGTTAGGGGACGGGAACGGTTTAGGGTCCAGGTGAGGGTACGACAACGCTTTAGGGGGAGCGTACGTGTGAGGGCGCGGGTTACCGTTAGTGTACGGGTTAGGATTAGGGGACGGGTGAGGGTCAGGCTTCGGGGAAGTGTTAGGGTTAGGGTTCGGCTAGGGTTAGGGTTAGGGGACGGGGACGGTTTAGGGTCCAGGTGAGGGTACGACAACGCTTTTGGGGGAGAGTACGTGTGAGGGCGTGGGTTATCGTTAGCGTACGGATTAGGCTTAGGGGACGGGTGAGGGTCAGGCTTCGGGGAAGTGTTATGTTTAGGGTTCGGGCTAGGGTTAGGGTTACGGGACGGGGACGGTTTAGGATCCTGGTGAGGGTACGACAACGTTTTAGGGGGAGCGTACGTGTGTGGGCGGGGGTGAGCGTTAGCGTAGGCGTTAGGATTAGGGGACGGGTGAGGGTCAGGCTTCGGGAAATGTTAGGGTTAGGGTTCGGGCTAGGGTTAGGGGTAGTGGACGGGGATGGTTTAGGGTCCAGGTGAGGGTACGACAACTCTTTAGGGGGAGCGTACGTGTGAGGGCGCGGGTTAGCGTTAGCGTACGTGTTAGGATTAGGGGACGGGTGAGGGTCAGGCTTCGGGAAATGTTAGGGTTAGGGTTCGGGCTAGGGTTAGGGTTAGGGGACGGGGACGGTTTAGGGTCCAGGTGAGGATACGACAACACTTTAGGGGGAGCGTACGTGTGACCGCGCGAGTTAGCGTTAGCGTACGGGTTAGGATTAGGGGACGGGTGAGTGTCAGGCTTCGGGGAAGGGTTAGGGTTAGGGTTCGGGCTAGGGTTAGGGTTAGGGGACAGGGACGGTTTAGGGTCCAGGTGAGGGTATGACAACGCTTTAGGGGGAGAGTACGTGTGAGCGTGTGGGTTAGCGTTAACGTACAGGTTAGGATTAGGGGACGGGTTGGCGTCAGGCTTCGGGGAAGGGTTATGGGTAGGGTTCGGGCTAGGGTTAGGGTTAGGGGACGGGGACGGTTTAGGGTCCAGGTGAGGGTACGACAACGCTTTATGGGTAGCGTACGTGTGAGGGCGCGGGTTAGTGTTAGCGTACGGGTTAGGATTAGGGGACGGGTGAGGGTCAGGCTTCGGAGAAGTGTTAGGGTTAGGGTTCGGGCTAGGGTTAGGGTTAGGGGACGGGGACGGTTTAGGGTCCAGGTGAGGGTACGACAACGCTTTTGGGGGAGTGTACGTGTGAGGGAGCGGGTTACCGTTAGTGTACCGGTTAGGATTAGGGGACGGGTGAGGGTCAGGCTTCGGGGAAGTGTTAGGGTTAGGGTTCGGCTAGGGTTAGGATTAGGGGACGGGGACTGTTTAGGGTCCAGATGAGGGTACGACAACGCTTTTGGGGGAGAGTACGTGTGAGGGCGCGGGTTATCGTTAGCGTACGGGTTAGGCTTAGGGGACGGGTGAGGGTCAGGCTTCGGGGAAGTGTTATGTTTAGGGTTCGGGCTAGGGTTAGGGTTAGGGGACGGGGACGGTTTAGGGTCCAGGTGAGGGTACGACAACGCTTTATGGGGAGCGTACGTGTGAGGGTGCGGGTTAGCGTTAGCGTACGTGTTAGTATTAGGGGACGGGTGAGGGTCAGGCTTCGGGGAAGGGTTAGGGTTAGGGTTTGGCCTAGGGTTAGGGTTACGGGACGGGGACGGTTTAGGATCCTGGTGAGGGTACGACAACGTTTTAGGGGGAGCGTACCTGTGTGGGCGCAGGTGAGCGTTAGCGTAGGCGTTAGGATTAGGGGACGGGTGAGGGTCAGGCTTCGGGGAAGGGTTAGGGTTAGGGTTCGGGCTAGGGTTAGGGTTAGGGGACGGGGACGGTTTAGGGTCCAGGTGAGGGTACGACAACGCTTTAGGGGGAGCGTACATGTGAGGGCGCGGGTTAGCGTTAGCGTACGGGTTAGAATTAGGGGACGGGTGAGTGTCAGGCTTCGGGGAAGGGTTAGGGTTAGGGTTCGGGCTAGGGTTAGGGTTAGGGGACGGGGACGGTTTAGGGTCCTGGTGAGGGTACGACAATGCTTTAGGGGCAGCGTACGTGTGAGGGCACGGGTTAGCGTTAGCGTACGGGTTAGGATTAGGGGACGGGTGAGTGTCAGGCTTCGGGGAAGTGTTAGGTTTCTGGCTCGGGCTAGGGTTAGGGTTAGGGGACGGGGACGGTTTAGGGTCCAGGTGAGGGTACGACAACGCTTTAGGGGGAGCGTACGTGTGAGGGCGCGGGTCAGCGTTAGCGTACGGGTTAGAATTAGGGGACGGGTGAGGGTCAGGCTTCGGGGAAGGGTTAGGTTTCGGGTTCGAGCTAGGGTTAGGGTTAGGGGACGGAGACGGTTTAGGGTCCAGGTGAGGGTACGACAACGCTTTAGGGGGAGCGTACGTGTGAGGGCGCGGGTTAGCGTTAGCGTACGGGTTAGGATTAGGGGATGGGTGAGGGTCAGGCTTCGGGGAAGTGTTAGGGTTAGGGTTCGGGCTAGGGTTAGGGTTAGGGGACGGGGACGGTTTAGGGTCCAGGTGAGGGTACGACAACGCTTTAGGGGGAGCGTACGTGTGAGGGCGCGGGTTAGCGTTAGCGTACTGGTTAGCATTAAGGGTCGGCTGAGGGTCAGGCTTTGGGGAAGGGTTAGGGGTCGGGTTCGGGCTAGGGTTAGGGTTAGGGGACGGGGACGGTTTAGGGTCCAGGTGAGGGTACGACAACGCTTTATGGGGAGCGTATGTGTGAGGGCGCGGGTTAGCGTTAGCGTACGGGTTAGGATTAGGGGACGGGTGAGGGTCAGGCTTCGGGGAAGGGTTAGGGTTAGGGTTCGGGCTAGGGTTAGGGTTACGGGACGGGGACGGTTTAGGGTCCAGGTGAGGGTACGACAACGCTTTAGGGGGAGCGTATGTGTGAGAGCGCGGGTCAGCGTTAGCGTACGGGTTAGGATTAGGGGATGGGTGAGGGTCAGGCTTCGGGGAAGGGTTAGGGTTCGGGTTCGGGCTAGGGTTAGGGTTAGGGGACGGGGACGGTTTAGGGTCCAGGTGAGGGTACGACAACGCTTTAGGGGGAGCGTACGTGTGAGGGCGCGGGTTAGTGTTAGCGTACGCGTTATGATTAGGGGATGGGTGAGGGTCAGGCTTCGGGGAAGGGTTAGAGTTAGGGTTCGGGCTAGGGTTAGGGTTAGGGGACGGGGACGGTTTAGGGTCCAGGTGAGGGTACGACAACGCTTTAGGGGTTGAGTATGTGTGAGGGCGCGGGTTAGCGTTAGCGTACTGGTTAGGATTAGGGGACGGGTGAGGGTCAGGCTTCGGGGAAGGGTTAAGGTTAGGCTTCGGGCTAGGGTTACGGTTACGGGACAGGGACGGTTTAGGGTCCAGGTGAGGGTACGACAACGCTTTAGAGGGAGCGTACGTGTGAGAGCGCGGGTCAGCGTTAGCGTACGGGTTAGGATTAGGGGACGGGTGAGTGTCAGGCTTCGAGGAAGTGTTAGGTTTCGGGTTCGGGCTAGGGTTAGGGTTAGGGGACGGGGACGGTTTAGGGTCCAGGTGAGGGTACGACAACGCTTTAGGGGGAGCGTACGTGTGAGGGCGCGTGTTAGCGTTAGCGTACGGGTTAGGATTAGGGGACGGGTGAGTGTCAGGCTTCGGGGAAGGGTTAGGGTTAGGGTTCGGGCTAGGGTTAGGGTTAGGGGACGGGGACGGTTTAGTGTCCAGGTGAGGGTACGACAACGCTTTAGGGGGAGCGTACGTGTGAGGGCGCGGGTTAGCGTTAGCGTACGGGTTAGGTTTAGGGGAAGCGTGAGGGTCAGGCTTCAGGGATGGGTTAGGGCTAGGGTTCGGGCTAGGTTTAGGGTTAGGGGACGGGGACGGTTTAGGGTCCAGGTGAGGGTACGACAACGCTTTAGGTGGAGCATACGTGTGAGGGCGCGCGTCATCGTTAGCGTACGGGTTAGGATTAGCGGACGGGTGAGGGTCATGCTTCGGGGAAGGGTTAGGCTTCGGGTTCGGGCTACGGTTAGGGTTAGGGGACGGGGACTTTTTAGGGTCCAGGTGAGGATACGACAACTCTTTAGGGGGAGCGTACGTGTTAGGGCGCGGGTTAGCGTTAGCGTACTGGTTAGGATTAGGGGACGGGTGAGGGTCAGGCTTTAGGGAAGGGTTAGGGTTCGGGTTCGGGCTAGGGTTAGTGTTAGGGGACGGGGACGGTTTAGGGCCCAGGTGAGGGTACGACAACGCTTTAGGGGGAGCGTACATGTGAGGGCGCGGTTTAGCGTTAGCGTACGGGTTAGGATTAGGGGACGGGTGAGTGTCAGGCTTCGGGGAAGGGTTAGGGTTAGGGTTCGGGCTAGGGTTAGGGTTAGGGGACGGGGACGGTTTAGGGTCCTGGTGAGGGTACGACAATGCTTTAGGGGGAGCGTACGTGTGAGGGCACGGGTTAGCGTTAGCGTACGGGTTAGGATTAGGGGACGGGTGAATGTCAGGCTTCGGGGAAGGGTTAGGGTTCGGGCTCGGGCTAGGGTTAGGGTTAGGGGACGTGGACGGTTTAGGGTCCAGGTGAGGGTACGACAACGCTTTAGGGGGAGCGTACGTGTGAGGGCGCGGGTCAGCGTTAGCGTACGGGTTAGAATTAGGGGACGGGTGAGGGTCAGGCTTCGGGGAAGGGTTAGGTTTCGGGTTCGAGCTAGGGTTAGGGTTAGGGGACGGAGACGGTTTAGGGTCCAGGTGAGGGTACTACAACGCTTTAGGGGGAGCTTACGTGTGAGGGCGTGGGTTAGCGTTAGCGTACGGGTTAGGATTAGGGGACGGGTGAGGGTCAGGCTTCGGGGAAGTGTTAGGGTTAGGGTTCGGGCTACGGTTAGGGTTAGGGGACGGGGACGGTTTAGGGTCCAGGTGAGGGTACGACAACGCTTTAGGGGGAGCGTACGTGTGAGGGCGCGGGTTAGCGTTAGCGTACTGGTTAGCATTAAGGGTCGGGTGAGGGTCAGGCTTTGGGGAAGGGTTAGGGGTCGGGTTCGGGCTAGGGTTAGGGTTAGGGGACGGGGACGGTTTAGGGTCCAGGTGAGGGTACGACAACGCTTTAGGGGGAGCGTATGTGTGAGGGCGCGGGTTAGCGTTAGCGTACGGGTTAGGATTAGGGGACGGGTGAGGGTCAGGCTTCGGGGAAGGGTTAGGGTTAGGCTTCGGGCTAGGGTTAGGGTTACAGGACGGGGACGGTTTAGGGTCCAGGTGAGGGTACGACAACGCTTTAGGGGGAGCGTACGTGTGACAGCGCGGGTCAGCGTTAGCGTACGGGTTAGGATTAGGGGATGGGTGAGGGTCAGGCTTCGGGGAAGGGTTAGTGTTCGGGTTCGGGCTAGGGTTAGGGTTAGGGGACGGGGACGGTTTAGGGTCCAGCTGAGGTTACGAAAACGCTTTAGGGGTAGCGTACGTGTGAGGGCGCGGGATAGCGTTAGCGTACGGGTTAAGATTAGGGGACGGGTGAGGGTCAGGCTTCGGGGAAAGGTTAGGGTTAGGGTTCGGGCTAGGGTTAGGGTTAGGGGACGGGGACGGTTTAGGGTCCAGGTGAGGGTACCACAACGCTTTAGGGGGAGCGGACGTGTGAGGGCGTGGGTTAGCGTTAGCGTCCGGGTTAGGATTAGGGGACGGGTGAGGGTCAGGCTTCGGAGAAGGGTTAGGGTTAGGGTTCGGGCTAGGGTTAGAGTTAGGGGACGGGGACGGTTTAGGGTCCAGGTGAGGGTACGACAACGCTTTAGGGGGAGCGTACGTGTGAGGGCGCGGGTTAGCGTCAGCGTACGGGTTAGGATTAGGGGACGGGTGAGGGTCAGGCTTCGGGGAACGGTTAGGGTTAGGGTTCGGGCTAGGGTTAGGGTCAGGGGACGGGGACGGTTTAGGGTCCAGGTGAGGGTACGACAGCGCTTTGGGGGAGCGTACGTGTGAGGGCGTGGGTTAGTGTCAGCGTACGGGTTAGGATTAGGGGACGGGTGAGGGTCAGGCTTCGGGGAAGTGTTAGGGTTAGGGTTCGGGCTAGGGTTAGGGTTAGGGGACGGGGACGGTTTAGGGTCCAGCTGAGGGTACGAGAACGCTTTAGGGGGAGCGTACGTGTGAGGACGCGGGTTAGCGTCAGCGTACGGGTTAGGATTAGGGGACGGGTGAGGGTCAGGCTTCGGGGAAGGGTTAGGGTTAGGGTTCGGGCTAGGGTTAGGGTTAGGGGACGGGGACGGTTTAGGGTCCAGGTGAGGGTACGACAACGCTTTAGGGGGAGCATACGTGTGAGGGCGCGGGTTAGCGTCAGCGTACGGGTTAGGATTAGGGGACGGGTGAGGGTCAGGCTTCGGTGAAGCGTTAAGGTTAGGGTTCGGGCTAGGGTTAGGGTTAGGGTACGGGGACGGTTTAGGGTCCAGGTGAAGGTACGACAACGCTTTCGGGGGAGCGTACGTGTGAGGGCGTGGGTTAGTGTCAGCATACGGGTTAGGATTAGGGGACGGGTGAGGGTCAGGCTTCGGGTAAGGTTTAGGGTTGGGTTCGGGCTAGGGTTAGGGTTAGGGGACGGGGACGGTTTAGGGTCCAGGTGAGGGTACGACAACACTTTAGGGGGAGCGTACGTGTGAGGGCGCGTGTTAGTCTCAGCGTACGGGTTAGGATTGGGGACGGGTGAGTGTCAGGGTTCGGGGAAGGGTTACGGTTAGGGTTCGGGCTAGGGTTAGGGTTAGGGGACGGGGACGGTTTAGGGTCCAGGTGAGGGTACGACAACGCTTTAGGGGGAGCGTACGTGTGAGGGCGCGGGTTAGTGTCAGCGTACGGGTTAGGATTGGGGGACGGGTGAGGGTCAGGCTTCGGGGAAGTGTTAGGGTTAGGGTTCGGGCTAGGGTTAGGGTTAGGGGACGGGGACGGTTTAGGGTCCAGGTGAGGGTACCGCAGCGCTTTAGGGGGAGCGTACGTGTGAGGGTGCGGGTTAGTGTCAGCGTACGGGTTAGGATTAGGGGACGGGTGAGGGTCAGGCTTCGGGGAAGGGTTAGGGTTAGGGTTCGGGCTAGGGTTAGGGTTAGGGGACGGGGACGGTTTAGGGTCCAGGTGAGGGTACGACAACGCTTTAGGGGGAGCGTACGTGTGAGGGAGCAGGTTAGTGTCAGCGTACGGGTTAGGATTAGGGGACGGTGAGGGTCAGGCTTCGGGGAAGGGTTAGGGTTAGGGTTCGGGCTAGGGTTAGTGTTAGGGGACGGGGACGGTTTAGGGTCCAGGTGAGGGTACGACAACGCTTTAGGGGGAGCGTACGTGTGAGGGCGCGGGTTAGCGTCAGCGTACGGGTTAGGATTAGGGGACGGGTGAGGGTCAGGCTTCAGGGAAGGGTTAGGGTTAGGGTTCGGGCTAGGGTTAGGGTTAGGGGACGGGGACGGTTTAGGGTCCAGCTGAGGGTACGACAACGCTTTAGGGGGAGCGTCCGTGTGAGGGCGCGGGTTAGCGTCAGCGTACGGGTTAGGATTAGGGGACGGGTGAGTGTCAGGCTTCGGGGAAGGTTTAGGGTTAGGGTTCGGGCTAAGGTTAGTGTTAGGGGACGGGGAAGGTTTAGGGTCCAGGTGAGGGTACGACAACGCTTTAGGGGGAGCGTACGTGTGAGGGCGCAGGTTAGCGTCAGCGTACGGGTTAGGATTAAGGGACGGGTGAGGGTCAGGCTTCGGGGAAGGGTTAGGGTTAGGGTTCGGGCTAGGGTTAGGGTTAGGGGACGGGGACGGTTTAGGGTCCAGGTGAGGGTACGACAACGCTTTAAGGGCGCGTACGTTTGAGCGCGCGGATTAGTCTCAGCGTACGGGCTAGGATTAGGGGACGGGTGAGGGTCAGGCTTCGGGGTAGGGTTAGGGTTAGGGTTCGGGCTAGGGTTAGGGTTAGGGGACGGGGACGATTTAGGGTCCAGGTGAGGCTACGACAACGCTTTAGGGGGAGCGTACGTGTGAGGGCGCGGGTTAGCGTCAGCGTACGGGTTAGGATTAGGGGACGGGTGAGGGTCAGGCTTCGGGGAAGGGTTAGGGTTAGGGTTCGGGCTAGGGTTAGGGTTAGGGGACGGGGACGGTTTAGGGTCCAGGTGAGGGTACGACAGCGCTTTAGGGGGAGCGTACGTGTGAGGGCGTGTGTTAGTGTCAGCGTACGGGTTAGGATTAGGGGACGGGTGAGGGTCAGGCTTCGGGGAAGGGTTAGGGTTAGGGTTCAGGCTAGGGTTAGGGTTAGGGGACGGGGACGGTTTAGGGTCCAGGTGAGGGTACGACAACGGTTTAGGGGGAGCGTACGTGTGAGGGCGCGGGTTAGTGTCAGCGTACGGGTTAGGATTAGTGGACGGGTGAGGGTCAGGCTTCGGGGAAGGTTTAGGGTTAGGGTTCGGGCTAGGGTTAGGGTTAGGGGACGGGGACGGTTTAGGGTCCAGGTGAGGGTACGACAACGCTTTAGGGGGAGCGTACGTGTGAGGGCGCGGTTTAGTGTCAGCGTACGGGTTAGGATTAGGGGACGGGTGAGGGTCAGGCTTCGGGGAAGGGTTAGGGTTAGGGTTCGGGCTAGGGTTAGGGTTAGGGGACGGGGACGGTTTAGGGTCCAGGTGAGGGTACGACAACGCTTTGGGGGAGAGTACGTTTCAGGGCGCGGGTTAGCGTCAGCGTACGGATTAGGATTAGGGGACGGGTGAGGGTCAGGCTTCGGGGAAGTGTTAGGGTTAGGGTTCGGGCTAGGGTTAGGGTTAGGGGACGGGGACGGTTTAGGGTCCAGGTGAGGGTACGACAACGCTTTAGGGGGAGCGTACGTGTGAGGGAACGGGTTAGCGTTAGGGTACGGGTTAGGATTAGGGGACGGGTGAGGGTCAGGCTTCGGGGAAGTGTTAGGGTTCGGGTTCGGGCTAGGGTTAGGGTTAGGGGACTGGGATGTTTAGCGTCCAGGTGAGGGTACGACAACGCTTTAGGGGGAGCGTACGTGTGAGGGCGCGTGTTAGCGTTAGCGTACTGGTTAGGAATAGGGGACGGGTGAAGGTCAGGCTTCGGGGAAGGGTTAGGGTTAGGGTTCGGGCTAGGGTTAGGGTTAGGGGACGGGGACGGTTTAGGGTCCAGGTGAGGGTACGACAACGCTTTAGGGGGAGCGTACGTGTGAGAGCGCGGGTTAGTGTCAGCGTACGGGTTAGGATTAGGGGACGGGTGAGGGTCAGGCTTCGGGGAAGGTTTAGGGTTAGGGTGCGGGCTAGGGTTAGGGTTAGGGGACGGGAACGGTTTAGGTTCCAGGTGAGTGTACGACAACGCTTTAGGGTGAGCGTACGTGTGAGGGCGCGGGTTAGTGTCAGCGTACGGGTTAGGATTAGGGGACGGGTGAGGGTCAGGCTTCGGGGAAGGGTTAGGGTTAGGGTTCGTGCTAGGGTTAGGGTTAGGGGACGGGGACGGTTTAGGGTCCAGGTGAGGGTACGACAACGCTTTAGGGGGAGCGTACGTGTGAGGGCGCGGGTTAAGGTCAGTGTACGGGTTAGGCTTAGGGGACGGGTGAGTGTCAGGCTTCGGGGAAGG